>NW_024704752.1:9502366-10083329 GCF_018977255.1 Callorhinchus milii | reverse complement strand
GCTGGATCTCATAAGACTTCTTCCCATAAATTGGAGATCTGGAAGATTTCCTTGTTGCACAGAAAATGTCACCTGCATTCAATTTATCTCTAGCATATGTTAGAGGGCAGTGAGTCCATCTGGCATCGTCTCTCTAGTGCCTTAAATGCCTTGTGTATATTTTGAATTGAATTAGTCTGAAGCTTGTGACTGAAGTCATCGATGTGTTGCATAATGTGATGAATAGATTAGATTTTTGCAATTAGAGAGATGACCAGTTATGGAGAGTCAAGGAACCTTATGACCACATTGACAAGTAGATTACTGGAAAAGGAGAAAATGCCGATCCATTGGTTTAGACTAAATGGTTTAATTTATTTTGAAATTAAAATTGAATTGGTTTGTTTTCGCAGCAGCAGTCTTACTACGGGCCTTAAAGGGTTAATCATTTCAGTGCCAGGGTTTTTCTTCGTTCGTTGTGCTCTCTGTGAAATGTTTTGCATCTGTTCAAATCCTTAAGCTTCTGTGTTTTTCGCATGATTCTGTTGGTGAGATTGGTGAAGGTCAGTGATGAATGCGTAGGAGTAAATGGCACAATTATGACCCCTCGTGTTATGGTATCAGTGTGCTGTGCCAACAAGTTGCTGCTACTTATCTGTATTGTTTTACCTGTTTGATCAGATGCTATACCTGACCTGATGCTTTATTTTGCCTCTTCCATTCTATACCTATGGTTAAACGGTATAGAATAGCTATAGATATAGATGGAGGAGGAAAAATCATTTAGAATATTTTGACTGGCCCTCACCAAATTACAGACAAGGCTGGTGAAATTGGTCTCTTAGGTTCGTGATGAGGAAATGAAGAATAATAATACTCCTTGATCAACAACAACAAGATTGCATTTATATAGCGCCTTTCACATCGGGAGAATGTCTCAAAATGTAATGTGGAGTTACTGCATTTTATAGGGGAATACGGCAGCTTGAGGAATTTCACCCCATAGAAGACTGCACTATTTTCTACATTTAATATTGACTGTTGACCCAACTGTCCAGCGCCTTGGGACGTCCTCCCGACCTGAAAGGCGCTCTATAAATGCAATCTTGTTTTTGTTGTTGATTGATCAAGAAGATAAATCAGCTATATGGAACTTAAGTGAAATAAATCCAGATAAAGCACTTGACCATAAGCAATATGGCTTTAGTGTATGTTCCTTGTAATGAACAGGTTATGATGTGCAATGTGAATTTGTACTGGTACTTGTTTATTACTGAAGCAACGTTTCTCCCAATACTGTTGATGTGTTGCAGCATGAAATGAGGTCCCAGGTTGAAGAAGATGCAGTATCATTCTACTTTTGCAAATTGTACAAGTCTACAATAAAAACAAAATACAGGTGTAATAATCATCTACTTATCATCTAAAGCCTTTTAGACGCAAAACCTCATCAGTTTAAGGGACAAAGTGGACTAGAAGAGAGGTGCAGAGCCATTTTTGCAGGCATAGACTTGAAAGTTTGCAAGAAAAAACTGGTAAGTCAGATCCCATCAATCCCATGCATGTTATTTTCTGTTGCCGACTTAGCTAGAATTTAACTTCTTTATATGTACAATGATGATCCTAAATAGAAGTAATGGTTTATTGATCAAAAGGAATATCTTTACATTTTCATGGTGGAGGAAAGGAAATACCAGAAATAACTATGGGAGGTTAGATGCTTAAAAAGATGTTAACTTGAATCTTGAATCTTCCAAATGGGCTTATGGCCGTTGCATGGTATTCCTGGATGGGGTTGCTTTAAGGTATCAAACACTTGACCCTTCAGGGTAATATCCATCTTGTTCTAGACTTTCATTGTGAAGTACTTTTGTAATTTACTGCTGTTTGCTCACACATTACTCTTTCTTTGCATGATCTTTATAAATGTATAAGTATTTAACTTTTTTGAATGCTGGACAAATTTTAAAACAATCATTGAAAAAGTATCTTACCTTGCCTACTTCCAAGAATTAGGCATCATGAAACCCAGCTTGAGACTCTCTTCATGTTATTGAATTTGTCAAAACATCAACAGTTTTGTTTTGGTTAAGCTGGATGTCTTGCCACATGCGGAAACCCATCACCATTCTTAAGAGTATTCAAGCCACTCTGAGAGTTTCACACATGCATACCACCTACACATGGACATTTCCCTTTGTCTGGAAGAGAATGAGCACTTGGAGGGAGAGCATACAGTGTAAGTTGGCAGGTGGCAAAACTTGGAGATTAACTAGCTAAAATCATAGTTTGCCATTGAGAGCACTGTATGAAAAGCTTCCCGCTACCTATCCAGCTGGGATCACCCTAGTCATTAGTGCTTTGGCTTGCAGGGTTAAGGGGAGCTTAGTGGAAAGAATCCCTGATGCCCCACTCTCTCCCTGCAAATGAGCCGGGCTGACTGATGTGTCATCAACAGTGCCCTGGAGTTCAGTGGACCCAACAGGCTCAGGAACCAGACTACCAAGACCATCACAGACAGTTGACATTTTGTTGCCAGGTTCGTCATCTTAGAGCCATCTCAGCTCCAAGGCCCTGAGTGAAATGAGTGACTGATTTCCTCGGGTTGAAGATCCACAGCACAGAGGTCATTATAAATTTTCTGTCTCATTCAGAGATAATAAGATTGGCTGTTTTGTAGAAGTGTTTGA
The DNA here is from genome assembly GCF_018977255.1 of Callorhinchus milii. Taxonomy (NCBI): domain Eukaryota; kingdom Metazoa; phylum Chordata; class Chondrichthyes; order Chimaeriformes; family Callorhinchidae; genus Callorhinchus; species Callorhinchus milii. Next base: position 10,080,660 of record NW_024704752.1, on the reverse strand, counting down.
TCAGATCCATCTAAGATTGCTATCTGACACAGGCTCAAAGCACAAAGCATACTGTACAAAATTTGGCACAGATTTGTTCTAAATTGGCATCAATTGATACTAATTTGTCAGAGTATAATGGTGTGGGAAATAGAAATATCACAGCGTTGCAGAAGACCATTTGCTTGAGAACTGATTAAGCAACAGTGTTGGGGCAGAGCAGAAAGCACTTTCTTTACATCTGGCTTCTGCTATGGTGAATTCTGATCACACTGGGCTGAAATCTAACATTTGGAATGGATTCAATTCACTAAAACCTGAATAAACCTGAAACACAATGTTTTTTTAAAAAAAATAATATTTGTTCAACTATCATTATTCAGAATCATCCAGTTTAAGCCTCCCAATGCCTACAGCGTGGTAAATGCTGAACATGTTTGCGCATACTTTGGCAAACATGCCAGCACCAGAAACATCTGGCAAGGTCATGGAAAATTCTCTCTGTTGCCCAATATCGTAAAGCGGAAGAAAACAATAAAGAGGGCAATTTTCTATTAGGAGCTATGTGAAATGCTGGGATGTTTGCAATATATTGACTGTGGGGAAAAACTTATTTGTGTAGAGGGTTGGGCTTGAGGAGTTTAGAGCAATCTTAATTGCTCACACTGTGATAGGAACGGTGGTGAAGCTTCATGCTCAAACTTATATACAAAGCAGCTCTGTGTGAGCCTGGCTCAGTTGGTAGCACTCAAGCCTCTGAGTCAGAAGGTCGTGCATTCAAGCCCAAAGTCAGGACGTGGTTGTGCTGCAGTGTTGGAGGTGCCGCCCTTCGGATGAGGTGTTGAACTGAGGCCTTGTCTTACTGTTCAGTTGGACGTTAAAGAACAATGGCAGTATTTGAAAAGAGAAGGGAGTTTCTCCTAGTGTCCTGGCCAACAATCCCTCAAATAAAACTGGTCACTCATTTCATGGCTATTTGTGGGACATTGCTGTGTGCAAATTGGCTGCTCCATTTAAAAAAAAATCAAAAATGAGCAGATTCATGGATAAAATTTGGCTTAAAAAATAGTCGTCATACTTTATACAGTATATTTTGTGAAGCACTTTGAGGCATCCTCCCGATGTGAAAGGCTCTATACCCAAACGTAAGGATTATTACCTTGACTCAATCAATGCAAAGATACTGGAGACAGTAAAAATGCCTGGTACAAAGTGAGTCTTGCAGCCTCTCTTAAGGTCTATAAAGTTGAAATTGGAAAACACCAACAACACAAGTACTCACTTATTTTCAATTGTTTTATTTTGTGGCAGTTTTTCTTTTTTCAAAAAAAACAACAAAAATGAGCAGATTCATGGATAACATTTGGCTTAAAATGTTCAAATGTGCTTTTTTGGATAAACTTAAAAGGCAGTATTTTAATTTGGTGCATATAAATGTGGATAAGAGAGAGAGAGAGGCCCATAGACCAGACTAGATGCTTTTTCCATGTGCAGTTGAAAAGTGGAAGACTGAAAAATCACAGGATCTCAAGAACTGCCATGAATTGGCAAGTTTCCAAATGTTCATGTTCAAAAAAATTTGGGTTTAAAATCTTGGAATAATTTCAAAATCCTGCAATTTATAGGTGGAAAGTTATCTTTGAAGGTGAGTGATGAGAGGCTCTTTTAATGCCAATATGAGTAAAATCAATGTGCAGTGTAGAGCCCAATACAAGGGGGCAATTCGCTAGCAGTTGGACCTGCTCTGAGTACATTGAGGTTTGACACAGATAATGATTCCCACATCTGCTGTTTTACTTTTTTTTTTAAAAAGGAAAAGGTACTTCATGTCTGATTTTGTGAGTGGGATGGGGGGGGGGGGGGGGGGGGGTGAGGGGGAGATGTTCTGCCTGAGTCAGTAAAAATAAGCCTGGAACACATCTGGTAGAGAATTAATGGCAATCATCCTCTTTACATGGGTGTTCCTCAGCTATTGCATAATATCATGTTTTTTCACATATATGACTCTACCAACCACTGGTTGTGGAAGTTTAGCTCAAATGTTAGCAATGTTAACCAACCCTTCAGTTTTGTACCAGCAAAATAATCTTATTTAAGAGCCAAGGGGGAAGCCTTTCGAGTGAGCAGATTATTGCCTGTACTGTAGGAAGGGGTGCTGTGATTTGTGTCAGCGTGCTTTACTACTACTAAGAGAGGACGGGATTATCACTAAGAGAACAATACCGCCTGCTTTGCAACAAGGTTTGCTGAGGCTAAAGTGCTAAAGGTAGGATTATGCCCTCAACATCCCATTAATATGCGATGCACCTAGGATTAAGGAGCAGGATAAGATAGGGCAAGGGATGTGAATCTAGAGCAGAACAGCTGTCGTGAGGAATTGTGCGATTATCTGATTAAAATTTCCTTCCTTTCAGGATGGTCTCTTCATGTGGCCAGTGACTCCCTTTAAAGTACTAATTACCATGTCAAGGTTTGGATTTTCATCCAAATGGGTGAGACAGTTTGCTACTGGTGGTGAGATGATTAAGCTTCACCACCAAAGCTGTTTGTTCAACAGTGCCCTTTATCAAACCGTACCTTTTATATTTAAACATTTTTGTCACAACTTCCCTTTTATCCCTTCCACACCAGAGGGAAAAATTACTGCCAATGGAACAGGGAAGTTGGGGCATGTGCTAGGTAAAACTCAGCCCTGTTTCCCCACTCTCACCCACATAGCATGAGGCTAGACTCACCAAGGTATAATTCTGCCTATATATGCAAAGGCACACGTCTTATTTTTTTAATTTCTAGGTGCTGCCAAAACAGGCTAGAAGAATAGTTTTGCCTCATGGCCTATTGATTTAACTTTTTTCTGGACAAAGATAATTAATGATCCTTGCATTTGATATAACAGCTTATCATATCGAAATGTCTCAAAACGCTTCACAGAGTTTTCGGGAATGTACTATAACTGTTTATTTGTGGTTATTTGTGTATTCCAAGTAAGATTGCCAATTATTTACCAGAATTCAGATGAAAATTAAAATATTCTGCTTGGAACCATCCTGCAGTTATGAGTTCCTGTACTGATGTTTGTGGTGTGCCATCACCAAAATCAGGTTTGGTTTATCCTATTCAATTGATATAAAGATTCCTAACAAGGTTTTTTTTTGTACTTTGCATTGAAGAAAAAGACCAAACGTGGGAACCTGTGAATCTGGGCGAAATCATGACCCCAAGAGAACATTTCCGCAAGATGTCGGTGCTGAATGAACAGGGCGCATTGGATGACAAGCAGCACCACCACCTCTACCAACTAGCTAATGGACTCGGGGCAGGTGGACCTCAAGGTTAGTAGTTTTGCAAGCAGAAAGAAGCCTTTATAATAATTATCCATGCATTTCATATAGCCCCTTATCGTGTCGGAAGGATTTCTCAAAGTGCTTCACAGGATTTACTATGAAATGGAGTGACAGTGTATTTGCAGGTAAATACAGCAGCCAATATTGTGCACAGCAACGTCCCACAAACAATCATGAAACAAATGACCAATTTTAATTGGGAGATTGTTGGATGAGCACCGGGAGAAACTCCCTTCTCTTTTCGAATAGTGCCATGGGATCTTTAATATCACCTGAACAGACATCCGAAGGCCAGCATTTCAGGCATTGCAACACCCCCGCCACCCAGCACTGCATTGGAGTGTCAGCTTAGACAATGAGTTCCCCTAGCATGAGATGGGAAGAACACATAGTTCTTTACACCTCTCCAACTTGAGATTGAATCAAGCCAAATATCTAGATGCACTACACCCACATACTGTAACTGATGGAGATGCTATGTGGGTGTACTGCAGAATAAAGCCGGCCTTTCTTCTTTGACATGAATCTGATGAAGACGAATAGTGATGTTTCTCTGTTTCTTCCATGAAATACTGCATCCCACAGCCCTCATAAAAAAACAGATAGCAGTTATACAGCCCCAATTAACTAAATGAATATCTCAAAGTTCTTCAACAGTGGAAATGGTGGAACTCGGGCAAGAAGAGTGGGAAGAATGTAGAGGTGACAGATGCTATCAATCTGTACAAGATTTCTGAAAGCCAAGTGAAAGATAGCGAAGGGTTCCAAATGACATAGGTGTGATTGTGAAAGATATACTGTATCTCGGGAGGACGGCAGTAGAGAAATGAGTAATGTTTTCTTTTAACATTGGGATCAGCCAGGTGAATCACACTAATGTTTTCAGTTCCGTTATTCCCATCCTCATACTGACGAAGGCACAGGTGACAGTTTCGGCAGCAGTTGTGGTGATTGAGGGTATCAATGGGCAAAATTCTTGTGAGGAATATTTCAGAGTCATTCTCTGATTATCAGTAAATTAGCGGCCTGGACAGGTGATCGATCGCCCATTGTCTGATCATTAATTTTAAGTTTGTTCTTATTCAGATATTCGGCACCGTCAGGAGATGCTGATGAGGAATCAAATGATGGTCATGAACCCTCACTCTCAGATAATAGGGTCTGGACAGCAGAGATTGCAGGCACTTCCTTCACACTTTGAACCACGTTTTTTAGAGAGGTAACTGGAACATACCTAGTGTTCTGTATTCAGAATTTAAACCAAAATAAAGGCTGAAATGTTGCAGTGCATTGCTTTTAAAAGCTCTCACTAGTGTGTGGGTGTTGTACACTAACTTTACAACTGTCTATGGCTACTGTGATTTTAAGGTTCTCACCCTCTCCTACAAATCCCTTCATGCCCTAGCACCTCCCTATCACCCTGATCTTCTCCTACCCCACTTCTCTGATTCTCTGATCTCTCCCTCCTATCAGCTAACTCATAGTGCGTTTCCTCACGCTGGTGCCATAATCGATGGCCGAGCTTTCCAATTTTTGTGGGCGAAATGCAGCAGCCAATTGCGCACAGCAGTGTCCCACAAACGGTCGTGGATTGAAGTGACCAATTTATTACTGTTTATTTTTCATGAGGGATTATTATTAGGCGTGTGGAATAAGGAAACTTGCCCAAGGTTTCACCCTGCTGGGAATCAATAATAATAATCCTTGCAAAGCAAGTGCACTAACCACTGAGCTACAGGACTCTTCAGTCCAGGCCCCCTAAAGCCTCACCACTATAAGTCTAATGCACCAATGTCAAATTAATTTAAAAAAACTCCAGGTTTAATTAGCAGGGAATGCTATTTGAATTATAAATAGTTCTGATTCAAATATAACCCCATCACCCACACCCACCCATACATACACAGTTATTGACAGACTTTGTTGCAGAAGCTACAACTTGTTGATTTATACAAATCCGATGGTCTGAAACCTGAGCGAACTACTGCTTCAGAATGCCTAGAATTGTGGCTTGCGTGAATAAGAATAGAATGAGTTTGGGTCATTTTCCTGCATTCTACACACATAATTTTATTTGTTATACTATATTGTGTGTGTGTGTGTGTTATATGTGAGGCAATGCAGAAATTGGCCCATCCTCTTATGCTTAAATATATAGTATACCAAATGCGAAATGCTACAGAACAATAGATTTAGGGATTAATAAAGTAAGGAAGGGAGATGGGCAAAAGTTGAAAGTGCTGCTGTGTTACAAACAGGCAGGAGAACTGGAGAAAGGTATGGGTTGAATGGGTAGATGAGATGTAGAGGAAGGAGATGAAGCATGGGATCCCTACATTCCTCACTCAGCTCCTTTGATCCAGTTGTTGATGATGATAAATTTAGACTGAATGTTGCTTTTACCACCTTCTCTGTGCAGGGAGCTCCTACCCTCCTCCGAAATGCTTCCTTCAGCTGATGCACGGCAGATGCACCTGAGCTCCCAACTAGGACCGCCAGTCCAGACGCACACAAACACCTTACCTAATTGTGCCTACCCAGGAGCAGGTAAAGGGTGCAGCCATTTGGGAAATATACTTGCATGAGGTGCCTTCACTTTGAATGCTGTGTTCTACAGGAAGGGCGACGGGTTGTATTAACATTAAAGTATGGGTGAATAGAAAATCTGTGATGGGTGTGTTTAAAGTGGAAAACAACAAAGGGCTGAGTGTACATACTCTCTCAAAGTGTTTGTTCCTAGTTTGTTTTAAGTGTTTTTAGTTTGTTCATCATTATGTGATGTTAGTTTTCTTGTAAGATATGCTCTTGGATATACCAAGTATCAGAAAGCTCTGATCCAACGCCTAAAATTCCAACTAGTCTTAGCCTGGAAGAGCATTTTGTCTTAAAATGTTAGGTTGTGCAGAAATTTTAAATACTTAAATCCATTGCTAAGTAGGATGCTATTTAAGATTTGCAGAAACCAGTTTCAAATTAAGAATAAATATAAATTTCAAGAGAGAAGTAGATAGATATTTGGGAAGGACAAATTTGCAGGGCTATGGGGAGAGAGTGGGGGAGTGCGACTAACTTGGACAACTGTTTCAAAAGAGCCAGCGCGGACACGATGGACTGAATGGCCTCCTTCTGTGCTGCATAATTCTATGATTCCATGATGATTGTGTGATCTCAAAAGTTAAGACAAAATGGTCTTGCATCTATGTTCTACCAAAACAGATTTCTACAGCAACCAACCTGTTATAACTGATAACTTTCTATATATTTTCTCTAAGGGTATAGCTTTTTGCAGCCTAATGCTATGGATTCTCTCACCAGACGCCAAGAACTGATCCACAAGCAAAATCTAGCAAGGTGCGTGCAGGCTCAATAGGTGGTTTGTGCTATTAACCCTCTTAATTTTCAGGTTATTTGTGCTCCTAAATTTACTCTTCGTGACTTTTTTTATTTTTTAAGCAGGCTTGTGAAGAATAGGAAAGTATATAATGCTGCATCACTAGTGTAAGTGGCTGGGATGTCAGTATTTGAATGGAAATTCTTCATTTTTAAAAGATTCTCCCCTTCACAAAAGAGTCAAAGTATTTTGTGCAAAAAGAGTACTGCATAGATTTGGAGGACAAAATTATAAACTAAGGAAGCCATTTAGCTTAAGGAATAACTTTTTCACACTTAATGCTGTTGTATGTGGGAGGCACGTTACACTGTCTAGACTAATGACTACTCAGATGATGCAATGAGAAACTAGTTGGATCATTTCACATTTATCGAGCAGATTTGTTTCAGGATAATAATAATCTTTGCATTTGCGACAGCACATTATTGCATCATCATGATGCAAAGTGGTTTGCAGGACTTTTACTGTGAAGGTTAGTGACTGTATTTGTAGGGTAGAACAACTTTCAAAATTCACATCTGACTGAGAAAAGAACTCATATCTCTATACAGTCTTATCATATCAAAACATTTTAGTATGTCAAGGCTAATTTGTGTCCTGTATAGTGGTTGTATTTGTAGGCAAATATACTGGCCAGTAAATTCTCACGAACAGCCATGTCGCCAATGTTCTATCTAAAACGATGCTCCAAGCATACTCAACCTAATTAAGCTATCAAAATTCTACTACAACTTAATGACACCAAAGTAAAGAATATGTTGTGCTCATACTACTTGCTTCATGCTTGTGCTAGCACTAGTAAACAGATATTAAATTCCATAATAATGGAATTTTTTTGCTGTGTCAACAAAGGAAAAGGTTTATGTAACTTGTTCGCCAAGGAGATCTTTTAAAATCTTAAGGAGTTGAATTTGTCATTCCAGGTTGGAAATGAATGCTCTTCTCCAACAAAAAGAACTGGAGAACGCTCATCGGAAAGGGCTGTTGGGAATGGAGGCACCCCTAATTTATTCTGGCATTTCAGCAAACCCCATTACATTCCACAACAGACACAGACTACCAGAGGGTCACCTTGCCAGCGAAGCATTCCTCCATCGAAACACACTGGATGATATAAACGCTGGCAATAGCTTGCTAATCACATCCAATCCATACCCGCCAATCAGCACCTTGCACAGGGACAGGAGTCGGCGAGGTGGGAGGAGGGCGGCCAGCCAGAAGAGTGTGGACAGCAACCTGAATAATCCCAAAGGACAATTGGAAAGTAAGTCAACGGAACTGCCCACCGAGCCGATGGAGAAGGAGGCTGGGGATGAGTACGATTCAAAGATGGACACCTCGGCCAAACCAAACCAAACCAAAATGGGCACCAGTTCGTCGCTGCCTCCAGTCCCAAATAAGAACCACAAAGAGCAAGAGCTGAGGAAGCACAAGGGTAGCAATGAAGGCTGTCTGGAAGCAGCCAACTGCAACCCTGCATGTGGTACAACTGAGAAGGATTTGCCCAATAACTGTGCCGCTTTTGATGACAAGTTTATGTTCCCTTCTACAATGCCTCTGCCCACGTTGCCTTATGGCTTTCAGCTATCAACAAATCAATTTATGCCATTAGGTAAGGAATTGTTTTCTAATGCAAAGTATGTTTTGAGTTTTACTTCAATTGGTTCTTCCATTTACATCAGATGAGCTGAGGATTTAGGGTGGATGTGCATTGTTGTAATTACCACTGAGTGACTTTGCTGGTTTGCTCTGCAGGATCTCACGGAATGTTCGTACCAGGAGAGGAAATATCCATTGAGGACATCCGAAAGTGGAGTATAGAGGATGTTTATAATTTCATCAATATCCTCCCAGGCTGCTCCGAGTATGCTCAGGTGAGTGATTTGATCTGTGTAAGGCTAAATTAAAGCAGCGTTCCATTGAATAAGTTGAACCTTATTTCATGCATCTTCCTATGACAAAACCTGTAGTTTCCCTGTCCTTTTGGAAGCTCTGTTAGTCAATAAACAACAATATAAGAGCCATGTTATAAGAGTGAGAAAGAACTTGACTCCAAATCTCTAACTGTCCAGGGCCTGAGGACGTCCCTCAATGTGAAAGGCGCTATACAAATGTAATTTATTGTTGTTATTGTTGCTGGTTTATAGAAATGGTACTCCCCTAAACTTAAATTGGGGGAGGAACAAAATGTCATCTAATGGCCTAATTCTTTTTATTCTATTTATTGGGGATTTTGTTTAATCATTTGGTTGTTTGTGCTAAGGAATGAAACACTTTTAAACTTCTTTTTCAAACTGCAAGACCTTCAAAGATCACGCCATTGATGGAGAGACCCTTCCTCTACTGACAGAAGAGCATCTTCTGGACATCATGGGGCTGAAGTTAGGACCTGCACTAAAAATCCGCTCTCAGGTACATCCACAGTGTCACCCACTGCCTGTGGCAGGTGGTCAACAAGATGACTGAATGATTGACTCCTTTGAGATACAAAATATCTTTTTTTTGATCTGCTGGGTGTCTGACACATGCGGAAACCCATCACCAAGCTTAAGAGTATCCAAACCAAGCTGAGAATTCTATGCGTCCTACCTACACATGGAAATTCCAGAGATAGATGTCTTACTTCCATGCAGAAATGCTTAACTTAAAACGTAACTTTTCTTTTTCTCCCATCAGCTTGAATGTAAGGAATAGGTTTGTCTTGCTAGCTATGAAAAATAGCTTTGCAGATCAATAATTTGTCACGTGGTTAGCAACATAGGGAATTACTAAGAGGAGAATGCCCTTTGGCATCAAACCCACTCCACCATAGACACTCATGCTGTTCATTTTACAATCTTCCCTAATCCCACTTCCCAATTGTATCCTTATCCTTCCCCTATCTTTCGGTTAAATCCCTCCACTAAATAAGTGACTTTGATTGGAAGCAAACCTATCCTTCTCCCCTACCTCTGTAATCAATGGATGGATATAATTTCTTTAAATCCCGTTTCAGGTGTCTCGACGCATAGGCAATGCACTATATGTGATGAACCTGCCTATCTCTGTGCCTCTGCAGAATGCAGTGAGTAAACCCATAGATCAGTCATCGGATCCAATGTCCCCTTTGAATTCCAGCGGTGGCATTGATCTGCCTGCGAGCCCCTGCACACAAGACCAGGAAGACCTAAAATTGGCGGAAACGAGCACAGCGGGAAAACAGAGCATCCCTCTGAGGCCAACTTGTAAAACTTCAGGAACAATTGGATTGAATTGTTGAGCTTGATTCAACATGTTTTCTTGAGAATTTTGTTAAATGTGTGTTGCAAACCTTAGTGACTTTTTTTTAAAAAAAAAGAAAATTATAGATGGGCTCCTTTTATCTGTAATTCCGTTTGTAAAGCGATGAGTCGTGAATTGGAAACCCCCAATAGCCTGTAGTTTGCTTCTGTTGAAAAAGTTCTCATGATGAATATGAAAGTTAACTGAGGATAAAGAGCCAATTGTGTATCAGCAATTTAACCCTACAGTTGTTGGATCTGTAGGTCAAATAGAACATTTAAGTTAATGCCATCATTCTGTGACAAGAATTTGACATAAGTTTGTAGTGTTGTATAATTTGCTATAATTTCACTTCTTTCTCCATCGTTTGCTTCAAAACTTCTCCCAATGTAATAATAATCCTTGCATTTGATATAGCACCTATACTGTCAATGTCTCAAAGTGCTTCACTGGGGATTGCTGTAAAGTCTAGTGATTGCAATTGTAGATGAACGTGGCAACCAATGTGGGCACAATATCCCACAATCAGCCAGGTTCAATGTTATCTGGAGCATTGTTTATCAAGGGAGAAATATTTGTTGCTTTGATAGTGTCACAGGATCTTTAACATCCACATGAAAAGTCAGGCAGAACCTTGATTTATCACCTGATCATGATTCCTTCTCTTCTGCTCCCCAGACTGCCTAAAATGGGGCACACTAGATAATACCAGAGTAGTTGGTGACTACAGAAATGCTGGCAATACTTGGGATCACTACCAAAACCTAGATCAAAGTACGAGAACAGGTGGTGGAACTTGAAACAAAAAAGGGTTTCAAAAAGGAACCAGGCAAAATCCTGACAACTAAAAGGATTCTAGATCATTGTATTTAGAGATTGATATTCCAGAGGAAAATTGGATGGGTAGGCTCGAAGGATTGATGGTCTATGTCTGAAATTGTTACTATGTTAGGATCTTTCTCTTTCTGATGATAACAGACTCACCTGTGCATCGCTAGCATTTTCTCCTTTGTTTCTCCTTTGTTTCCAGCATTCAACATTTCTTCCTATCAGCATTCATTTTATTTTGGGATAAAAAGTTTGCCACTCCTGTAGTTTGTAACCTATAGTTCAACTGTCAAATTGGGAGTTAGGTCTCAGTCAGATGCCAGACTTAGCTTTATTGTTGAACACAAATAGTGTTTGAAGATGAGTTCAGTTAACTGGTTCATCGATCAACCTGTGGCCACTTTTGTTGCTTTTGTTCACTAACCTTGTGGTTACTATAATAATGTAATCGCGAGAAGGGGAAAAAACTGGCAATAAATTTTTGTTTTGTATGTAATTTCTGAAGACATATTGATTTATTTTGTTCAGGCATATAAATTCAAGGCTACAAATGTTCAGCTTTATCTCGATCATCTGCTCCCAAGAAAAAATTGTATTGTGACCTGTGACCACTTACATTAATGCCGATTATCATTATTGCATTAGGGAGTCATCAAAATGAAGTTTCATTTCTCTTGGAGTATCTTCCACCTTCACCGTGACTCAGAATTAAGAAAAACAAGGGTGAGGCAAAATTAGACAAGATAAAGTAATATTAAAAGTGAGAATGAAAAGATGATAGGGCCAGCAGAATTTTAGAACTAAACTGCTTTTAATTTTCTAATTTAGAGTACAATTTAGATTTGAAACTCCTTATATTTGAATATCTTCATTGTTCTTTATCTGAAGGACATATTAACTGAGTGAAATCTCAGCAACAATTTATTTGCAGACACTGTTGCTTCACTGTCTCTTCTGCCTTTTGGCAATACATGACAGCGGTCACAAGAACCATGCTAAAATATTGAAATGTACAGCTGCATAGACACATGATTCCGATTGCAAACCTAGGTTTTTCAAAGCAGATGATGTTTTGGCAAGTTCTGTCCCATCCACAAAGTACACATGCATCCTATTTTAATCCCAGTATGCAGTAGTTTCTATGTGTCCAGAGTATATTCAGCCAGTGATTCCCCCAGGAATCCATGAAACTCTTGTAAAATCTTGGTTGCCTCCTTTGAATCCATCTTGTCCTGAGACAGTGAATCTGGATAATTTAAGTAGGAGAAAATCTCAGCAAAGACCCTCACAATAGGTCTGTGGAAGGAATAGGTTTTATCGGCCAAATTGTCGTTTCTTGTTTTATGTTCGCCTATGACTAATTTCTGCCAGTAGATGGAGGTACTTTGCACCGGTCCTATAAGAATCATGTTTAATTTGTTACAATGATCCTTACATTTGATATAGTGCCTTATCACATCATTAAGACGTTTCAAAGCCCTTTTTTCAAATAGTGCCGTGGGATCTGTAACGTCAACCTGAACAGGAGAAGAGACCTTGGCCTAACCCTAAGCCTTTATCACCTCAAGGCTGGACTATGGGAACTCTCTCCTCGCCGGCCTTCGCGGCACCGCCCTCCACACTGCAGGTCATTCAGAACTCTGCAGCTCGTGTACTGTCCCGCACCAGGAATCACGACCACATCACTCCCACCCTCGCTCGCCTCCACTGGCTCCCCATCCCCCAGAGGATCGAATTCAAGATCCTCATCCTCACCTACAAGGCCATTCACGGCCTCGCTCCCTCCTACCTCTCCAATCTACTATCCCCCTACTTACCTACCCATACCCTCCGTTCCTCTGGCTCCGGTCTGCTCCACATCCCCCGCCCCAACCGCCCTACCATCGGTGGCCGGGCCTTCAGCCTCTCAGCCCCGAGGCTCTGGAACTCTATCGCCCAGTGCCTTCGCCGCCTCCTCCCTTTCCTCCTTCAAGGCCGGTCTCAAGACCTTTCTCTTTGACCGAGCCTTCAGCTCCCCTCTCGACTTTCTACCCCCTCCTCGCTCCCTCCCTTCCCTCCCCTCACCCTGACCATTTACCCCCCACTGCTCGGGTCCCGACCCAACTGTCCAACGCCTTGGGACGTCCTCCCGACGTGAAAGGCGCTCTATAAATGAAATCTTGTTGTTGTCTCATCTAAAAGACGGCAGCTCTGACAACGTACCCCCCCAACCCCCCACCCCGCTTCCCCCAGCACCGCATTCGAGTGCAGTTGAAAGCGTCATCGTGCGATTGTCAGCAGCGACGCATCAAATGATCGCTACCCAACGTGCAACTACCCCCCCCCTCCGCGCTGCGCGGGCAACTCTTAAGACGAGGCGAGCTCAAGTCCCGACGCGGGAAGCGCAACCTTCTGACTCGGGAAAGGGGGGAGTGCGCTGGCGCTGAGCCGAGGAAATCCGACGATTCGGGCGCGTTATTGGCCTGGCAGCGAGAGAGAGAGAGAGCGAGAGAGAGCGAGAGCGAGAGAGAGAGAGAGCGAGAGAGAGAGAGAGAGCGAGAGAGAGAGAGAGCGAGAGAGAGAGAGCGAGAGAGAGAGAGAGAGCGAGAGAGAGCGAGAGAGCGAGAGAGAGAGAGAGAGAAAAATATACATCCGGGAAGGAGAAAGCGACGCGAAAGTCATCAGCAAACGACAGCTCACGCATTGCACATCAGCCCCACCCTGGACAACAACAACAACAACAGCAGCAGCAGCAACACCTGAGGGCATCACAGGCACTGTGAGCACCAGCAGAGGGGCGGGGCCGAGGCCGGGATGGATGGATGGAGGAGGCGCGCCCCCAGCGCTCGCTCCCCGTCTCGCCGTTAGGCGGCGCTACAGCAGCGGCAGCAGCAGCAGCAGCGTGTGTGGGGGGCGGGGCCAAGGGTGGGGGGGGCGGGGCCGGGCTGCCTCTCGCGAGGTTTTGATGCGGGTCCGTTACACGTCACTCGGGCTGGAAACATGGCGGAGCGACGGAAGCAGAAGAAGAGAAGCCAGGTGTGTGTGCGGGCCCCGCCGGCCCCCGCAGCTAGGCCGGGAGAGGGGGGAGAGGGGGGGAGGAGAAGGGGGGGCTGAGGGGAGGGGGCGCTGAGGGGAGAGGGGGCGCTGAGGAGGGGGGGCTGAGGGGAGGGGGGGCTGAGGAGGGGGGGGCTGAGGAGGGGGGGGCTGAGGAGGGGGGGGCTGAGGAGGGGGGGCTGAGGGGAGGGCTGAGGAGGGGGGGGGCTGAGGAGGGGGGGGGCTGAGGAGGGGGGTGGCTGAGGAGGGGGGGGTGGCTGAGGAGGGGGGGGGGGCTGAGGAGGGGGGGGGGCTGAGGAGGGGGGGGCTGAGGAGGGGGGGCTGAGGAGGGGGGCTGAGGAAGGGGGCTGAGGAAGGGGGTCTGAGGAGAGGGGGGGTCTGAGGAGAGGGGGCTGAGGAGAGGGGGGCTGAGGAGAGGGGGGGCTGAGAGGAGAGGTGCTCTGAGGAGAGAAGGGGGGCTGAGAGGAGGGGGGGCAGAGAGGAGAGGGGGGCTGAGGAGAGGGGGGCTGAGGAGAGGGGGGCTGAGGAGAAGGGGGGCTGAGGAGAGGGGGGGCTGAGGAGAAGGGGGGCTGAGGAGAGGGGGCGCTGAGGAGAGGGGGCTGAGGAGAGGGGGGCTGAGGAGAAGGGGGGCTGAGGAGAGGGGGCTGAGGAGAAGGGGGCTGAGGAGAAGGGGGGCTGAGGAGAGGGGGGGCTGAGAGGAGGGGGCTGAGGAGAAGGGGGGCTGAGGAGAGGGGGGGTCTGAGGAGGGGTCTGAGGAGGGGTCTGAGGAGAGGGGGGTCTGAGGAGAGGGGGGCTGAGGAGAGGGGGCTGAGGAGAAGGGGGGCTGAGGAGAGGGGGGCTGAGGAGAGGGGGGCTGAGGAGAGGGGGGGCTGAGAGGCGAGAGGGGTATTTGACTAAGGAAGGAATGATGGAGATTGGCTGTGAGGGGTTTGGTTCGGGGATAGTCCATTGCTCAGAGTGAGTCCATGTTATTGCTCTCTCTCTCTCTATCTGCATATGTTAGTATCATCATCCACATCACTGTTGATGAATAATGATGGCTTGGATTTCAATATTTTGTTTTGATTGGAACTCCCCCATTAGCTTAGGTTCTTAAAACTAAACCCATGTCCCTCCCCCCCCCCACCCCCCCACTGGTGTTACTGCTGGGTTAGCACATCCAGATGTGCAATCACTTTTTAAATAAAAGGCTGTGTTCTTGCATTCAGTCTCAGAGCAGAGTGGAATAGTTTTAAATTGAGTAGCAATCATTTGATGCATTACTACTAACAATTGCATGTTGTCACTTTTAAAACACACAGAGTCTCCATCTCGCTTCTCCTTAGAAAAAGCAGAAGTTGTCGATGCCCTGAGTTGCTGCTCAGAGGTTAGGGTCAGGAGATTGCTTGATCCTACCTGTTTTGATGGATATTTTTGTGCAGTTATGGCTTTGAGAATATTTTTAAATGTTTACGTTTGGAATACAGCAACATATGTTTTAATGTTTAATAAAAACGACTGGATGTGGAACATTTTATAGTTGGCACCAGGTTTTGAGATGCATTCACATGTCAGGTATTGTGCGGGAATGGGCTAGGTACAGTGAAAAGCATTCTGTACTCTGCCCAACATTGAGGCTTAGTTTAAGACTCCAAATTTCACACATCCTTGAATGAGGCTTTCTTAATTATTGTTTAGTCAACTTATTTTGCATCGTACTACATCTTTACACCCAGCTGGGAAAGATGTTTGCTTTGAGTCTGGCCTGGAATAAAGCCTAGGTGCCCATCCAAACTGTTGCTTTCAGTAAATGATCTTAGTCACTGCCTGTTGGGGTTATTTTCTGAAATTGAAAGATCATTGTAAGTGTATTCAGATGTTTGCTGAGAACTGAGGCAATCTGCTGAAGCTGGAACAAGAGTACTGCTTCAACATTTCGCTGTTTAAATTATGCTGTCTCCGATACTTTAAAGGAACTATCCTGTTTTGGTGCATGCAAATGATATAGAGATTGAAAAACGTTTTTTGAAAAAACTGCTGTTTCTACACCCTCTGTATACACCCTACCTCATTTAATGCCTTTGATCACTGTTGCCCCCCCCCCCCTCAATTTGCTGCAGAATTTACCTTCTTTTGTGGAATGTATTTAAAGAATTCTGAATAGCTATTTTGGCATACTGTTTGCTGTATGGATGTACTGCATGAAACTACAGTTCAGTGTTAAATAATCCCTTCCTCTGCTGGGTAGAAACCCAATGTGTGCAGTCAGGTCTTTGTACAGTAGAAATTAAATAGATTAATCAATCATAAAATACATACTCTTTAAGAGAAATATAATAGTTCTCAAAGAGTTAAACTCTGGGCGAAAGTATTTTGTTTACTGTATTACATTAAACTTTACTGTTAATGCTTCCAGCATTCCCTGACACAGTAAATTATGGGAATTTGTGCCAGCAGGCTTCCATTTACCTATTCCCACAGTCAGCTCATGCAGAGTAGAATTATCCAGAGTAAATGGCTGACATCCAGCCTCCTTTGTTGATATCTGCATGATATTTACCTGCTCCTTTTCTATTTGGCAAAGATCATTTTTCTTCAGAACATTTGTGCAGCTTACTGCCAATCTGTAAGATCACTGTTTCAGTCAGGCTGCTTTCTGATTTAAAATAAACCGCTCCATATCATTTATTAAGAAGTTATTGAATTTACATGCATGATCCTAAATGTGCAATTTGATGGATGATCTCATTGTGCAAACCTTGCATATCTGTGTACACATTCCTGGAATAACAAAATAGTGCTGAATATTTTCAAATGCTGCTACCCATCCATCCAAGCAGTAGCCCTTGGGTTCTATTAAGTGGAGTTGATGAGCATTCAGATTAAGGTATAGTTTACACTTCACACTTTGCAGTTGATTCTGGATTAGAAACACCGACATTTTCTGCAAAGAAAGGAATCGTTTGGCCCAGCATGTCTGTGGCTGTGCTACCTGTTTTCCTAAATCACCCTTTATTTTCTGGGAACAAGTTATTCTTGGATGAGCACCGTAATCCATTAAGTGATAAATATTGGAAAATTGGGGAACTTTTTTTTCTGTACTCTAAAATGAATGGGAAATGGCTTGGTTCATTGGAATTTAGTTGGGTCCTTTGGAATTATATTCAGTGGAAATGAATGGGCAACAATTGTTCAATTGGGGAGTTAATGGCAAATGTTTTTTGGTCATTGGAATTATATTAATTGGAAGTAAATGAGAAGTTATAAATCAGGTTCAGATGACGTCCAGTCAGTCACCAATGTCGCTTCTATTCTGCCACAGTTAAACTATTACTCATTTAGTACTGTCTGTCAGAATAGATCCAGGGGGATTTTTATGACTGCTTCCTCCATTATTCACTTACAGCTGTTCTTAAGTACCAGAAGGCACCTACTTTTCTGCTGTCCTTCTATATGACTTGTTTTCAGAATGATGAGCTAATTTAAATACATTCTTACCCACTGCACTAAGAGTTGGTAGCATTGCAACATAATCCGAGCTTCCAAGTGAGAAGTAGCTGATGAGTCAGCAGTGTGTATGAAAATTCATGTCATTATGTCTTCCCAAAGCACAGTCTAATTGAAGAAGACCTTGAGGAAGACATAGAAATAAATCTTTAAAATATCAAGCTTGAGAGAGCAATCATAATAATAATCCTTGCATTTGATATAGCGCTTTTCACGTCGGGAGGACATCCCAAAGCGCTTCACAGAACACACTGTAAAGTGAATTGACTGTATATTTGTGGGCGAACGCGGCAGCCAATTGCGCACAGCAATGTCCCACAAACAGTCGTAGATTGAAAATGACCAATTTATTATTGTTTTTGGTTTTGGAGGGATTATTATTAGGCTCTGTGTGGAGTAAGGAAACTTGCCCAAGGTTTCGCCCTCTGCCTGGAATTGAACTCAGGTCTCTCACTTGCAAAGCGAGTGCTCTAACCACTGAGCTACAGGACTCCAATGGTTTAATTTTTAAATGAATTGGTGTGTAGAGGAGAAAAGGCATTATTTACGAAAGATGAAGATTTTTCTGCTGTTTATCTCTGTAATTTTAAAATGTTAATTTACTTTTGAAACTTCCTATTTATCTGTTTTTTTATAAATTGCCTTTTGACTTAATGTTTTAAAAGGTCTGTTTAGCTGATAATATTTACAACTTTACCTGCTGTGCTTATTAAATCTATATTTTGTGTGGCTGGCTTTTTAATAGCATTCCTGCACAATATTTGCATTTTGCCCAAAAACTGCACAGCCAATCCACTTTACAGTGTATTCTGTGAAGTGCTTTAAGTCTCAACGATGTGATAAGGTGCCATATCAAATGCAAGGATTACTATTATAATATTTACAGGTCTCTGATCGCGCACAAAATATTCAGTTTGTACCTGAAGATCTTCGACTGTGCCTTTGGTCATCTCCCAACTGTCGTGCTCTGCCACTTTCAAACACTCTGGGATGCTACCCTGCATGAGGGGTGCTATATAAATGCAAGTTGTTGTTGTTATAATTAAATGAGTCAGAAAAATCTCTGTCCAGATCCTACAATTTCCCACGATACAATTTGTCATTGATCATCAATATCTCTTGACTGGTCACCCAGATGGCTGGTTTGTCATGGATCTGCCACAATAGGGGAGAGGTGTCCTTCACAGAGGTTAAAATTATGGAGCATTATTGTGGCAGAGTAGGAGTTCTCCTTTCTGTTATTTTCTAATTGGTAAGGTCTGAATTCCACACATGAAAGTAGCAGACTTTCAAGCGTCGTGTATCAGCAAGGTACTTGGAAGTCTTTCTGACATAGCAAAATGGCAAAGTATTCGGGTCTTTAGCAATAGGATCCATAAATAGATCAACACAAAAAAGTCACCCAAAGATTATAAAGGTATAAATTTCCACTAGTTTGCAAGTGATCTGCTTACAGTCATTGTTAGCAGTCGGTAGTTTTGATGGTGAATCTAAGCGCTCTGAGTGAAGGGCATTAAACAAATGCAAGTTGTTGCTAGTCCACGTACTAATAAACTCACTGCTATTATTAATAATAATTCTTGCATTTGAAATGGCATCTTTCATGTCGGGACAGCGTCTCAAAGAGCTTCATTTAATTTCCTATAAAGTGCAGTGACTGTATTTTGTAGGCAGATGTATCTCTGACAATTACTTGTCTCTGCTCGAGTCCATTCTGGTTAATCTGTTATATTTTCCTACCTCCCATCCTGATTGAATTTTGTCCCAAAAGTGACCTGTTTTAAGAAAAATGCCGAATGTACCCGTTGAATCTTGTTGGGTGGATCTGAGTGAGATTACTGGCCCAACCCATTAATGTCAGTCCAGAAGTCCAACATTAGGTTCAGCTGTGGACATTATTTATCGCACCATTGATATCTTCAGCTGCTATCTGTTCAGATTTTTTAAAATGCTGAACAGATATCTAATCTTATTAGGTAGGATTATAAGGGTTGTGTCAGTGTGATCAATATTTGGTGGAAATAATTCAGGTCTCTTGCTAAGATTAATAATGCCATTCAGCATTTCTGTTGATATAGCATTCCAGGACTCCATTGATATTTTGACAAGTTCTATCGCACTAGATTCCCTCTAGAATGTGAATCAAAAATGTTTGTTCAGCTGTAAGAAAGTCAAACGTCACTCTTTGCGGTATAGACACTGTCTCGTCAGTGTTTTTAAGCGAGGGACCTGGACTAGATGCAGTGTGTAGGCGATATCTCTATCCCAGCACTGGCAACATTCAGTTTGCAGGCATGTGAATGTAAGCCTCAATCACACATTAGCTGGAATTGACGTCTCTATTCTAGTGCCAGCTATATTCAGTGTGTACATTCTGTTTATCCATCTCCATTCCACTGGTCGCTGCATTCAAGGTGTGTGACTGTGCATGCTGTATACCCCATTCTAGTATACATGTAGTACAAGCCTCATCTCCCTCTCATTTCTCCCCAATCCCCCACCCCACCAGTTCCTAGTACCAAATGGGATCATAATATATTTACTCAATAAGTATTCAGTAATTTTTGTGAATCACAACTTTTTATTTCTACTATGATAACTTTCAATTTCTAAAGCAAATCCTGTCATCTCATTCGTTCAGAAAATATAATCTTATAGTCTCCAGTTCTTTACAGCTATTTAGATTCAGATCCGTTTCAGATCCTTGTAGGGACTTTACTCCTATTTCTATTTGCATTGAGTCTCTTCACCAGTAATGGGATGTTGTGTTTGGTGCATCTTTCGGTCTTCTCTTCATTATCCCTTATACGTACTATATACTTTACTTAAAAATATATATGCGAAATAATGTATTGGTTCATGTGTTCTCTGTTGTCTGCAATATTCAATTTTGTTTCTATTGTTGCAGTTTCTTTTTTTCCTACAATTTTATCAATTTAGTTCCCTCTGCTCTCTGAAGTCCCTGCTGGACTTTCTCTGAATAATTCCAGCTGCTTCTCTTTTAAATGTTTACCATTGTGAACTTTATGTTCAATTTATTCTTTGGGAGGAGGAGGAAAGGAGAATGAGTGTTCTGCTACTTTTAATCAGTCAGTTCACAAATTCCAGATGCACAACCCAGATGTCGACATGAGTGTTGATGAGGAAGCTGCAGGTATGACCACCTCCTGCAGGCTATCTCTGCAAAAGCATTGATTCTGTATTAACAAAATGTATGGCAGAAATGATTTCTTCTGACTGTGCTCATCGTGCAAAATCTTTCTTTTCTTAGGAGGTTGGGGAACCCACCAAAGACGAGAAAGCAGTGGCTAAGTACCTGCGCTTCAACTGCCCAACCAAGTCTACCACCATGATGGGCCACAGAGTTGATTATTTCATTGGTAAGATTGCAGCTAAGAAAAATAATATGTCCAGCTACAGCACACACGCACACACACAATAATGATCTTTGAATTTGATTTCGCACCTTATCACATCTTCTAGACGTCTCAAAGCTCTTCACAGAATACACTGTAAGGTGAATTGACTATATTTGTGAGTGAAACGCGGCAGCCAATTGCGCACAGCAGTGTCCCACAAACAGTCATGGATTGAGTGACCAAATTATTATTATTTTTAGGTATTATCCCCGGAAAAATGATCCACCAATTGACTAACAACTGGGTTCCTACTTACTGCTAGGTAAACAAAGGAGTGTGGAGTAAGAAAACTTGCCCAACATTTTGGCTGCCGGGAATATAATCCAGGTCTCTCACTGGCGAGGCGAGTGCCCTAATCACTGAGCTACAGGACTCCATATCTGTGTGAATCTAATATCTTCTCATTAGAACTAGAATTTAATAGACATAGAACTGAATGCTCAGGCAAAGATCTGATAATTTGGGAATGGTTATAAATGTTTTGAAGTGTTCTGCCAGTTGAAATAAATCCTATATGCAGGAGAGCCTCTCCAGGTAACTGCCAGCATCCTTTTATATTGAAATATAATTTCTTCTGAATATGAAAAGGATTATTGAAAGTAAAAGGTACTATAATGTCCATTTTTAAGCACACAAATATGTTCCTCACTATAATAATGGGTGCATCTTGTATTTGCAGAACTAGATCCAGCTAAACTATAAGCAGGGAAGAGGAAGAATATCACAGCTGGAATAATCTGAGTTCAGTGGCCTCTAGATTTGTTACATTGGAATGCAGTTGAATAATCCCACTTTACTATTGAGGCTGACTAAATCCCCAAAACAGGCCAGTTTATTGATTGCCCGTCATCGTGAGTTCACACGATATTTGTTCTGCATCAGTTGAATCATGGATTATTTCTGACGTGAGTTCTGGATTGTGTTCAGAATGCGAATGAGCAAGGTTATAATTTTTGCCTTTCAGCTTCCAAAGCAGTGGACTGCTTACTGGATTCCAAGTGGGCAAAAGCAAAGAAAGGTCAGGAAGCTTTGTTTACAACCAGGGATTCAGTGGTCGAGTACGGCAACAGGTTTGTTGCAGCATTTGTGGTCTCTGCTGTGTGATGCTTTTTGATATTTTTTTCTCCAGCTTTTACAGAATGTTCGCAGTATTCCTCCCTGAAGGGAACAACTGGGAAATAGCATTTCTTATGCTTTTGTACTAGAAGTACTCAAACAAGAAATGGAGCAGAATTGATCATAGAGAGGTTTGGCTAAAGAAGGCCCTTCAGCCCATTTGGGCCCTCCAGAATACCAACTTTATCTGCCCATTACAGCATCTGTTTGTTTCTTAAATGACTCCAGTGTCCTGACTCCTAACATTCTGTGTTACCTGTTCCAACTGTTGATTACCTTTTTGTGTAAAATAATACGTCTTAGTATCTACCCTAAATTTATGCTCTCTTGACATACTGACTTGACGTACCATGATTTGGGCTTACCTTTACAATTCTGTTTAACATCTGATAAGTTCATCATTGCGAACTTGGAATAAGCACCCGTCAGAGATGCCTCGTTTCAAGACTGAAGAGCCCTAGCTTATCTAATCGTTCTTCATAGCTCATCCCTGACACTGGGATCAGCCTTGTTTGTTTCGTGAGTGTCAATATAGTGTCAGTAAGAGATTAAACTCCCCAGTAAGAATGAAAAAAATTAATTGTTAAGCACTTTGTTGTCTGTGGATAGACTACAAATGAGCAGAAAGCTTGTACATTTTTTTAAAATTACTCTTGATAGACTAGTTGATTTTGCAATGCTCTATTGGTTGTAGCATATTATCCAAATCTATTGTTTAGTGCAGTTGTGTAGTTGTATTCCATTGATCTTCCAATTATCCTGATCTCCAAGGTAATTGGGTATTTTTCTCTAACCAGGAGGCCGTGGTTGCCTTAAGAATACAGTACCCTTGAACAAATGTACTTAAACATAAAATATTTATTTTCTTTAATTTTGACAGGCTCCTTAAGAAGCAATTCTTCCACAGAGCATTGAAAGTGATGAAAAAGAAGCCTGAAAAGGAACTCAAAAAGGAGAAAGGAAAAAGTGAAAGCGGAAAAGAGGAAGAAAAGAAAAGTAAGAAGGAAATTGTGAAAGATGAGAAGAGTAAGAAGGAGAAAGAAAAGAAAAAGGACACTGAAAAAGAGGAAATCAAAAAAGATAAAAAAGTAAGCAATGCATTTCCTAAGTCCTTTATTCCTACTTTAGTATTTACCTTGTATCCCTCATTAGTTAGCACCTTTTAGTTTAATTATTCCCACTGGAACGTATTGAGTTAATGGAGAATTTTAATGCTTTACATGACTTGGATCCTGAGTTTTATGATTTAAACTTGTAATCAGAAGCAGCCTGGGAGCTGACATTTTATGTCAAGATCCTGTTCACTCACAACAGTTGACAGCCCTTGACTGCTTTTATTTAGAGAAGGTGAGGTGAGACCAGCGAGCTGCAGTAATAAAGCAAGTGGCTTTGACTAGGACAGACTCAAGACTATTTTGTATATTAAACTGAAGGCTCTTGGAACAGGAAATGGTGACATAAATATCACCCTTTATAATGTTGTTTGTTGTATAGAAACTCAGTTGCAATTTTACAAGTGTTTATACTAGTACAAAGCCAAGATCAGTAGGCTGTAGGTTTTAGTTATTTTACTTAGTTTGCACTGTGTTGCATGTTTTGAAATGAACTTTTGTACAGTATTAACATTTGATTTTGTCTTCTCAGGAGGAAGCTCCAGGAACACCAAAGAAAAAGAAAGATGCGAAGAAAAAATTTAAACTGGAACCGAACGGTGATCAGATTTTCATTGATGGAAATGAGGTATGGGTCATCTTTAGAAAATCCAATGGTTTTGCAGTCTCTAATCTAACCAGAGGATTGTACTTTTTAAAGCAATTCCAGGTGAAATAGTGCAGCAACAGTTACATTCTAAATTAACTGGTGATCTGCGTCTTCATCAAATCTCCTGTCTAATGCAGTATAAACATGGAGCAGTTTTACATGCAGAAATTGTCAGGATGGGCTGACTGAGGCCCATTAGTTTAGTGCAATTTTACTCATTCCCACAATGCCATTTTGCGTACAACCTGCACACATTTCACAATGCAGCCTTTGAAATCTTTACTTTGCAGTGAGACCTTAGACAATCTGTATGATTTTACGCAGGTGTATGTATGGATCTATGACCCAGTTCACTTCAAGACATTTGCAATGGGACTTATATTAGGTAAGTGGCGTAATGTAAATCAAAGTGGAATGGAATGTAATGAATGTATTTGAATTCTCTTGAGTGAATACCAGTTTGTTTCTTTTTTCTACGTCTAATTGAGAGCTAGTAGGTTGCAATTCTTAGCTTCCATTTCTGAATGAAACCATGTGGTTCAGAGTGAATGTTACCACCCTGAAATATCTTACCTTTTAGAATTGTATGTTTAGTTCTGTGAAAATGAGAGCTCTCGAGATCTGTGTATATCTGAAACTGGATTGTATTTACTGATTCTGAGCTTTGTGTTATTTTGATTGTCAGTGATTGCAGTGATAGCTGCCACTTTATTCCCCCTCTGGCCTGCTGAGATGAGAGTGGGTGTTTACTATCTTAGTGTTGCAGCAGGCTGCTTTGTTGCCAGCATTCTCCTCCTCGCTGTAGGTGAGTATAGACTTGTGTTAAATATCTTGTATATTGAAGAATAACCAGCATGAGTACCACTCAGTAGTAACTAATAGTAACCAACATAAACATGTTTCTCCTGCAGCTCAAACACTGTTATTGTTATTTTCTTACGTTTTCATTTTAAATTGATGAGACCATCTAGAGGGTAAGGAAAATGACTTAACATGAAATTCCTCCAAAACATACATGATATATTTTTGTTTGGTTTACAGCTCGATGCATTCTCTTCCTTTTAATTTGGCTTCTCACTGGTGGCCGACATCATTTCTGGTTCTTGCCAAATCTGACAGCTGATGTTGGGTTTATTGACTCCTTCAGACCTCTATACACACACGAGTATAAGGGACCAAAATCAGACTCCAAGAAACCAATCGAGTCTGACACTCAGAAACAATTGAAGCCTGATAGCAATGACAAATCAGATGATGATAAAGAGAAGGAAAAGAAAGTAGAAACTGTGGGTAGTTCTGGAGTGGAGGGTTCGACCAGAGAGCGACAGTCAGATACAGACAGTGACAGAAAAGAGGATGATGGCTCCCAGCATAGTAGTGGAAATGGAAATGACTTTGAAATGATTACTAAAGAAGAACTGGAACACGCCACTGATGATGATGATGACGACGACGATGATGAAGAGAATGACGATGATGAAGAGACACAGCCATTACACAGCGAATCATAAAGGAGATGTTCCATCTCCAGCAGCCGCATGAGTAGCTGATGTCAAACCATTCCACATTGGGATGGAAAACATACTGATACACAATGATGTATCAAGCCATTGGGAAATGTAAAACTCATGTTAATTGTAATGTTTGAATTTTCCTCAATCGCAGTGATTATAAACTGTGATGTATCAGCAAGCCGTTAATACTGTAGTAAAGCTTTTAGTGTAAACTGATTTCCTACAGAAAGGAATGAAATTGTGTTCCATAATATTGTCCCCATTATGATGCTTTTAAATACTATCCTTCCATTAAATCAATCATCATCATGACAATCCTAATGGCCCAGAGGGATTAGTTCTGGGGAATCATGTCTGTTCCTACTCATCTTAAGTTTATACATAAAATCCATGATTTTAAATGACTATATCTAAGCTAATAGTTTGGAGAGGCAAATAACCTTGTCTGAAATCCTAAATTCCCATAACTAGGTACATTTGTATTAATGTAGATGTGCACATGAGTTAGTCCCAAGCTTAAATGTGAAATCTAAGTGAATATGTGAAGAAGCATTCCTTGGTTTTAAAAGCTAATGGGTAAGAGTTATTCATTTCACCATCAATGAATATGTGTCAGTCCTTAATAGAATTATATCCAATTTTTGTGACATGTAATTAGTGTAGCAGTATCCAGAACCTCAAAGCCTTCAAAGTGGAGCAGTGACATAAAACCATGGAACAGACCCATCCAGAATGACCATTCTAATAGCATCAATCAATCATTTCATGAATAGTTTGAGTTAATCTAAAAGCAAATCGCTCTTCCTCCCCTCCAAATACCACCTGTGATCAAGTTCTTAACTATTTTTTCTTCTCATTGAAAAGCATTGTTTCAATCACTTATAATATCCTTTGCACCAAGATTACAGATGAAAACAAAATATAAATGATTCAGAAGGTAGGAAGTTTTGCAGGAAACATGTAAAGATACAGTATTTAAGGGAGGGAAAATAGTTATCTTCAGGGCTCACAACTAAGTGCCATAATTTGCCCTGGTAGGATGCTATAGTCGCACAAAATAAATTCTGAAAATAGTTGGCACTGCTGACAATTAGAGGGATTTGAAGCTTAACACTAAACTTTTTCTTTTCCAACATTTGAGACTGAATTAAGAAATTTATTCCTAACAATCACCCACATTACCTTATGCAGTGATGGTGATAACAGAAGTGAAACTTTCAGCTGACAAACTTTGTATAAAGTTATTCAGAAGGGATACAAATTTGTTTTTCAGCTGCATTAGCTGCCTTATTAATTTTTAAACTGCATGTGATTCTGTGTCCATCTTCTTTTCTCTACAGATTTTAAGACACTGCCCAGATGAAGTGTAATGTTTTTTTCCCAAACTAAAAAATTGAGAGACATTCTTAAGACAAAAGGAACATCTACTATAGTTGTAAAGAGAAATCATTTCTAAGTACTTTGACTTTGCTCTGCTTTCAATGTGAGTATCACCTTTACTTCACAGATCTAAATTACATTTAGTTGCTTTTGTCCAATACATAGTTCATAGGTGCTGTAGTTATTGTCCCTAACATGTTTTCCCTCCTGTGACAGATATATTAGGATATTTTCCGTTGGAATTGAATTTCAGGACCTCCACTGTCCCTTTCCCTCAGTCTGTTTCACCCACAAAATATACTGTCAATTCACTTTACAGTACAGTCTGTGAAGAGCTTTGAGACATCACAAAGATGTGATAAGGCGCTATATCAGATGCAACTATTATTATTAAACTTGAATGAGGTGCAGAAATAATTGTTTTTCAACATCTGCTAGTTGTGCAGATATCAAGAGGTTCAGTGCTGATCATTCACAGAATCTCTTTGTGGACCACACAATTTGTAATTAACTTTTAATTAAAAAAAGAAACTATAGCACAGAAATAAATAGTTGTAGCATAGGAATTTTCTATATTCATATGCTTTTCATAACAAGATACAAAAGCATTTTATTCCTGTTATGTGTCTTTCTTGGAGAAAGATTTGCCAGCATGCCAGTAGTTTCTCTGGTAGTGACTATCTCAGCCTGCTCTCAAATGGTTTTTGAGTATTTGTACATCATATAGTATAGCTACCAGCCAGTGCTATTTTATGTATATTGCAGCAGAGAGAATTGCTTGCTTGTTTAAACCCAGTTATATCCATATTTGGATTGATATAATTTAAAACCTTGACTTTGATTACTGGAACATTATTTAAACAATAACTGTTTGGCTATTTGGAAAAGTAACTATCCTTTTAATGCAATAAATTTAAAAAAAGATTCTTTTAGTCCAATTTTGAAACACTTGAGAACAAGACATATTTTCTCAATCAATGTCAGGATATCGCCGAAGTGTTTCACACAAATCACTGGGAGCCCAAGCTTGGGAAGGTGGTCAAAGAGACGGGATAGGTTTTGAAGGTGGAAATGGAGGAGACATAGTATCCAGGATGCAGTTTCAGAGTAGAGGCTGAATGGCTTGAAAGCTCACCCAATTAATGGCACTGAGCAGGTGGGGTTATAGGAGACTACTTGGGGCAAGGCCATAGAGACATGTGAAAGGGTGAGGATCTTGAATTTGATCCACTAGGGGACAAGGAGGAATGGTACCAGTGGTGCACAGAGCCTGGTGCAGAAGGAAGCTACAGCGACAACACCATCAGAAGGAATGGTCAAAGCTTAAATTAGGTTTATTGAAAATGTTTTCAGGTTAGTAAACCTGATGTGCAAATGAAAGAGTGACTTATTACAGTGGTTGTTACGTATAATTAAGCATTGAGCAAAAGAGAATATGCAGAATCTTTACATTTGTAATGTACATTTTTTAAAACTGTTTACAGCTTTCTTTTTCCCACTACTGTAGCCCTCGTTCACATTGCTGTTCAATGTGTTCATGAGGGAGAGGTGGAGTTAGAAAATGGGACACTTTCCCACTTTGGACACCCAGTAGCAAGATGCAATAAAATGTTCCTTACCTTGCAGCAACAAAACCTCTGCAACTGGATTGAGGCAATTTATGTAAGGCCACTAAGCCAAGGTAAGTCAAGACTTTCATCTCAGAAATGAGAGATGAATTCACTATACTATACAAAGGATGAAGATCTCATTTAAAAGTTCAGCAGCATAGAATAAGTACTCATCACTTAACATTGAACTACATATTAGATAGAAACGATCAACAATAGATCCTACCGATTCCTAAGTTTATATAAATCCAAAATTCATGTGATACAATTGTGTCTGATAATACAAAGCATACCTCAAATCTCATTCTTTCAAATATTTTCACAAGAGAAGCATTTTCACACTATTTTGACGAGGTCAACCTAATACTGCAACTGAACTTTAGTAACCTGAACAGATACCATATTGTAGCTAATATTAAAAATATTGTCTTAACAAATATTTTGTTCCAAGATGGATGCACTCTATTGTACAAAATTATATTTTTATAACAGACCATTTACATTAGATATAATTAACAAACATCTCAAGTCTGTACTAAAATAGTTGGTGCATCCTCATTACTTGCTTACTTTCAAATCGAATCCAAATAAATGCTTCTGGATTATTCATGCAAAAAAAGTCTCTGATGGAATGTTAATTAGGTAGCACACGTTAAAACTAATGGACAACCCACTAGTCAGTGAGACTGAAAGTCCAGAAAATACTTTGAAGAACACCTGTTAATTCTGTGTGCAAGTCCTCAAGGAGTCATCTCTCTTGCACAGCAATGGAGGAAGAAAGATACATCCAAATAAATTAACACTCAGTGTCTGAAGAGTCTGTAATTTCTTCAAGGCGACTCTGTTTTTTACGCACATTCCAGTGCAGACACTCTGCAAGACCTTCGAACCAGTCATAGACAAGATCATAGCAGCAAATGGATGGCACTGGGTAGCATGAAGTTGTTACTGTAATACTGGGGGGAAAAAATAATTAAAATGAATTAAAATGGCTCCTGCTCCAATAATTAATAAGCAGTTTCAAATGAAATAATTGGAATCCAATTGCATAGCACACATTACAAAACAGCTACAAAGGGCAAATATCAGTGGAAACATTAATGGCATTCTTCCAGCACCGCATAACATGTAAAAAGTACTTTATTTTTCATGCTTAAAAAGCTTTAATGGACTGATTTTGCTACTTTAAATTTAAAGAAAAGCTTGGAAAATATATTTTGGTTACACATTAAGCTAACTGGTTACAAAGCGCAGAGGTGGCTGCATTAATTAAGAGTTGTATGCTTACCTGTCACTATGTTTAATCTCCTGTCTGCTCCTGCCATCAAATGACACCCAAGCTGTGTTTCTGGCATCAGGTGACAACATTATCTTCAAAAGAGAAGCACAGTAACAGCTTTAAGTTTTGTAGCTTACCTTACGTGGCCAAACACTTTCTATGCTTCCTGAGCATCTTGTATGTAAATCAGAGTGTTGGAGCACACAAACCCTTTGTCTGGTTTGTGCACACACACTCTCCCTGAGGAGACACATCCTCTACATTCAGTATAGGAGCAGCAGGGGCCAATTCAATGATCCTGCCAGAGTCTGGACAGTCTTCAGCATTCAAGTTTTAAAAAATTGTTCTTTAAGAGGAGTTGGTAGCCAAGTGCAAATGGAAAGTCTAATCCACATTTGGTATACCCAAGGCTGAATAATACACGTTTACTGGCATTCTCCCATTCTTGGCATTACAAGACAATATCTCACCTTTAGCTCCATTCCTGCTGGTACCACAATGGGTCGGAACGATAGTGAGTGAGGACAAATGGGGGTGATCATGATGGCGGGGACATTTGGATGCATCATAGAAGCTCCAGCTGCTGCAGCATAAGCTGTACTTCCAGTTGGTGTCGACACTATGACACCTAGGAAACCAAGTAAGCAGTCCACTTAGAAAACAATATAGATTGTACATTTCAATTCAGAATTTGGACCAACGTAAAGATACAGCCACATTGTACATTGAATTAATGGAATTAGATAACTAACCTGTAAAGTTGTTCATTTTTATGATTATTTTCACCATTTTATAGCAATTACTTTGGGTAGGATGACACACCTGCTCCCTTCACTGTGGAGGCTCCACCATGGACTATAGGAACCCAGATTGTACTCCTAAACCTGGTTAGAATTTGGACTTAAAGTTCGAACTATTCAGGCTGAAGAACTGGTGACATGAGAAATGATTCACCAATGGTGGTGGGCCTCTGAGAAGAGAGTCAAGGTACTTTAAGACAAATGTAATACATTTTATGCAATTGAACTCGCTACTAGACAATGCAATATAATTTCTCCAAACCTAGGACCAAGCACTCTTAACATTACTGAGCATACATGTGCGATCCATATCGGATGGTCACTCCTGTTGTGCATTGTCCTGGTCAACTGAGAGGTAAGGGCAGGCTTTCAAAATGTGGCCAAAATTCACCCAGTCATACTTTATAAGATTATTGTATATTGTATTGCAAGCTCGTAACTGGTTTTCCCCAGCCTAAGGTGATGTAGTCTTGGGACATCAGTGCCTTGGGATGTCCTCCCGACGTGAAAGGCGCTATACAAATGTAATCTTCTTGTAGTCAAAATCATTTTTATTAAAAAAAGGAAATGTAACTGGAATCCCCTCCCACTCAAGCTCCAGGAGAAGTTTCCATCCCTCGTCTGCCTGAGACAATTTAATGCTCAACAGTGAGCCAGCCATTCCTACCCCTATAGCATGGACAATTACATTTACCACTTTACTCCAGAACCCGTTACTGTAAGAACAAAAACCTGCAAACTGGAACTGAGTAAAGAAACTCCACAGGTATCTAAACCACATTATCAATCAGAGAAGAATGCTTGTTGAGTTACTGGGTACAAAAATGACATTCCATTCTTCAACATTGTCAATAAGTAACCTGATGAGCACAACCCATTACACACCAAAAATAATCAAGTAGGTATGCTAATATGTTTTAAAAAGTTTCACTGTATTTCATCTTACCATCTCCCTGAACAGATGTGATGTGTCTCCCATTTAAATATAAATCCACATTAGAGAGGTACGACGATGGGCCTCGATCAACAACCACTTCATTCAACACCTGCAACGTCATTAATGGATTATTATTCATAGCACATTATTGCATGACTCAAATCAGATGTATATAAAATAATAATAATATAAAATATACACTCGCCCCTTAAACTTGTAATTCCAAAGCCCTTCTCACAGCAAAATCTAAAAAGACTTGTCCCGTCCCTTCTCCAAGTTCCATTCCATAGCTGAGACTGCAGACAGGCAAGCAACTTGTCCCCACGTCTCTCCCAGGCCACACAGATCCAGTAGCCAGATACCCAGGTCACAGCACAGCAGCTTTTAATTCCCAATCTTGACAAAAATTGCAAGCTTCAGCAAGCTCTTACTAGGCCTTTCAATGGGAGCTCTACACAGCATCATTGTCCATGTTGGGGAGGGAAGGGGCAAAGAAAGTTGCCTGACAAATTCAACCCTAACAAACAAAAGGGCACATCCTAGTAACTGGGTTATTTATATATGGTAATTGCACAGCTTGCCTCACCTACTGGATTAAAAAAGTAAAAACAAGTCTGGGAATTATGGAGGTAAAATGCAGTTACTGACAGTATTTAACCTTCAAAAACCTCACTTGATGTATTTTTGGTTGTCTCTTACAGTTTCAAACATTTGTTCTCTCACCTTTCTCACTAAGGGCTGAGTGAATCTGCTTTGTAATGTCTGCAGTACATTAATGTGAATTGGTGAGCACTGAAGCTCATTCTTCAGTTAAGAACAGACTGAGCTTCAGTTTTTGCCAATGCACATTAACACCACACAACTAGAATTACAGGTTTCAAAAAATAGACTTGCAAACTAGTGCAAAGTTAACAGATGCATCTGGTTTCCCATATCTTAACAGTAAAATTGAATGGTATTTTGCAGAAAGCTCCACAGGGGCATTTATACATACATGAACTTGCAGGATGGTCTTTCCAGACTCACTGTCAATATGTTTCTTTGGAATTAGCCCATTCTCCACTTGATATAGCTTTTCTGACTCCGCTAGTTTTATGTCCTTGACCACTTTCACTTTTAAACGACTCCTGAGAATGATTGCAGCATCTCCTAATGAAACAAAATTCCAAATGTTGCTTGTATTATAGAAATCTAGTGAATATTCATGCATCTTTTTGGTGCGTGGCACAGAAAGTACCACCCAGAATGTGTCATGCAAGAATATTACAATGAAGGAAAGGCTGTTCTGTTTAGCTAGGTGCATAACATTGTACTGCATCAGAAGTTTTGAGTATTCTGGGCTCAGCAATTAGCTGCAGCTTTCAGTTATTTAGATTTTCAAGAAATCTGATCACTTCCAGCAGTTGGAGACTGGAAACTTTATTGGCACAGTTCAGGACAAGATGGACAAGGCACAGTCACTTAACTGGGACACTTTTTTTTCCAAAAGAAAAATACTTTTTAAAATCATTGGACATCAAGTGTTGACACTTGTTGATCATGGAGCCCTGAGTAGTTCCAATCTGGTTCCTCTGCTCAGTAAACATTCATACTTGCTGCAGTATCCCTGGTTAGTAATCCAGAGGTGGAACCCTGGATGATTCTCCTCCTCAGTTCAGAAGAAGCAATAGCTTAGTGCAACTCCAACTGAGATGAGCTCATGGAACCTGGGGCTTTCCTCAACTCTACAGCTCACAGACACACCATGTAGCAATGCCTTACTCAAGTGGAGAGTGGGAGGATTCTGTGCCATCTCCTTTTTAGAATGCTGAGGATTACGTGACACTTTAGTACAATACACTTTTCCTTTAATCAGTCTGAATTGGTTTACTCATCAACATTAGTTGCAGACGTCAAAACAGTTTGTTCAATTCAGACCATTACAATTAGTTTAGATATCGGTGTTCCACATCTCGACAGCCTTTTAGTGAATTTCCTAACTCCCCAGCAACTGTCAACACATTTACCCACTGATTTATCCCATGTTGCACTCCCACACAATGCTGTTACTCGGTGAAATTATGCTTCAATGGGCTGAAATTCAAAGTAGGCAAAATTGAAAGCATATTAGAATAAAAAAGCCTGAGTCACAAGTCTTGTAGCTCGCGCTGCCAAATATGGATCATATTGAACTCAGTGCTTAGGGTCGACAGGATCTCAAATAAAGTGAAAAAAATGTTCCATTCTTACCCTCAATCACGTTGGTCACTTCTGTTCTGTAGGACTCAAACTTGAAAGGGGTGAGAAACCCAAGCGAGCCGAGATGGAATGCCATGACTGGAGGGACACTGGTCTGTAAAAGCATATGCCAATCAGCCAATTTTTCACAGACAATTCATACAACTGAAGGAAAATGCCACTACAATAGACTTAAATACAGAGTCTCTGTGCACCCCTAGTCTTCTCCATGCTTTTATGGGTTGCACAACATTACATTCTCTTGGCACACATGAAAGATAAGTGGACAGAAGGTTAATACTGGCACAATACGTTATTCTGTGTTTTTTGTCAGACTATTCTTTGCATGTCAGTATTTGTTCTGTATGCGTGTCTAAGGTTATTTGCTACGTTTATGAGTATCTGTCAATCAAACTTTGTGAACAAATAAGGTTGTTCTGGGTCTTCATTTATACCTTGATCACCTGCAAACTACTTTTAAATTCCTCACTGTTGTCCCCCACCCACCAGTTCCAATATCCACAGGCTCCATCCAGTACATCCAAAATTGACGCCTACTCTCTTACTATGCAAAACTTTGCATACCCAATCTCGCCAGGCTTCCAGCAGATGAACTTGAAGATCTTCACCTTTCATGCCCTCACTCATCCCTACCTGTGACTTTCTCTTGCCTAATTCTTCTGATCACCCCTCTGCTAAGCGAACTAGCGCACATCCTCTGTCCCAGCATCAGTGGACAAACTTTCAGTCACTATGCCTCCACTCTCGAGAACTCCCTTTCTCGCTTCCTCCATCTAACCCTCTTCTTTCTCCCCCTCCTCCACTTTCTTCAAAAGCCATCTGAAATATCTACTGCGTTGACTATATTTACAGAACCCTCTCTCCTCATTACCAATATCTCGCTGGTTCATTGTAGGCTAATGAAACGACACTTATAACGTTCTTCTGTCTTAATTTATCAAAACTGTAAAGTAATGATACACATCACATGAAGTTTACAATACCTGGAAGAGTGAAGAAGCATATAGCAGAGTTCCATCACCACCTAGACAAATGATCAGATCTATGTAGCCAGATAGATCATCATAACCTGTTATTTAAAAAACAAAGTCTGTAAACATGTCAGATAAAGGAAATTCACTCACTACCGTTTTCAAAACAAGCCAAATCAAATCAGCGAATACTGTATCAGTAAGCCATGTTTAGCTATGTAGGTTTGGACACATTGTATCTGTGCACAAGATACATTGCATGAAGTATTTCCATTACACAAAGTAGATACACAGTACTGATAAACATTGCAGCTCAAATTATTTGTAATTTCAACTGAACACAAAGCAAGTCTCAGTTTAAACTAAATCGTTCATTCAATTCAATTGTGCAACAAATATGTTATAGTCAACATTATGTAACTTACACACAATTTACACGGCTTGGAAGAAGCTGCACTGAATACAATATCACACAAACACAATGCTGTAAACACATATATAGCAGGCGAGCCATGCGTCCTGCAGTGAGCAAGCCAAGGCACTGCATTGCAGCTGCTCTTTTTGCTGATGCAACAACAACTTGGATTTATATAGCGCCCTCCACGCCGGATGGCGTCTCAGAGCGCTTCACAGTAACGGATCCCAGGGTTGAGCCAGGGGGGAAGGGGAGGAAGGTGACCAAAGGCGCAGTTGAAAAGAAAGGTCTTCAGCCGAGACCTGAAAATAGGAAGAGAGGGGGGGCGAGGCGAAGGGAGTGAGGAAGGGAGTTCCAGAGCCTTGGGGCGTAGTGGCTGAAGGCACAGCCGCCAAGGGTGGAGCGGAGGACTCTGGGGACAAGGAGCAGGCCAGACCCAGTGGAACGAAGGCAATGGGCACTGTTGTGAGGAGAGAGGTCAGAGAGGTAGGAGGGTGCAGAGGAGTGGAGGGATTTGAAGACAAGGGTGAGGATCTTGAAGTCGATCCTCTCTGGGACAGGCAGCCAGTGCAGTCTGGCAAGGACTGGGGTGATCGGGGAGCCGAGTTTGGTGCGGGTAAGAATGCGGCAGAGTTTTGTACTCACCTTCCTTAAAGGGGCTTAGCTTTTGTCTGATGACTTCAAACGTCTTATCTTTAGCTAGCAAAGCATCCTCCACCACCTTCTTCTCGACAAACACAACCAAGTCCTTCTCCTGGGGAAGGGGAGAGGGGAAGAAATCCCCAAAGACTAGGATCAAACAATTTTATATGGAAAGGCAAAGCAAAATTATTTTTGATTATACAGCGCATCATTTAATCAAAATGGAGCAGTCACCTAGAAATTTCAATCGGTATGCACAAATAAAACAAATCCAGGACATTCTCATCAGACTCCGTGGTCAAACACACTCAGAGCTGCAGTTAAAGTTATCACATAGGCATCATTTCCTTCAAGCCAAGAGAACACAAAAGGAGCCCTCCAAAAATAACCATTAGACTGTGATGCCACAGAGTATCCATTACCAAGTATGACATGATTGAGAGTACTACAGATACATTAAAAAAAATTAAGTCTACTCATTGGTGCTGATGATGACATAATAAAGATGCGCTTATAGACTAATACACAATGGAAAAAATGTGTTGTATGGAAACAGAACATAAACTACATGCCTCACACAGATACACAGCAGGCAAACTTTGCAAAACACAACAGGCAATTTTCCTCGTCATAGTCAAGATCTCTCTTCTTTGCAATACTGCTCACAGTATAAAGGACAGAAACAACCAACAAATGCTGACGGTCACTAGCCAACTCTACTCCAGGAAAACACAGCAGTAAGTGTCTTCTCTCACCTCAATAAGGAAGCGACATAGCTCTTTGAATGGCTCCAGAAGGGTCTCATCTCGGACCTTTTTGATGACCAGTACATTTGTTGGTGGCTTGTCCCAAGTCAGTCTTTGACTTGTTGGATCCTGGATGTGCCTGAACACAATTATAAACAATAAGGGTATTAAACAATTTAGTCTTCCACAGGACCTTTGACAATCTATTCTTTAACAAGCTCTTAAGAAAAATTTCATACCAGATAAATTTTTTAATTACATTTGATTTCAGTTCTGTTTCACTCAATTCAAAGGAGATGCCTTTTACTTACATAATTGAGGTAGAAGTATGTAAAATGGAGGCTTTAGGTCCAAAGTGTGTATCAGGAGATGGGCCATGAAGGAAGTGAGCATGCCTAAAAGGAAAATAAAGAGATTATTTTGTTGCCTTTCTGGAGTCTCACTTTCTATCTTTTTGATTTTTACTATTTAACAATTCACATATGGACCTACAAATAGACAGGCTGGCAAAGCACAAAACAAGGCTGAGGATCAAGCACTCCATCTTCCATGATATCTTTGAATAAGAACACATATTATAGTATGTACATTATAGTACTTAACCATAAAGAAAGCTTTATTTGACCAACAATTCACCAGATAAGTTGGTCATTCACCAAACACGTAGGACCTTGCTGGTGGAAATAGCTGTTGTGTGTGCCTAAAAATACAGTTGCTAAACTGGTCAATAATTATATATGACCATAACATTACTCCCAAATGAGATTGTCTCATAACTGTAAAGTACCACATAGTGCATTTACTCACAAGTGGAAAGTCTATTCAAAATGTTATCCACCAATGTCATCAGTTTTGATTTTTTTGATCAGCTGGGTTTCTGACACAATGCGGAAACCCATCACCATGCTTAAAAATATCCAAACCAAGCTGAGCATCCCACTACACAGACATATTGCTGGAATAGAATGCACATTCTCTCCCTGGAGGGACGCATCCTGCTTAACTAATTCCGGAAAGTATTAGGCACAGGTTTGCAAGAGCCAATGCTTGGGGACCTGGGGGTATGCATTGGGGTATTGCTGAAGTCTAACCAGCTAAAACTGCATTGCTAGTTATTGATATTGCTGTCTGGCAAGTTTTCCTGCTGCTTGTCCAGCTATGACCACCCTATCTGTTAGGGCTTTGGCTGCAGGATTAACATGAGATGAATGGGATGACTCCCCGCCCTAGTGACTGGTCTGCCCTTCCAGGTTCTGCCTATGAGCCAGGCTCGCTGTGTTGTACGGACCCGCCTGACTCAGGAACCAGACTCTCGAGACCACCAGAGTGCTGGCTCGATTCCGACACTGCACTGCTAGGTACGTCACCTTGGAGCCAGTTCAGCTCCAGGGAGACCGTGCTTCGTTCCCGCTCACCTGGTGGTGCTCAAAACTGACACTAGATGCCACTGCCCAACGCACCATTAATAACAAGAATCCTTGCATGTGATGTAACGCCTTATCACATCTTCGAGACGTCTCAAAGCGCTTCACAGAATACACCGTCAAGTGAATTGACTATATTTTGCGGGCAGCCAATTGCGCACAGCGGTGTCCCACGGACAGTCGTGGATTGAGGGACCAAATTACTATTTATAACAATACGAGTCGATGGAGGAACTGAAACAAGCGGTCAAGAGATGCAGTGCGGCTCGGCATTCCCTCCACGTCACACCCAACACGGCGACAGATCGTGATGCGCCATGAAAACGATGGCGCATAACCGATCCTCTGGACGGCTGAATACGGTGAAACAACTTATACCGATTCCGTCTCATGCCATTCCCCGGTGAAGCCGCGTCCACGCGCGGACCGGACCGTCCGTCCCGTACCTATGTCCGGCTTTTCGGTGACCCTTGCATTTCCGGGGTGACTTTTCTGACGGCTCCCGCTTCTTGGGCGACGCGCTGTCCCGCTTCCGGGACGCGGAGCCCTTTCGCGGAGACAGAGACTCCCGTCTTCTGAACGAACGCCCGAAGCGCTCGGTCTGACAGGCCTCCGAATGCTGCTGCTCGCACACCTCGGGCCCGGCGTCCTCTTCCCCCGCGGGTTCCCCGCCCGGTAAGGCGGGTTTCTCCTCGTGCGTGGGCTTTAGTTTCGCGGCCTCCCCCTCCGAGCTGGGATCCCCCTGTGACGGCGGCGGCGGCGGCGGCGGCGGCTCGGCCTCTCCGTTCTGGGCCTCCGGTTGGATCTTCTCCATCGCTCGGCGAGAGGCCGAGCAGCGGCTTAAACCGAGTTCGGAAGGTGAAGGCGGGGCCGAAAGCAACCGCGGCGCCTCGGGCTCACGCGCAGCGGCGGCCACACAGCACACGGGCGGCGGCGGCGGCGGCAGTTTCTCGGCCGCGTCTCTAACTCTTTCCACCCGACATCGCCGGCCCTGGTCGGAGCAGCGACCGCACAATATGCCGCACGCCCATTGGCCGCTGCCTGAGTAAACCGTCTGCTGATTGGCTGCCGCGCTCTCCTCGCGGATTGGCCACTATCAGGCTCCTTGTGATTGGCGGACGGGTGCGGAGGCTTTGCTGTGATTGGCTGCCGCTGGATTGGCTCCGCCCCTCTGACTCTCTCGGCACCACTGATGGTCAGTGCTGCACTGTCTGACAGAGTCAATGGGGGGGGGAGAGGTCACAGCATTATACAGCACCAAAGGAGGCCATTCGGCCAATCATGTCTGTGACAGCTCTTTGAAGGGATCTCCCCGAATCAATCCCACTCCCTCCCTCCCTCGCTCCCCGAATCAATCCCACTCCCTCCCTCCCTCGCTCCCCGAATCAATCCCACTCCCTCACTCACTCGCTCCCCGAATCAATCCCACTCCCTCCCTCACTCACTCGCTCCCCGAATCAATCCCACTCCCTCCCTCCCTCGCTCCCCGAATCAATCCCACTCCCTCACTCACTCGCTCCCCGAATCAATCCCACTCCCTCACTCACTCGCTCCCCGAATCAATCCCACTCCCTCCCTCACTCACTCGCTCCCCGAATCAATCCCACTCCCTCACTCACTCGCTCCCCGAATCAATCCCACTCCCTCCCTCACTCACTCGCTCCCCGAATCAATCCCACTCCCTCCCTCGCTCCCCGAATCAATCCCACTCCCTCCCTCACTCCCCGAATCAATCTCACTCCCTCGCTCACTCGCTCCCCGAATCAATCCCACTCCCTCCCTCGCTCCCCGAATCAATCCCGCTCCCTCCCTCGCTCCCCGAATCAATCCCACTCCCTCCCTCGCTCCCCGAATCAATCCCACTCCCTCCCTCGCTCCCGAATCAATCCCACTCCTTCCCTCGCTCCCCGAATCAATCCCACTCCCTCCCTCGCTCCCCGAATCAATCCCACTCCCTCCCTCGCTCCCCGAATCAATCCCACTCCCTCCCTCGCTCCCCGAATCAATCCCGCTCGTATATGAAAGGTGCCATTGACATAACTCAACAGTCCAGGCTGGCGCCCCAGCACAGAGTGCTACATTGTCAGGTGCCTTTGGTTAAACCAAGGTCCCTTCTACCCGTTCAGATGAACGGTGCTGCACAAATTGCCCGCTGGATTTGCACACCAATAAATAGCCTTGATGTAAATTGCTCGTGACGTGTCAGCCTGGCTCATTTGGTAGTGCCCTTCCCTGTCAAGTCAGAAGGTTATGGAGTTACACCATGTCACCACCTTGAGCGAATTTACATCAACAACAAAATTGCATTTGTAAAGCGCCTTTCATGTCGGGAGGACATCCCAAGGCGCTGGACAGATAGTGTTTCGGACCCGAGCTTAGGGGTCGGGATTGGGGAGGGCACAGGGCAGGGGGGTGAGGAAAGGAGGGTCATCAAAAGCACGGTCGAAGAGGAGGGTCTTGATATGGTTCTGGAAGGAGGCAAGGGAGGGGGACTGCGGGATGGAGTTCTAGAGGATAGGGGCAGTGTGGCAGAAGGCCCGCCCGATGGTGGGGCAGGCAAGGCAAGGGACATCTAGACTCAAATGTAGTGCTGGGGTAATGTCACATTGTCAGAGGTGCAGTCCTTCAGATGAGGTATTAATCTGAGGGCCTGCCTGGAAGTGCGGGTGGATATTAAAGATCCCATGGAACTATTTGAAGAGAAGGGAGTTTCTCACAGAGCCTGGTCAACAATCACATTGAGATTGAAGTGCACTGAGACATCTCAGTGACATGATGATGCGCTATATCACATGCAAAGATCATTATTATATTTGTAGGCAGTTGTGGTTATGTGTGAATTAGCTGAGCTCAACTACACAGAATTGGGGTGCCACTATTGGCTTTGGCGCTCTAGGTTAGGGAGAGGGAAATCAGATTTATAGAATGTACAGAATATACCCTTACAACAAGCACCAAAGATGAAATTGTCTTGGTGCTTGGGCATGAGATGAATTAAAACATAAAATACCGAGCAAGGGAATATCTGAATGCACCACTGTTTGAATTATGTAGTATAAGTATCTAGCACTTTTTAAAAAAAAAGGCATTTCTTTATTAACTGAAAACATTTGAACAAGAGAATGGAAAACATGGCCACATGATCCCTTAGCTGTTTGGGTTCACACATTGTTTTAATCAATACACTGTGTGGAATAATACAGTGAAACTAAGACAACTGCAAACATCGCAGATTAGTAAATCTTTTTTGTGTATCTAACAGTAGATGGCAACGATGATATAAATTCCCAAGGGTTATTCCGACAACAGTATTTCTTTAGCAGAAAAGTAAAACATAAGCTAGCACACAAACTACTGTGTTGATGTTTCCAATGTTAACATCATCTGGGCAGTATGTGTCTCCCTATTACTCCAGAAAACAGCCTGAGCTGCTACAAGCAGCGTGTATCTATCCTACAATACATTGCCAGACAACACATACAACACAATGCTTATTAATTAGTGCAACACTAAATACATTAAGCTAAGAGAGTAGTAAAAACCATAATGATTTGTGAAAAATAAACACAATACTGTACTATTTTCTATTTCCACAGGGTTTCTCAAAGCATCATTAAATACTCATCAGTACTGTTTATTTGTTGGCCCCTGGCAATCCAGTTAAAAGACACCTTGGAGAATTTTGCAGGAACAGCCAGGATCATGAAGCTGCCTTGTTCCTTACTGAGGAAACTCTTATTCCACAGCATCTAGAATGTCAAACGTGCTGCTCTGTCTGCTGCTGTGTGGATTTACCTCAGTAGTTTTCATTGTAATAATACTTCTGCTTTTAATTTATAATTGTGCTTTGACAGCATCCAATGCATTGCATCACAAACATAAGGAGCTATCTTACAATACTTTCTTATAAACCAGAATACAGCAACAAAAATAACTTGCATTTATATAGTGCTTTTCAAGCGGGTAACATCTCAGATTGCTTAGCCCACTTAAATCAAGTTTTAAAATCCCAGTTCAATTCATGCTAACTCACTATCAAACTTGCAACTGACAAATCCTTACAAAAAAAACTTTATAGAAAGGCTTCTGGAGTTTTTTTTAATGCATAGCAATGTACCAACATAAAATGCTATACATAGACTTAGGCGCTCCTTTTAAATGCACAGCATTCTGCCATTTTCAAACCCAACAGGCTGACTCCTGCAGCTCAGTTAAACTAAAGTGATTCTCTGCTACACTGGCTCCTGGAGCCGAGTTTACTAACAGTGAAACCCAAATAAGATCATTGCCATTGTGCTACCTCATCCTCATCATCAGGACACTGAGATGGTCCAAGTCACAGATTATTCAAATGCTTGTTTGTGATCAGCCAATGATTGTATGTGTCTAGGTATGTGAGGAAGTATTCCATCACAAACTATCTCTTAGGCTGTAGGTCACAGTGAAGTCAAGCAGCCATCTCAGTTTTTTCTCACATTAAGGTGTAATGATTTCTAGCAGACAAGTCAGCTTCTCTTCTGTGACAGACAATTCCAAGTGCCAGGTGCGGCTAACAGCTAAAAGCAATGGATGCAAACATTCCAAAGTAACCGTGCCTTAGTGACAATAAAGGCAAAAGGCTTTGAAATCATTCAGACAGAAAAAAGGGATAGAGAATAAAGGCAGTTAATACTTTGGCATTTATCCCTTCAAAAATAACTGGGTAAGTGTCCAGTGCAGGATACAGGGATAGATGAAGGGTTCAGAGAGTATCTATGCTTACCTTTCTTCCAGGAGATGCAATGGGTGAGTTGGAGCCAAAGATAAGGGATGTTTTATACAGTCTATCGAAGGAACAGTTTGGAATGACTGAAAGGCCTTTTCTTATTCAATAGCTGTCCTTGGTTCTTATATCTCACAAAACTGTGTTACACTTGGAACTGAAATATTTTGCTCTCGGGCATGTGTGGATCTTGTTCAGTCTAACCTCCTCATCTGTAGAGAAATTTGCAATTCACTTCACAATGACTTACAGCCTAAGAGATAGAGAAAATGGTCAGATATCAAAAGCTTAGGAATGAGACGGGGAGAGAGAAGGGAAATGTATGTAGATATACAGTATACTTCCCCAATTGATAGATCCAATTAGAAAAACTTGGTCCAAACTTTTTTTAATATTGCACTTTTTTGGCACTTTCTAGGTGATGCAAACTGTACAAATTCAAGTCTTCTTGTGAAACAAGTAAATATATTTTAGCTACATGTATAGCATGGGATCGTGATGTAAACTTCATTAGTTCATGTCAGTCAGGGCCAACTCTTAGAATTGAATTAGATGCAGATAACACTATTCTTATATAATGAAATAACAGCAAATTATTCTCTGTGGCTTTAGAAGAGAGCAGAGGGCAAAAAAAAAATACATTGTTGGAAATGATCTTA
Organism: Callorhinchus milii; assembly: GCF_018977255.1. Classification (NCBI taxonomy): domain Eukaryota; kingdom Metazoa; phylum Chordata; class Chondrichthyes; order Chimaeriformes; family Callorhinchidae; genus Callorhinchus; species Callorhinchus milii. Next base: position 10,037,665 of record NW_024704752.1, on the reverse strand, counting down.
AATGGGCTCTACTGCACTCAAAAATTCTGATATAAAACTTTTCTGTCAGTCTTCTTAAACTATTTTCAATACTGCACATCCCATTGGAATAATTCTTACATTACATTCAGTTTTATAAGCCTTTATAAACCAGGAGTGGGAGAGGGAAAGTAATATTGCGTATATGGATCAGTCAGAAAGATTCCTTTCTTCTGACCCAAAACGTTGACTCAGTTTCCTTTCTCTTTAGATGCTGCCTGACCTGCTGAGTGTTCCCAGCGACTTCTGATTTTGTTTCAGATTTCCAACATCTGCAGTATTTTCCGTTTTGAGATTCCTTTCTTATTGAGCTCACTGATATCACCACTGAGGAAATTACAAGCTCATTGATCCCAACACACCTGATTCTGGTATGAATCAATTGGGTTGCTTGTAGGTATAAAGGGAGATCAATTTTTTATTTTAAATGTTGGGTTGCTTTTCATACTCAAGACCATAAGACAATTGCAGGTCAGCTTCAGTAATTTACTGTACTTTTGGAGTTCTTTAACTGGTGTTTCCCTTTCACATACTATTGCAAACAAAACTATACTGTTGGCATAACACACAATGCGACTGGAGTTTTGAGGGTGACAAATAGACAGCCTTTTCTTCCGTATTCACAGAAAAAATACAAAGATGCACTTACTGGCACAATGACACCTGCTGTATGGTACCAAAACAAAATTAATATAAATGTCTGCTCAACATCTCCAAATGTTAAAACATAAGAATAGAAGCAATATTTTCAGTGTGTTATTTTAACATTATGATGCTTTGTTTTGGGGCAATGAATGTAATTTCCATTGGATAGGTAAGAAATGATTCTCTCAAAATTACATTACATACTCAGGTCACTCAATAGTTACAAAATTAAATAATGCATTTAAATACCACACTGGCATTCCTTGAATCCTGTATTGTCCTACAACTGTACCTTGCTTGCAAGCAAAGAAACAGACAACAGCAACTAGCCATGACATGTTAAGAACGTAAAAATATTTGGGAACAATAGCCCCCAAATCCCAGCACTCTTGGGCTGCAAGTATTCCATGGGGTGACAAGAGAGATTCAAGGAAATATGCACACACAGAATAATAACAAATACATTTGTGAGCTACAGGTATGTTTTCACTTGTGATAAAAAGCCTTCAAAACACATTGAAAACATTCTGGTAATACAGTACTACTGGTTAACTAATTAACAATCAACACAGGTAGCAAAACCTAAGGAAGGAGCCAGATGTTATTCTGATTCCACTCATCGTTTCATTTCCTACAGTAGCACCTCTCAACTATACGGGGCACTCTGCGTTCTTTGGCACTATAATGTATCACAGCTGTGGAAGGATTGAAGCTCCATTACTCCCAAAACAAAAGTTTTGAAAAGATAAAAATCACACTCAGGCAATTTATTTGCCTAGATCCTGGTCATTTTAGCAGATTGATTGCTACACTTAAAGCTTCTGCATCTGCAACCTGTAGCTTTAACCCTTTGTTAATTTTGCCCCCAGAGATTTGCAAATCAGAATGCCGATGTTTACACACAACAGCACCAATGAATTGGTTTACATTGTAATCTTCAGCAATTATTCTTCATCAGGGTATGAAAATTAGAGACTCACAGATAATTCAGCACAGGAGACTAGTTGTCCCTCAATGCTTGTTCCATGCTACTGATTCTAATTCCATTTCATTTTCTCTACTTATCATATTGTACAGTCATATTGTAAAAGTACATTGAGGCATCAATAATCTTTGTGGGTTATGGGAAGTCGTGAATGGCATAAATTTAGCTTTAACAGTTGAACTGCCAAGTGTACAGTATTTATACAGCAAGAATTTTGTGCTTTTATTACACTTCTGAGAGGAATAAGTTGCAAAACGCAACATTTTTTAAGAACAATACAATGAGTTGGCATTAATCCTTTGAATACATGGTATTTCACAGCTCAGAAGCACACAATCATTCTTTTTGTCTCACAGGTGGGCCATTCTCGCATTGTGCTGTATTCTTCAATCAGTGGTAAATGCAAACACTTTGGGGAAAAAGGTTTCCTACTATTTTAGTAGCATTTCATGGGATAGGGGAAAGGCTGAGCCTCAGAGTTAGACAGGAAATGTCTCTTTCAATTTCCGTGGTACCACATGTAAAGCTATTTTGTCTCTGCTGGTCATTGCAAATACTGATTCAATGGCACAAAAAAAACGGAAATAAACATAAATTAATTTAGAAATATTAATTCAGCATTCCAACATTGCAATTTAGCACCAGCTGCTAACGTTGACCTTTTGCACTATGGTTTTCAACATGCAGTGACATGATTGGTGCAAACAAAATCTAGCTCAAATTGGTTGTGCAACGACACTTTCTGGCTTCCAAGTCAAACCTTTTGAAAAATCAAATGTCAATAATCGCAAATAGAATGAAAATTTCACATTTCATGCTTAACAGATTAAGCATTTTACAGCACCACACATGGGAAAAGGTCCTCGCAGCAAGCCAGTGTTTCATTGGAAATATGCTGTTCTTAAGAAGATCCCAATTATTTTATTAGGATTTATACTTTACCTGCAATTACTGCTCTGTAAGTATTTAACAGTCTAAAATTAAAAATAAATTACAGGGCTGTATGGCACAGCTGGAAAGATGCAATCTTTACAAATTACAGCCCATTTCTGAACCTTGATTTACTGTGGGAACAACAAGTCAATTCAGATAATTATGAGTTTGGTTAACGAAACCGTGTAATCATAGAGTGTTGTTCCTTTGGAGTTGAGGGAGGACAGAAGATGGCAGAAAAGCAGGTTGCAAAATGTGCGACTGCACTTGGTAAGATTAATGATATATCTGTGGATGTGCTTCTCAGTCAGCAATTTACACAACACTGGGTGTATCGGAATGTTAAAATTCTGCAATTATCCTTCTTTAATGTGTTATCCCCAAAATTGTTTATTTTTTCTTTAAGGCAGACACCACCTTTTTAGAATATGGAAAGCTATTTTTGCTGTTCGTTGAGCTTCTGCTTCCTCCTCAGGAGGTTCATGAGATGAAAGAGTTGAGTTATTCACTCTGTAACATGTTCTCTATTTGAACGTAGTTGTTTTGGTTTAGATCAGAAAACACAGAGCTGCTGCGATGTAATAAATCGCTGTCTGAAATGCACGGATTATTATTATTATTACCTGTCAATCAGAAAAACAACCTAAAAGGATTAACTGACTCACCAAAATTGTTGGGCATTTCTAATTACTTAAACTGTAACAACGTGTTAGAGCATAAGCCACATAACTAGCAGTCATGATTGATTTAGAAAGAATATCTAATCTGCTGATATCTTTGAGAGTATATTCTCGATGACGCAGGATATAAGATAATTGAATTTTCAGTAGGCATTTGGCAAAGTTACATATGTGTGACTTTAAGAGAAAGTTAAGGCTCATTGAGTTAATAGCAAAATAGCCAGCTGGATTGAAAATTGTATTGATAATAGAATAGAAAGGAAATAAGGCAATAGCAAAAGAAGAGATGTCTAAGGGATGTCAACACAGAACTGAATGAAGTTATCACAGCCATCAATATCCCCCACTGATACCCACTCCTCCACAGCAAGGAGCACAGAGCAACATCACATTCACAAGATCACAAGATTGGTTTGGATGAAGGGCCTTCAGCCCATTTTATCTCATATATCTAGAATACCCACCCTCCCATCACAGCATCAAGCTGCTTTTTAAAAGAGGACAGCATCCTGACCTCCACGAACCTTCCTGGCAACCTGTTCCATTTGTTAATTACTCTCGGAGTAAAGAAAAACTTCCTGGTGTCTATCCTGAAATTGTCCTTTGCAACTTTAAACCCATATCTTCTTGTTCTTCTGCCTCAGTGCATCATAAAGTTTATTAGGTTTATTTTTTGGTTCTTGGTTTACTCTTCTAAACTCATTTAAAATTTTCTAAACCTCAATAAGGTCCTCTCTTAGATGTTTACGTTCAAAGCTGCAGAGCCCTAGCCTGTTAATAGCATTCAAAATCTTGTATCTAATATAATATAAAGTAGAGTGAATGGGTCGCAGTAATTTAAAATAATCCAATTTGCAATTCAAATAATAAATTACACCACTTTTGGTGCTGCAATGAATATAATTTGAAATGCTTAATGAGGTTACCATGCACACAGCCCCCATTATTTTCACTGTTCATTTAACAGTAGCTAGTCTGCTGTGAGGTCTTGCAGATATATAACTTGTTATAGACTGAAGGTATATGTGGCTCTAGCTCTAACTTCAAGACTTTGTAAGACTTATTTTCTCTTAAATCAGAGACATCAAAAAGCCTTCAAAACTTTTCTTTTGGAGATGGAGGTTATGATTCCTTCAGCATGTTGATCCGTGCACAGATCTTCAGTGCTGGCCCAAGCTTGATGTTCATTGCGCTCATAAGGTGATCCTCCTTGAGTAAAAGCAGTGCCTGCCCATCAATCTCCTGGGATCGAAATTCATCTGCAATGTCTTGACAACCTGCAGGTTAAAAACACACAAATGGTTGCAATTATCATTAAAGAAATTGGGTGAAAATACACAAAAGAATAAAGTTCAAAAGCGAGCACTAGCAATGAGAATTTAGTGATCTCAATTTGGGGATTTCTGATTTTTTTTGCCCAATGCAGGTAAAATTCAGGTTGCATTATTCCAACAAAAAATAAAATGCTTTAGTGCTGCTCACATTCCTCTGTCCCCCGATGTGCATGGAAATAGCATGTCTAGGTCTAGGCTGTCTCTAACCAAACCAAGTAACAAATGAAGATGAGAATAAACCAGGATCTGTACACATATCCACATTATTGGTATTAATGCTGTATATGGTGCATACTGCATATGTACTTCTACTGTACTTGAAACATTATTGCTATTAGTAATTTACTGGTACTAGTATATCAAGATCACTGGGGGTTTGGTTTTTTATTGATGTATAGAAACAAATGGAAAATCACTGAAGGTTAATTCCCTTGTTCTCAGACAATAAAATAGTTTGCGGAAATTGTCAGTCTGTGACTTGGCTCGAACCATGCTATAAGTAGCTTGATCAACACTGCAGGTAAAACAGAAACCATGCTGCAAAACTAAAATAGAAACACAAAATGCTGAAAACACTGAAGCTAATAAAAGATTATATCTGTGCTATTAACTTATCTTTCACTTTCAAGTCAGATCAGAATAATACTTTCAGATGTACTAAGAAGCAGGACAGGAGGGTACATGTTTAGGACAGACACAACCAAGTATTTCCTTACCCAAAGGTTAGTAACGACTGGACCGGATTACCTGGAAAGGTGATTGAGGCCAGGATGCTGAATTCATTTTTTAAAATAAACTGGATGCCATTATGGGAGGACGGTAAGTTGGGTATTCTGGAAGGGTGGGATCAAATAGGCTGAACCCTCTCTTGTGATTTTGAGATGTTGATCAACCTACTTGATCAACCTTAAACAAAAAACTTGTGGGCTGATGGTTGCACGTGTGGGATGATGGTTGAATGTCAGATATCCCCATGGTCTGAACCTAACACTGCAAAGATGTGGTTCAAAGGCATTAAATGCTGCACTGCCAAACTTACCAAAAATAAGAAACAGTACATTTTTAAATGAAATTATTTAAGTTAAAACTTACAAGGAGGGAAGCAGAGCGAGGATAGCGGAATATAGCACATACCTGGTAGAGAGTGTATGAATTCCCACACATGGTCCACCGTCCATGTTGTTGGATCAGACTGCAGCATTTCACTGCTTTCTGAGATCTCCCTCATCCTCAGCTCCCGCATCTCCCGTTCCCGCTCCAGTTCATTCTGGCGACGGCGAGTTGTCATGGCAGCAGTCACAGTTTCTTCAGGAAGTGGCAGATTGGAAGTTGCTGTGACCTCCTCAGCAGGAGTGAAATTAACAGGCATCTGGTCAGAAGTTAACAATTCAATCACTTTCAGTTACAGATAAATTTATGTTATGCTTTACAATTGTACAATTGCCAGATGCTGGACCAATTATCCCACCAGCCCATTAGAAAAAACGATAATGATAATTTGGTCACTCAATCCACACAGCTTGTGGGACATGCTGTGCGCAATTGGCTGCTGTATTTCGCTCACAAAATATATAGTCAATTTACTTTACAGTGTATTCTGTGAAGTGCTTTGAGACATCTTGAAGACATGATAAGGCGCTATATCAAAAGCAAGGATTATTTATTATTATATTCAGAGCAACCTTCAAAATCATCTCCACCCGCCACGTCAACACCCGATATTCCCCCATTCTGATGATTCATGAAACTTGACTTATTTTCTCAAAGCAACAACAACAAATTACATTTGTATAGCGCCTTTCACATCAGGAGAACATACCAAAGCACTGGACAGTCAAGGATTTGCACCTGAGCTGGGGGTTGGGATCAGGAGGGGTGGAGGGCAGGGAGGGTGACCAAAGATGTGGTCGAAGAGGAAGGTCTTGAGACGAGCCTTGAAGGGGTAAAGGGAGGGCCCGAGGTGAAGGGACTGTGGGGTGGAGCTCCAAAGGATTCCAAAGTATTATTATGTAAATCTGAATGACATGCGTTTCTTAATTTAAGGCCAGTGGATTGCTCATTAAGTAACTTTAAGATTTTGGTTTGAAAATATAACATAATGCATAAATCACCAAAGTCTGGATTCCACATGTCATATACCTGTCTGATAAAGTGTTCCCGTGATGCTCCCTCAACAACGTTAGGTCGCCTTCCTCTCCGGCTGAAGATGTGAGAGTCTGGTTTTCTTGCCCAACGTGAGCTTTTGTCTGATTTAAAGAGTCCCATCCGTTTACTGCAGCCAACATTGTACCTGGGAAATAATTTTTCTTTTAAAAATTGTCAAGGAATTCCCCTATATTTTAAATTATACTTGATTTTTTTTGATGTACTACCACAAACAAAATTCCTTCATGAACTAACACAAATGCATGTTGCAAAGGGGGCAAAGTAATCTCCAGTAGGGAAAAAGTTAGACTCTTTCAGCATGGAGTGGGAATACATCTGGGCAGGGTCAAAATTCAACACTCATTGCCCAAATCTGCAGGACTAATTACATCTTGACCGACACTACATTTTTCTAATTATGTTACTAGTGGAAGTGAAATTGATTAGCCCCATGTGATAACCTAGCAGAGTTTAGTTTTTTTTCAAATAAAATCATCATTTATTTACTGCTGTTATAATTATTTTTGCTTGCAATCAATGTGGTAATGTAGAGTTAAACACAGTTTGTTATCGGGGAAGATGTAATTTGAGACTTTGTAATAATTGCCTGTCTGTTCGACCCTGTGCCCATTACCCATTCATTTCTACATCCCATGTATCAGGTTGTATTGTTTTGATCTAATTGAAACTGTAAACAACTATTTTTCAAAATAGAACAAGAACTGAATGGTAAATAAAAATATAGTTTAGGAAATTAACCTAATTAATGGGAACTCACAAGTTAAATTCAAATTATAGGACTTGGTTGCAATCACTGTTGCTTTTGGCTAAATTGAAGGGAAGTAGTGCTCTGTTTATGTGCAATTGAACTCATCCACAGAGCTTCAGTGTTTGAATCCCCTTGGATTCTTTACAGTTAATAAAGAGCTGAACAGGCAACTGGCTCTCCAATAATATTAAACACCTTAACGGCACTCCCGGAACTATTAAACATAATTGTTTTCAAGTTTAAGTATACTTTTGGAATCGGCTGCCGGCGCCGGACCTTAATTTGATTCCCAAATCCTCTTCTGGCGGTGGTTTCAGGAGAAATGCTTAAATCAACGCCACTTAAAGCTAGAATTGTGCTACACTTTCCATTCGGCACAGGAATCACATCCAATCAATGTTAAAATTGTATTAGAGTTGGGGCAGCAAAGGAGCTCTATCTTTTAGTAATCACAGAAAAGTCATCGGTCAAAGAGGAAGAGAATGATGGAGCTAGGACATTACTGTAGGACCAATTGTGCTTCATGCGAAAATACTGTACTCTTGTTCATTTAAACCAAATTAAAAATGAAGCCAATAATGTCACAACCAGCATAATAGAAGTCTGCTGAGTCTGCCGCAATGCAAACCTCTCCTAGCAGGAATATTTCACCAGACAAAAGCTTAAAGATCAGCTTCAAAACCAAGGCTATATTTAAGATTAGGGTTTCTATTTTGCAGTGTTTATTAATTTCATTTTGGGAGATTTATTTTTTGGTGTTTATTGGACAATTTCATTTTTTTAAATATATAATCAGTGTCAAAAAATATCATTGGGCTAGGGAGTGAGGGGTAGCTTTTGCAATTTACATTGGGATTTACATTGCGAGTGGGTGGCGGTCGGGCGTCACTAGTATCATTTGGATCCCATTTCTTCAAAGAGGTCCAGTTTTTGCTCAGTTTCTTCAGGCTGAAACTCCATCCCGGAATCCCTCCACCTCACTGTCTTCCCTTCCCACCTTTACTTTTCAACAGTGCTTTCACCTTTCACCTTCTCTCTCCACCCCCAACCCTCGTCAGTTACCCCCAACCCCCAGCTGAGGCTCTGTGAAGTGCTTTGAGACGGCCTTTCGACGTGAAAGACGCTACATAAATCCAGATTGTAAATACAAAGCTAATACCTTTTAGCACATGACATGGAGCAGAAGCGCTTTGATCTTCTGAACTTATGAGCGAAGTCCATCTTCCCACAGAACTCACACTTGAGCATGTCAGGATTGTCTCCCTCCATCCCATCTAAAATAAACATTTTAAATAACATTAAAACAATATTTCATGAATTAATCCAAAGTTAAAAACAAGCTGTTTTTGTTGATCTCTCTGATGATCCTCAGCCACAGAAGACAGATGTGGGCACTTCCCCATAAGCACTCACGTCAGTGAGAGAGAATATAAGCACTTTCACAGCGATTTTGAAAAAAAATCTAATTGTTTTTCAAAAAGTGGTGATTTTGCAAAACTTTTTAAAAAAATCCACTGTATATAAACTGCACCATACCCCAAGTTTTGATAGTGAGAATAAAAGTTTAGTCGCAAACTAAATACTAAATACTGCCGTGCAATAGATTCATCTAAATGCTGTGTAAAAAACTGTTTCCAAACCGTCTTCAGGGAGGTCATCTGCGTCACTCTCAAAGGAATCTTCCTCTTTTTGCTCTGCATTATTCTGATCATCTACGGCAGGTTGAACGGGTGTGGGGGTCACCAATGAATCCTCACAATTTTTCTGCTTGATTGGCTGCTCGGTCAGCAGTGAGGAGCGGCCCACCTGTTAGATGCCAAATTCAGTACAAGTATTGTCATTTTTTTTTAGAAGTGATGTGTCTGCGACTGAAACAAAGCCAAACTCAGAAAGCTCCAGATAGCAGCTTTACATTAACCCAATTTACAGTCCTTTATAGACCAAAACATTCATGCAGCAGAGCAACTTGGTTGGTTTTCTCCAACTTGGTGGTACTTTTCTCCAATTACTAAAAAAAAGTAATCTTTTCACTACAACTTTAGAATGGGATAAAATAATAGTGAAATAACCTGTGGGAAATAGACCACAATGTTAAATATATGGGAGTTCACTGGTGTCGGCTTCTTCACTAAATAATAGTTCTATAGTATAAAATACAGGGACAGAGGCTATTGCAAGACACCCATAATAAGTACAGAGCATTTATTTTTGGGTTCAATTCAAAATATTGTGGAATATTTTCTCTTCAAGTGGTCATGTTTCGTATAGATTGCACATGTCAGCATTCTACATGCCTTCTCTTCTTTGAAAAAATAGCCAATTCCACAAAGCTAAGGTATAAATATGTGAATCTTCCACTGACATTCAACTTCAGTAAAAAAAAGAGAAAACTCTTACAGATGTAATTCTTACAGTGACCTTCTAATAAACGAAAGCATTGCAGTAGATTGGTTGTTCATTCATCAGGAATTATATCTAATGGCAGTCTACTTCTTTTGGGAAAAATGCCGCATTAGCTTGATCAAGTGTGCTGATTCTTCCCTTCCATGACATCATGGTGGAATAATTTAATAAATTTCTAAGCTAAAAAACAAGAATGGAATAAGTGCCAGTCTGTTCTTTCTGAAAGTTACATAATACATAACAGATGACAATGGACAAAATTTGCTAATCATTGCCTCTGGACAAATGACAAAATAATGGGGACTGAATGTGGTGACATGACCCATCCAGTAGCAAGGCACAAGACAAAAGAACATTTGCCTGTCTATGTAAATTTGGGTGCACACTTTTTAATTGGGTTCAGTACAGATCTCTGTAGCAGGACAGCTCATCAAGTTCTGTTTTTCTTGGAATGTTTCCCTTTAACTAGCCTCTGATCTCATTAGAAAATTTAGACTTCACATGGAAACTCAAGTGCATTCAGTCTCAAAATCAAAGGGCTCATATAATGAAGACATTGTACATGGATTGTGACATAAGCCATGTTCGTAAAGATTAGGCCAAATCAAGGCTGTAATGACTAAAATTGGCTGTGTTTTTTTTATCTCCAATTGTTCTCTTTTCCTCTGCCTGTCATCTCCTTTAGGAGGTAATCCATGCACCTGTATGGTTCCACAGCCAGAAATGAACCTTGTTAATGAATCATTCTTCATACATGAGCTTGGACTGTGATTACCAGAGGTATATTAATCTATGAACTCAATCTGAAAAGAAGGAAGGTGAACAGATAGTTTAAACTACTTCATACAGAGAGTTCAGTGAATATGTGGAATATAGACTATCCGTGGAGAAAATTGGAGGTAGATTGCGTCAGTAGATCAAAGAGAGAATTAAATAGCTATTCAGCCAATAAATTGATTGCAGCAATGAGATATAAATAGTGTGATTTTATTTAAGTTGAGATCAGTCAGCTGTTCCACATATTTCTATGAAAAACACCAGGGCCATCACATTCAAAGCCTCATTCAGTCCTCACCCAAAATCTATACTTTCAGTAGTGGCCTGTGGATAGCAATCAGAAGCAGGAATCTTAGCTGATATTTCTCCATCCATAGTTTAGACATGGAGGTAGACTAATTGGGCAAAATGTAATGAATTTAACCTATAATTTGTCTCACTCATGGATCACACAGAACATAGGAGAAAGCCATTTGGCCACAGACCACTCCATGAGCCATATACCCCAAACCTGCCCTAATTCCAGAGCAGTGTGTTCCAGATTCCTATTGCTCTCTGTGAGAATGTTTTTCTCTTCTCAGTTCTAACCTGCTTTGTCCTAATTTCAAGTTTATGTCTATCTGTACTCGTAGCTCCCCCAGGGAAAAAAGTCACTTTTTCACAAAGTGGCCCTTTCACAATTCTAAACACTTTGATCAAATCAAACACTGTCTTCCTCATTGGGAGAGGGTTTGAGCAAAATTCACTCTGGAACAGATTAATGTTCTTTGATTGTGTTACAGTTCTGAAACAGCTTGACAATTTGTGCAGTTTGCCATGAAGGGGCATTATCCAACTGGAGCAAGTGCACAAAGAAAGCTAACATGACACCTCTGAGGACAAAGATGAAGTTTACTCACAGGAAATGGTTCCAGTCCCTCCTGAATCACAAACCCTTCAATGACATGAGTCAATATGTGTGGTTTTACGATGGCCTGCGGCGGTTTGTTGTCTGAGCCTGGAGGAGTGCTGGAGGTGGCTGTGCTGCCAGCTCTCAGTTTAGCAGGTGGAACAATGAGTGGTGAGCAGCTGGACATATGTAGGTGATCTGCAGAGGACCTGATGACAGAGGCACTTGCTGATGTCACAGCGGGCAGCCCTATTCGCTCTGGAAAATTAAAAACAATATATATTGAAGGTGTGAACAAGTAAAAGCTGTCTCTTACAGTCAATCTGTAGTGTTACCCATCATGCCACCTAGACATTCTCAATACTTCTTATTTGAAGCTGTTTATTTTGGATTGAATGCATGCATATCTGGCATTTTGATCTAATTTCCAACTTTTTTTGCAAATTTTATGAGAGGTTTGGATGAAGCAGATCATTCAGTCTATTTGATCTCTCCTTCCAGAATAACAACCTTACTGTCCACCCAGTACAGCATCAAGCAGTTTCTAAAATGAATCCAGTTTCCTATTCTTAAACACCCTTCCTGGTAACTCAAACAAGCTGTTGACTGCCTCCTGTAAATAAGTGCTTCCTGGTGTCTATCCTAGGTTTACCCCTCACAACACTGAACTAGTTTACAATTCTGCCCCATTAAACATCTTGTATGCTGTAACTCTAATGCCAAATCAGCTCCAATCCCCAGAAGTCATCTCACGCTCTACTTAGCCACACCTCAAGTACTGCTTGCACTTCTACTCACCATGACAAAAGGGAACTGCAGCCCTCGACTATAGAGGCACAATACAGAAGGTACAACCGAAGATATTCCCCTAGGATTGGAGACATGACTTATGGAGAACTACATCAGCTATAGCACTTCAGCCTTGAAAGATACAGCTCAGGGAGAACTTTATGAGTATTTTAATTGGTAACAGATCAGAGAAATTAAACCCAGCACAATACTTATCATGACGCCATGACAAGAGGCCTTAAGTTCAAAATTGTGAAGGGTAACTTAAACCCCATAACCTTGGGGTCTGCGATGATTAGACCAGTATTTTGGCTTCCTTGAGGACATTGTGAAAAAGCAGACGTCATCAATGAAGGCATGCAGAGAGCGGAGTAAGCAAACTCTGATATCTTAGTCCATAACTCAGTTGCCTGAGCTGAAAACCATATTGGTACAATATAATGAAGAGAATGAAAACTTCTCTTCAAGATGTTTCTACTCCAGATTGTACTTTGGTAAATTTGTGCATTCTGCTGTCCTGCATGGTATCTCTGAGTGGCTTTGCTGCTTGCAGAGGTAATGAACCACCTACCTCTGAGCCCACAGTGATTGCTGTATAATTTAGGAATGAACAGCAAAAGTAATGAGGAAGTGGATTGGAAAGAGATCCAGCCTAGTACTAGGGCTACTTCCTCAACAGCAAAATTTCCTAGGTCAAGTCATCTCACTCTGCTGAGAAGGCACAGGATAGGAGGACTGACACCAACACATAACACCTGTTGGGGATGAGGAAATGATGCAGACATCATTGCAGTCTAAAAGCACAAGGTAAATAATAGGGTCGATTTTGTGATTGTTGCAAAGGAAATGTCAAATAGTGTAAGTTTTAAAGTTACAAAAGTTAAGGCAGAGCAATGTCACTTCAAGACATGCACCTGAAAATAGCACTAATAAAAGTGTAAACCAGCAACTAGATTGTCAATAAGTGTTTTATATTTTATAGTACATCAACACAGCAGCTGTATGATTTGATGTAAGGGTTACCCAAGCAATTGTGCCCTTGTGGCCAGAGTAGAAATGTGATAAACATACAGATCTAGAACACAATACGCAAGTTTACGAGAGATTCAAATGAAGAAACCCTTCAGCTCATTTTTTCTCATTCATCAGCACAACAACTCAAACAGTAAACCAACTATTTTATGGTACTACTTCGAGTTGGTTCTTAAATGGGTGAAAAGTCCTGACCTCAATCACTTTACCTGGTAAATCGGGATATTACCTTTAAATTCACATGGAGCAAAATAGACAAGAGCTCATCCAGACGCTATCCACAGTCCACCACAGACACAAGTTTAGCCCCAAAGTCCATCACAGACAGGAGCTTACTCACAGAGTCCATCTAAAACGGGAGCTTACCCACAGAGTCCATCACAGACAGGAATTTACCTCTTGAGTCCATCACACACACATTTTTTTTTGTCAGTTGGGTGTCTGACACCTGTGGAAACACATCACCATGCTTAAGAGTATCCAAACCAGACGGAGAGTTCCATATATGTATGCCCCCTAAATCTGGAAATTTCCCGGTGTGTGGAATGGAACGTGCGTTCTCCCTGGAGGGCCGCACCCAGCTTACTTGCTTACCGCCACACAGGATTGACTCGATTCCAACATTCCATTGTCAAGCACGTCATCTTGGACTTACCTCCCACCCCTCCATGAGAAATCACAGACAGCAACTTACCCACAGAGTCCATCAAAGACAGCAAGTTACCCACAGAGTCCATCACAGACAGCAACGTACCCACAGAGTCCATCACAGACAGCAACGTACCCACAGAGTCCATCACAGACAGCAACGTACCCACAGAGTCCATCACAGACAGCAACTTACCCACAGAGTCCATCACAGACAGCAACTTACCCACAGAGTCCATCACAGACAGCAACTTACCCACAGAGTCCATCACAGACAGCAACTTACCCACAGAGTCCATCACAGACAGCAACTTACCCACAGAGTCCATCACAGACAGCAACTTACCCACAGAGTCCATCACAGACAGCAACTTACCGACAGAGTCCATCACAGACAGGAGCTTACCCTGTGTGCATCACAGGCAGGTATTTATACATAGAGGTCGACTTTGTGCGGTTCCTTAAAGCTAAATATTTATTGCACATTAAGTGATATGGATTTCTGCTCCAATTCACCACTGTGCACTAAAGGGCTTGTGGTTAGATTACTGTGATACTACAGCAGTATTTCACCCACTGGATATGTTGTTACAGACAGCGCAGAGTTGGAGCCAATAGGAAAGCGCACCAATAACTACAAATACTTCATGTCTCAATGAGTTCAACTATCTCATAGTTGTCTAGCTGCCACACATACTGCCTCTAATGTGGAAGGTGGATTGCCAGGTCCTACAATGACTGAGTGATACAGCTGTAAAAGCTGTAATGGCTGCTTTACCTTTGTGGCTCAGAAAACTGCTGTGGATAGTGTGGATGGTGAATACAGAGGATTTTTTGGAAGGTTGTCGATTTATCATCAGCATGCAGGAGAGAAAGATCTGGACTACTTGTGCGAGGATGATGAATACCTTATGTAAGTAGCAAAAGTCATGAAAGAAGTGTGGAAAAGGTAGCACATTCTCAAACATTTGTAGTTTGTGGCTTCAAGTATTGCACAATTTCCTTTTAACCACCTGGTTACGCAGCAAATTTCAAACTGCTGCAAAAAACCCCTCCAATTTGAAGCTATAATCAATCACTATTTATCTGTCTTCAATCATAGCCAAAACTTTCAGTAATATGGTATATGATCTTGAAAATAGAGAATTTTAATTTCACCATTGCAGAATAGTAATACCATTTTCTCTCTTGGCCAACTGAGTTAACATACAATCGATAACAGCAGAAGCAGACAGGAATGGTATAAAGTCTTCCCAATATAAAAATCCTTACATAACTACGGGATTTGCTCAACCCTATTTTCTATAAAACTAATCCAGAGATTATTGAGGTTGAGATTGCAGATGACACAAGAGGCAATTCTACAACAACAACTTGCATTTATATAGCACCCTTCACGCGGATTAGAGTCCGAGAGTGCTTGACAGTGGCGGAGAAGTCCAGGAGAACGAGGAAGCAGAGGAAGCCTGATCACAGAGAGAGAGACCATCATTTGTTACTTTGACAACCGCTGTCTCTGTATTGTGGGCAGGCAAAAACCGGACTGGAGGGCTTCGAGTAGGGAGTGGAGGGAGACGTGCGAGCAAAGTTGATTTGCAACAATGAGTTCAAAAATGTTAGTCGTGGTAGGAGCCATGGTAGGAGCAGAGGGTGATAAAGTAGGATTGGGGAGTAGATGACATGTGGGGAGGGAGGAGGAGGGAGGAGGCAGCCAGGCAGATGTTATATATCTTAGAGATGAAGAGATCCACGACTTCTTCATATTTGGCATTAGAAGTGAAATGCTGCCACCCAAATCTAATCGCAGTTTAAAATAACAGGGTGCAATAGGAAATGAACACGATCAGAGAATTTGGGATCTTTGATGTTCCTGCAGCTGATGGTAGCACATCAGATACCAACTATGGTGGGGGTGAGGTTTGTGGGGGGGGGGGGGGTGGGGAGGCGCTGGGGTAGTAGGTGCGAAAGAAGGTATATTGACCTTTCCTTGAAAAAAAAACTCCCTACCTCCTGCACCATACCCCTTCCAGGTACCATCACAAGCGCAAAGGATCAGCAGATAGAAGTGGGGACAAGCATGGAGTATCAAGGGAAGCGGTGAAAGGGCAGAGAAATGTCAATTGTGGTCTCATTTCACCCACAAAATATACAGTCAATTCACTTTACAGTATATTCTGTGAAGCGCTTTGAGATGTCTCAAAGATGTGATAAGGTGTAAGGATTATTATTATTAATAATAGTGAAACAGGCTTGACTCTTTTCCTATCTTCTTATGTTCTTATGACTCCAGCCTCTGTTCTTCAAAGAAAAGTCATTGGTCTTCATGTGGCGAGAGCCATAAAGTACTGACTCAGACGCCACAAATTTGAAGACTGACAGATCTGAGATTGTGACGAATATATTTGTATGTTTTCGGCAGACGAGTGGCACAAGTGACGGCATATTCTCCACTAGTGGTATTCAGGAAATGTCTCCAGTGTCTTTGTGTTGCAATAATATGGTTCATTCAGATGCTTAGGACCCGGAGATTGGAAGAGGCGGTTCAATGTGTTACCATTGCAGGGTGAGAAATGTGCTTATTGAAAGAGTTTCTGAAGAGAAAGGCTTGTTTGTTTGCTGCATTACAGACAACTTCAGTTTGTTGCTGTGCATTGCATGCATTATAGTCTGACACTGCCCAAATCTTGCCTGATCCATGGAAGAAGCTGAGGGGATCGGGTATAGAGTGGCCTCATGGGCAGATCTCATCTCTTCCCTTCCCACTGTCTCAACTGTTAGGTGGTATCGGGAATTCTGTCGATTTCAATTTGCTCCGTGTGGTCTAATGTATATCTCACAGCATCACATAGATGTCCTCACCTTTCTTCAGTAGTCACAGTGAATATTGGTTCCAGTGCACACTTTTCACTGGGCCTCCACTACAACTTGCTAGTTCGCCTTTCTATAAGATCTTTGGCAGGTCAGTGGGATAAAACATATCTACTTCCTCTTCTTCCTCAGCTTGTCCTCTCACACCTCTTCTTTCCCTGCAGTCAATCCACATTACCCTTGTGCTGTGCAGAGCTTTGTGCAACCTCTGGGCTCGTCCCTGCTGTAGTGTAGGCTCCTTCATATTGAGGTGTGTGTTATTTTCACCTGGGAAGCTGCTATGTATGGTGCCCTTTCCTCAAGCAAGTCCACAGATGTAGACGCTGTGCTGGAACATTTAGCAGTCTCAGCTCTGGCTCTACAGAAACACAAAAAGGGACAAGGCACTGCCTGACACCTAGGTATTATCTTTATGATACTTACAACCAATAGCACTGGCTAAGATTAACTACACAGTCCTCTCATGCTAATTATTCCTATTTAGCTCTATATCCTACTCAATATTTGCATTTACCTGGCTGCTTCGGTTCCAATCCAACATTCACCTCTGCAATTCCCATTACTGCCTCACTTGTGAAGTTCACCATCCTCTCCTTGTGGAGGGGCACAACTGCTTGAGGGTAACTGATTCCCCTTCCCATCACCGTTCTCCTCTGGACATTATTATCAGCCAATTAGTCTAAAAAAACAATAAATGTGGCTTTAACATTTCCATATGATACAGTGCATTGCTTCCAGATAGGATGGTTATCATCCATCAAAGAATGCACAGCCTGACAAACAACAACTTACATTTATATAGCGCCCTTCATGTGGGTAGCGTCTCGGAATTCTTAACAAACTTTCACATTTACAAATCATAATACTGTTGAGATTTTCACACATATGAATGTAGAAACATGAGCAGCCTATTTGGCTCAATAGGTCTGTTCTGCCACTGTCTAAGTTCCTGGCAAATATCTGTGTGCCAGTGTGGCATTGGTGGTTTTGCACTTGCACTCTACGTACGTCATAGAGAAGTAACTGCAAACTCACCCTGGCACCTTTCTTCAGACTGTTCACCGTCTTCCTCAACTTTTCCCAGGCACACCAGATCCTCTCCACAGCAATCGCTATGTCATGACTTCATGCCAAACATGTAGGTGTGCTTGCGTCTATGCAGGTACTCCACCCATGCCAAACACGATTTGTCCGCATTTAATAAGAAAATCTATTAAAACCGTCAAAGAATTTCATGGAAAGTACTCTTTCACTGGGCTATTCTAAAAAGCAGAATGATCTTTCCACTGAGCCTATATTTCACAGTTAATAGCAAATGCTGACAGTTAACTAATTTAACTAAGAGCTGATTTCGTTCTCAAGACAATTCAGAGCTTGAAGAATTAACTCTAAGTAATATTTACCTCATGCAACTTTCTAAATTAAAATTGCAACATTTTGATAACATAGTTCATAATATAATAACATAATATCCATTCACAGATAGGTAATTAATTCCTGGTCATTGAGGGATGAAACAAATAGACCCCACAGAGTTAATCACATACAGGTACCTACTAGCAGAAATCCTGACAAAGCCCGTCACAGACAAGCACCTACCTCCAGATTTCATCAGAGATTGGTACTTACCTTCAGACTCCACATGGACTGCTATCCAGTTCTATAGTTCATCATGACTATAACCTATCGCCAGACTCCATCAGTGGTTAGTAAAGTCCTTCACAGAGAAGTGCTTACCTCCAAAGTTCATCATGGGCTGGCACCTATCCCCAAAGTCCACCACACATTCCATCATAGGCTAGTTCCACACATCTCCAAAGACTTAACGTCCGAGTCCATCAAAGGCTAGTTCCCATTGTCAAGCACTTACCTCACAGTGAAGCACTTCCCTGCATAGTCGTTCAATGACAGGGTGGCACCGATCTCCAGAGCTCAGTTCAGTCTGGCACCTTGTCTCAAACCGTAGTACACCCTGATACCTATCTCCTGAGGCTATCACAGTTTGGCTACCAGCTTCAGAGTCAATCACATGCTGGCACTGAATTACAAGATCAATCACAACTGGACCAACTTCGACAATCCATTGAAAACAGGCAATTACCCAATGACAGCAATGACCCACTGACCATCATAGGCAGCAACAAATCTACAGGGCCCTCACAGACTAAAACTTGCCATCGGAGCCCTTCATTGGCAGAAGCCGACACACTGACCCTCATAACAGGCAGGAACTTACTGCACACTCCATCAGAGGCACGGACTTACAACATTTCATCACAGGAAAGAACCCACTGATTCCATTACAGACAGTAACATTCCCACAGATCCTCACAGGTAAACAATTAATTGCAGTCTATCATGGGCATGCAATTACTTACATACCCCTTTGCAGACAACAGCAACAGGCTCCATCACAGGCAGCGACAGACCTACTTACTCCATCACAGACAGGCAATTACGTACAGACTCCACCGGTGGCAGGAACATAACCAGAAACCCTATCCCAGGGGTGAAACTCACCCACAGACTCCTATTATATACAGAAATAACCCCACAAAGTACTTTACACAGAGACAGCTACTCTTCAATGTTCTTAACAGTAACACCTCATGCCAATTTGTTTATTGAGTTTTGATTCTTTTAAAATTCTCAAATGTGGGACAGTCACCTCTATCACATGTCAATTGCTACCATCATAATTTTTTTAAGGTACTTAAAATCAGAAATTGCATCACAAACGTAGAATGAAAATAAAGCTGCTGGTAATGACATTCACATGATAGATTCCATTGACTGCAGATTGAAGTTCCCCTTACTACCTCTCTGGTGTTGGAAAATTAGTAGGGGGTAGAGACTATTGCATCCCAATGGACATGAAACAGCCACAGGAGCAGCAATCATACTGGAAAAGCAATAGCACAACAACAACAGCAACTTGTACTTATATAGTGCCCTCCACACAGGCTAGTGAATCAGAGCGCTTAACAATGGTGGAGCCTGGGTCTGAGTCGGGGAGAAGTGGCTGTAAGCATGGTTGAAGAGGAAAGTTTTCAGGTGGGACTTGAAAGAAGGGAGAGAGGAGTTAAGGCGGAGGGATTGAGGGAGAATGTTCCAGAATTTTGGGGCGTAGTGGCTGAAAGCATGCTACTTACATTAGTAAGTAGCATGCTGGCATACACTGTCGGAAATATGCAGTGGTAATCAAATTGCCCACACACAAGATTCCTCATTTTATGCTGTAACATAGTGCATCAGTGAACACATTAACACTCAAGCTGCCTTCTGTTTTTGTTTGGCTCCTGTCTGACCTTGGCAGATGTTTGTCACTGTCATATCTCCATGATGTGATGCGAGGCAGGATTCTGACTGTGAAGGGGATGTCGGACGTCCTCCACTGGCTGAGAAGGATCGTCCCCTATGTTCTCTCTTTTCCTGATCGCAGGTTTCTGCTGCTGGACAAACCTGCCAAAGAAGGCAGTCACAATGATATTGTTAAAGGTGCACAACTTGCATTTATTTTTATATTTTATTTAAGACTAGAAATCAACAGCTAATGCTCATCCATCTGGATTGATGTGTCTTCCTTCATATCTCCAGGTCATCTGTTCCTCCCACATAACGAAGACT
Source organism: Callorhinchus milii (assembly GCF_018977255.1). Taxonomy (NCBI): domain Eukaryota; kingdom Metazoa; phylum Chordata; class Chondrichthyes; order Chimaeriformes; family Callorhinchidae; genus Callorhinchus; species Callorhinchus milii. The sequence continues at coordinate 10,017,123 of NW_024704752.1, read as the reverse complement.
GGACAGAGGAATGGAGAAGTCTTTCCAATGACATATTACTCTTTCTAGATAAATGCTTTATATAGCAAAAGTGAAAAATTGCTCCTGATATTTTTTAAATTTTTTCAAAAATGAAGTGGACAGGTAGGAAAATTGGTCCCAAAACCAATAAGTGACAAACTTATGAGTGAGTTATGTAGTTATGAATGGAATCATTGAGATCATACAACTTGCTGCAAATTTTAAATGCATTCAGAATAAATGCTTTTGCATGATTCACTGGTTTCGGCAAAAGCAAAGTAATGCTCCATGTGCCACAGGCTGATTCAATGCCGTTCATCTACAAAATATACGGTCACTACACTTTACAGTAAAATCCTGTGAAGCACTTTGAGGCTTTTTTTTCCTGACATGAAAGGCACTTTATTAAATGCAAGAATTATTGCAACTATTAATTGACTTGAATCATCCAAGTCCGATACAATATATTACCAGCTTGTAATAACTAATGCTTGAAGTACCTCCCCTAATCGTTTGCACTCAATGCATGTTATTCAATAGGCAGGGGGACCACTTTCATAGCATTACTGAACAAGGTTCTTTATCACCATGGACTTTAGGGGGATAATAGAAGGCGAAGCATTGATCCTTGGAAAACTAAACAGTTATTGTGACTCAGCTACCTCAGAACAATTCAAATGTTGATACTCTTAACAGTGAGAGTCAGGGGAAATAAAATTCAGTGAATACATTTAGTCCTAAAACTAAAAGTTCAATCATCACCAGTACCATTTCATGCAAAAATAAAATATTGAACTCATCATACCAGTGGTGCATCAACTGGGGCTGAAGGCTGGATTTGAAGGTTAACAGCTGTGGTCTGGGGAGGAGGAAGAGTCTGAAAAGGCATTTGGATAAGTGCTTGGGCTGCTGGGAGCTGCTCCTGTGAAGCTAAAACAGTCTGTGGTAGTACCCGTGTAGGACACAGAATTTCAGGTTGGATTGTTAGAGCTTGAACTGACTGCACAGGCACCCGCTGGAGCTGGGCTGGAGGAGTTGATGGGCAGTCTTGAGAAGACGACACCGGGGTTGATATCACTTCCGAGGTTTGATGTGTGGATAAATGTGTTGTATGTGTCTGGCTCAGCATCACTGAACTTGCGTGTTGTATTGGTCCAATATGAGCCACTGGCGATTGCTGGGCTGGTGGTAAGTGAGCCTGGTGTGATTGCTGAGCAGGCTGTACCTGTGCTGATCCTTGCTGTTGGTTTGGACCCACGTGCAGAGGTGCCTGTACCAATGCATGAGACTGCGTCTGCAGCAGTGCATGTGGTTGTATTATGATCGTTGATGATGGACTAGGCGGTGATTGAGAAGGTACTGGAGAGACCACAACCGTCTGCTGCTGGCTTTGCGAATGAGAATGAGCTGAAGGTTGGCTCAATGGCTGGCTGTGAGCTTGGATCGATATGCAATGCTGCGATTGGGAAGAGGCTTGGATTAGTGGCTGGCTGTGAGCCTGGATTGGCAGACAATGCTGAGATTGGGTAGAGTCAGAAGTCTGGGCCTGAAGCGATAAAGGTTGCAGTTGGTGCTGCAGTTGGTGTCTGTGTTGAAGCTGTTGCTGATGAATGATAAGCTGATGATGTGCTTTGGATGTAGTCTGATGCAGCGGAATCTGGTGCTGTTTAATCAGCTGATGTGGTTGAATTGGCGTATAGGGTGCTGAAGAAGGCAAACAACATTATTAACAGAAATATAAGAAATTGTTGCTTGTAAGACAAATAAAATCTTCTGATCAAAACTTTATTTTAAAAAATAAAGCTGTTTCAAAGAATAATGATCAACTTGAACATTGAGTCTAATTTACTTGTGAGTTTCAATTTTCTGAATTCTGAAATATTCAAAGGATTAAAGCATAAAAGTTCATTGTAATTACTTTTAACATTTTTTTTGAGAGGAGTCACAATGGCAAGCAAGATTGCTTAGTCATTGCTAGTCATCATACAAATCTCAAAAGATGGGCTTTCATCAATCATACCGAGGGGTTATAGCATTCTAAGGTAGCACTTTGTTATTGGTTGCCAAACTAAAGCATGTTTGAATCACTTTTGATATACCTTATCATACCATTGTTGTGCAAATGTATTTTCTGGGAAAGCAAAGTTATTATGGACTATCACCAGAGCAAAGCTTACTTTTATCTACATAAGGCATGCAAATAAAAGTTAGAATGTGGTCCACAATACTCCAAAATTCTACAGATGACAACAACAAGATGACATTCGTATAGCGCCTTTCACGTCGGGAGGACGTCCCAAGGCGCTGGACAATGTACAGCATTTCAGACCCGAGCTAATCAGTAGGACCTGCAGGGATAGATAAGTCAACATGGGCAGGGATTATTCCCACAGCGCCTGTTAACTCTGCAAGCCAAAGGCCTACCACGTAAGATGGTTCTAGCTGGACAGTGGCATGCTTGTCAGACAGTGCTTGCAATGGCAAGCTAAGCAGTAAACTATAGCAGTAATGCAACTCGTACTCTGGGGCCCCAAGCCTTAGATCTTGCTAACCTGTTACTTATAATTTCCAGAATTAGATAAGCAAGGTGCACTCCTTCGGGGAGAGAGTACGCATACCATACAAATGGAAAATTTTCAGTCATAGGTGGCATACGTATATGGATAAGCTGATTTGGATGATTATGGAGTTTCCATGTGTGACAGGCACCCAGCTGGCCAAAATGTTTTTTTTTAATTTTGTTTTATAAAGTGAGTGTTGATATAATTGTAGAGAATATTAATGGAAAGACAGTGTCAGGTGTGATTAGGAATCAACACAATGCTAATTCAGCTCCATCACACAGTCACCTTTCAAACTGCAATGATGTCAATGGCACCACTGTTTCAACAAACACAATCAAACACATCAACTAAAATTGACAGAGCGAAACGTTCTTTAATTGTTTTTGACCTTTATAAGCTTTCCCCATGGTAATGTCACCCTAGATACATAACCAAAAAATATACACTGATATTATTCATCCTTAGGCATCTGATGATTAAGTTAAAAATATATAGATGAAAACTAAATCAACCTAGAAAGACAAATGGAAGATTACGTTTCTTCTACCAACAAAAACTACATTCATGTACTGAATATGTACCTGCATCATGAAACAGAACTTTAAACACCTAAAAACACACTAATTGCTTTCCTGTAACTTTAATCAATGGTTTTCATGAGGAAGAACATTACAATGTATTGTATTGTTCATCACATTACTCTAAATAATATTGAGAGACTGTCAGTAGTTACATCTGTCACAGTCTCTCGATTGACTTTTTGCTGTTGCATTTCCAGTGAGCTAAAAGGAAACTTTATTTCTGCCAAACATGGTGAGTAATAAGTCATAAATTTTCTATGCATTCTATAGTCAGAGCAAATTGCCCTTCCTAATTCATTGTGCTTAAATTGCTGCTTACCAGGAGCTATTAGCTGCTGTGTGCTTGCTGCTATTTGTGTCCTTGTAACCGTGGCCCCCCGTGGCTCAGGACTTGATGTCAGGCTCTCTCCTTTCTTTGCATTCTCAGGAGCAGAGTCGAGCTGGCTGGCTTTGCAGCTGGCTCCCTGGACTGTAGTCTTTGCATGACCCATCGATATCTGCGGAGTCTGACAGGTACCTTTCAGAGGGACACTCTGTAGAGTGGGAGCAGGCAATGCTCCTGACTGTTGGCTTCGAACTGCTAGATTCTGAACCTAAGACAATTCAAAATGCAGAACATCACATTGACCAACAAGCTAATTCTGGAATTGGAAGAATGCCATGGTGGAACATATGTTCCCCTCTCTCTCTCTCTCTCTAAAAGGCATTTTGTATTTATTTCGCCCTGCACTGTGATATGGTTTACCAAATGCCCTCTGGTTCCTCAGCTAAGTGGCCTTTATTCATGTGTAAAACTGGGCAACTATTAATATTATGAATACACTATCAGCACGATATTTGACCTCTGAAGCATCATAGCTGAGCTCAATCCCATCTTCAACTAACATATAAGCATCAAACTTTTCCATTGTGGAAGTGCCTCTGGAAGGAAGAGATGGGGACGGGAAGGGCCAAGCAAAAGCAAGCGAGGTCTTCCCCATAAAAAGTGGGGGAGGAGAAATATATCAGAGGGTGGTTTCCAAGATCAACTACTGTCCATCTCCTAGATGCTCAAGGCCCCATCAACAGTGATCCTGGTAATCATTTGTGATTTAACAGCAAAGTTGTTTGGTTTGCAATTCCCATGTGAGCATTTGCAACCCCATCATATTCTTTCCTTGCACAAATCATATACAATCTGCTCAAAATGAACTGCAATAGTACTTTGTTTTATTCCTATGGTATGCATGTTTGGATCAATGTTAGATGTTGATAATAGCTTACCTGAGTGGATGCAGACACCGCGGAAGAAGAGGAGGAAGTGGCAGGAATATCTGGTGGTACAGTAGCTACAGTAGCAGTGGGTGTGAAAATCAGCTGCAATGTAACAATAACATGCATTGGTCATCCAGATTTTGCTCTGTATAATGTGAGGTTACCCCTTTAGATCTATTGATTTTGGGTGAACCTCAAGTTCAGCCCGTGGGTTGGTTTGGACAACTGAATATGCAGTTTGAGTTACAAAGAGAGTACTGTAACAATGCAAAAAAGACTAAAATATTGTAACAAAATATGCATAATCGAGATATTAATTTGCCCCCAATATACAAGTCAAAAAAAACTCTTAAAGGAGCATGTTTTTTTCACAACGCATGAGAGGATTAAAGAAGTATTTCTGTTGGCCACAATGATATCTTATATAAGTGACAATATGCTATGCTATATCTCATTGCCTTAAGCATGAACAAAGAAAAGCTGTGCAAAATATTTTTGCATGGAAATAGTGTTCCTCTAAATGATTTAATACAATATGATAGCGCGGCAGAACACAGACTTCTTTACCTACAGGTCTTTCCGAAACCGGTTCTCTTGTGTCAGCAAGGATTACTTTGCAATGGAACTCAGACTGCAACTCACCAATTGTCTTGTCTGCCTTACCATTTGAGCTCTGAGGTACATCTGGGCCTGGCTTGCAGTAAGAGTGGGTGTGGCATTTCCCAGGAGCATGGCTTGTTGGGTGATTCCGCTGCTTGAAGTGCTGGAGGTTTGAGAACGGCTTATCAGCTGTGTAGCAGTTGGAGTAGCCGACAGGTTAATCTACATAAAAGACAAAATCTATTAATGTGCAACCAATTTAAATACAGCAGAAAGAAGGACACTCCACTGTTCAATAAATCACCAGATTCCTGGACGCAATCCATTTAATCAGTTTAGGAAAATAATAGGATTTTCAAAAATATTTTTTGAACAAAGTAGCAAACTTTATTTTATAGCTTCTGCCAAACTGTTTAAAATGTTTTGAGAGGTATCTCAGGCCTGTACTGCTTAAACCAACAAGACGCTCTATTGGATAGGCCAGTGCAGCAGGACATTAGGATCTAGTCTGCACCCACAAACCTCTATAGAATAAACTTCTAGCACAGGAAGGCATGTCAGCAAGCCATTGAGAGGGACGAGGAAAATGAGACTGCAAATTCGCCCGTGCTGATCTCATAGGCCTTTGAACATGGATTTACACATTTTCACAGAAGTTACTTCCAGGTCCTGCCGATGAGACAGGTTGGCTGTGCTGTCATCAGCAGTGCCCTGGAATACTGCAGACCCGCCTGGCTCAGGAACAGGATTGAGACCACCACAGACGGCTGGCTCGATTCCAACATTCTGTTGCTAAGTATGTCACCTTGGAGCCAGTTCAGCTTCCCAAGGAGGAGGCACCTGAACAGGGCAGGAGGGAAATCAAATCAATTAAAACAAAAGTACTAACATATGTGAATAAAAAAAATCCCCTCCAATAAACGTAATGGTTATGTAACTTCATTATTTATAAATCTGCTCTATAAGGATGTTCTCAGTAAGATAGTGGACGTTACATTCACCTCGGTATTAAGATATCAAAATGGGTACAAGTTACTCACTGAAGTCTGTGATACACTTGATTGCTGGCTCCCTGTGGGTGATGAAGTCTGACGGCCTGCTGGCATGCTTCCCTGCAAAATGAATGCGAGACATAATTAGAGACATTCAGAGTCGAATTGCATCAAGGGATAAATGCCAATTTACCAACGCAGTGCCAAAAATACCTGTTCCTGGAGAGCCAGAAATAGTGCCACTTGCAGATTCACCTGGAATATGAGTTGGCTGAACAATGGCTAATAAACAACCATTATGTTCCAAAGCCATGAAAAGCCTACCCTATACCCTTATCTTACCTACTCTGTGGGATTGATCAGAATAATTACTATATTCCCTGAATTAACCAAAAACTCCACAATACCTTAACTGATTGATACTATGAATACTCAAATGCATTATTATGATGAGAGTCAAGTCTACGTAATGTTTCAGCTACCACACTGCTCAGAAGGGAATCCATTAAAATTCTTGTTGGCCCTATTCTACCTATGTATGTAATATAACCCCTTGGTCTTTGATGGTTTGGTTCACCTGTTGGACAGCTGCCAGGCTTTGAAGTTGTGAGCTGCTCAGGTGTTGTTGCTGAAGAGCTGCCGTCTGCAGCATTATATGCTGCTGCTGTGCTGCATACATCTGCTGCAGGTACTGGGCTGGAGTACTAGGTTGTCGATGCAAAGCCTGCTGGATAACCTGCAATGCAAAAATACCAATGTATAAAAAAATTATAATGCTTCCAATTCAGCTGATTTAATTAATAAACACAGTACATGATGTGCTACTGAGCCATACAGACTAGATTATTATTTCTGTACAGGTGCTCTTCCATTTTGTGGCTGATTGATTCCATGCGTTTTTTAGTTATTGAGGACGGGCTAATGGTCTGTGGTTGTAAGATATGGCTCTGTCACCCTTCTTGAATTTGCAAACCATGTTTCCAGTCTATCACATCCTCCACAGTATTCACTGAGTCCAGCAAAATGATCCTCAGTGCTTCGCAATCTCTCTCGTCACTCTTAGTACCTTAGGATATAGTTAATCCATCCCAGGGGATTTATTGTTTTTCAGCCCTTGAGCATATTTAGAACAATATTTTGTGCTAATGTCAATGCCTTGGAGTGCACACATCATGCACTGAATGTTGGAACTATGTTCTTCATAGTAACTTGAATAAGGGAATGGATTTCACTCTAGGACAGAGATTATAATATAAATCATGGAAGGAGAAAGACAACCCAAGAATTCTCCAATTACACTGAAATCGCAGTGGGGCAGTTCAATATCTGGTCAAACTATCAATCTCCTTGCAACCTTGGGAAAGGCAAGACTGGCATTCAACCAGCATCACAACCTACCCTGTGTGGGTTTTAAAACATATCTTCTTGGTCTAAATAGACAGCAACAGTTTTGCTTTCCAACAGCCATTGTAGTGCCTCACTTCTTTTATTTTTGCAGCAATTCTCCAGAAAAGACTCAGGAAAAAATATCCTTATGACCTTCACCCAAATTATGAAATCCGGAATTTGGTTTAAGCTTACAGTTTTCATGCAATTTTCTCCTTCATTAAGGTCACCCTACACAATGCAATGACTGCAGCCACTAAACTCATTCCATACTGTATTTTATGTAATACAATGCTCAATAAGGTGGAATAAATGAGAGTGCTGGAGACTAATATTTCACTGATTTCAGTACTGAGCCTAGACTGACTTGTTATATTGCATGGCTATTCCAATAGCTATGTGAGTAATAGTGCAGTGAGCCAAAGATCAGGGAGGTTCCATGTTTGAATCTTAAGACTCTAGAATTAATTAATCCCAGTCAGAGCCACAATTCAGAGCACTATAATTGACTCTAGCGTTTTTGTGTTCGAGATGGAAAGGGTAGTCGTTTTAAAAATCAGGCAATTTTTCAAGTCCTATTATCCAGCGACCCCCTATTCTGGAGGTGTGTGAAGATTGGACGAGTGCAGGATTGAGCTTCAATTTCCCAGGTTAACAGGTAACCACACGGACGAAAATGTGAAGTTCCATAAAACTGCATAACAAATTAAGTTAATGCCTTTGGGTGTGAAGGGAGAAAATGGAAAAGGTAAAATTAATGTTGTGGTATTAATGTTTCCCAGCAGGCTGAACTTTTACACTTTCATGACTTTTGAGAGTTCAATTTATTGTAATAAAATTTCAGCTTTAACAGTGAAAAGAAATTCCAAATACATCAGACTTCCACTTCGGGGTCTTTCCAGAAGAATATTTTATTCCAGTTGTTCAATTGCACAAGAAAATGGAGTCCCTCTTGTTCAATAAAAAAAAGAAGCCACCTGCATAAAGCACTGTCAGTCTTACAGTAATGAGATCAGTCTTTTCAGAGTTGTCATGGAAATAAGGGCAGAATTTTTTCATATCAACCACACCAGAACGCCAGCTGTATACTGTCTTACTTTTGCTCTCACCCACTTCAGGAACATTAAACAATGTTTCTCACTTTCGGAACAGCACAGGGATATTTTGCTGCTTAAAAGTTCTATTTTTCAAGATATTTCTTCCCTCTAACCCAAATCAGCCCTTGCTATAATAATAATTTGATATAGCGCTTTTGATATAGCGCTTTTCACGTCCCAAAGCGCTTCACAGAACACACTGTAAAGTGAATTGACTGTATATTTGTGGGCGAACGCGGCAGCCAATTGTGCACAGCAATGTCCCACAAACAGTCGTAGATTGAAAATGACCAATTTATTATTGTTTTTTGGTTTTGGAGGGATTATTATTAGGCGTGTGGAGTAAGGAAACTTGCCCAAGGTTTCGCCCTCTGTCTGGAATTGAACTCAGGTCTCTCGCTTGCAAAGCGAGTGCTCTAACCACTGAGCTACAGGACTCCAGAGGGCTAAGGTAATTTACTCCAAACACTGCTGCAATCAAGAGTCAGTCCTGAAGTGGGAAAATGGCACATCATGTTGGTGTATGTATATATATATGTATATATATATATAGCCCCATGCAGTGGTGGGATATGGGTCTGCATTTATGATTGTTCCATACATGTGAGTTCCCAATCTTAGCTGAACCGTGAGTGATGTAGAGAGGTGCACAATAAAGATGATCTACACAGTAGATTAAAGAAATCAGAGGGAGGGTATTCCAAGCTCTTGCAATACATCTGTAAGCAAACCAGCACAGGGCACTGGCCTGGAAAGCGGAAACTCACCAGGGAGGAAACAGAAGGTGCTGCAGGAAAAAAATGGGAAAAATGGGAGTGGGGTGGAATAACTAAAACGAGATTAAAGCATTTAGCATAAACCTTTTAGAGAGACAAGAGAAGAGGTATGTGAAACGTCAAATGGAGCGTCAAATGAAGAGTTTCCAACTGACTGGAATCAAGCAAATGTGTCTTACATAGTCAAAACGAATAACAGCATCGCAAATGAAGGATGAAGCTATGGGTCCAGAGGCTTTCTTTATCCAAACCGGCAACTGATGATTGTTGAAGTGATGTTACTGATGTGCCCTCATGCAGCTACAATCGTTTAATAATGGAGAACGAAGCTCTTTTTCCTGCTTTCAAGTGGCTTTCCATTTGCTCTCTTTCAGTGAATGAAATACTTTTTTTTAAAATTACTATTTTTTGGAATTTTGATTTCCCTCTTACATGCACCATGCTATTTTATTTCATCCAATGAATACAGTATTATTGTACCTTTAAGGATTTAATCCCTGCGTTGGGTCCTTTCCAACACCGAAGCTTCTGTTCCCAAGAAAGTCCTACTCCTGGATTCCTATTCTGCTATCTTCCCACCCAATTCCCTCATGTCTCCACTTTGACTCTCCAAGTGTAGCAAAGCTCAATTTGGGACGTGAGCAGTGAATTGAACCGTTATCGTGTGTCATTTCCACCCCCGACCCATTCTAAGGTGCTGCACATGGGTACAAAAGTAACACAAGATTCCAGTGCTTGCTTCAAAACTAATCTGCTATAAATAAACCAACTTTATTCAGTCAACACACGGTAAACTTCTACACACTCTTCCTCCAACCTATTATATTGATCATGACTCTGTTGTAAATTTTGCCATTTCGTTTACAAACACTCCAAATGCCAGATAAACATTACAAACTACAGGAAATAACAATAGAGACAAAACAATATTAGATACATTACTTGAACAGCTTGTCTATCGGTGCTGCTGTAGATGGAGATTTGTGGTGTCTGTGTTCGGGGAGATGTGTTAACTGTGTTAGTCGTGGTAGATGTTGTTGGACTTTGGTCATTTTCCATGGCTGTTTACTGCATGCCTTCAACCATTCAGCGTATCCGATACAAGTATATAAGAGGCACAAGTCTTGAAATCTGAAAGATACCAAAATATAGTAGTAGCAATTTCGAAGTTTTGGCTTCTGAAACATGTCCCACCACGGAAACTTGTTGTATGCAATAGATTTTAGGATAAAAGGCAGTTACTTCTAACTAAAGTAGTTATGCATTACACAGGAAACTCGAGATAAAGGCATATCTGATCCAATCTCACTGCACTGTCACGTGTGTGGCATTTTCTACAAAAGCCACAAAAGTACTATGAAGGTGGTGTGTTGTAGCACAAGAGTCTGATCACAGAATCTAAGTACATTGGTTTACACCTGTCATGTTCCAAACAGTCAGTAATAATAATAATAATCCTTGCATTTGATATAGCGCTTTTCACGTCGGGAGGACGTCCCAAAGCGCTTCACAGAACACACAGTAAAGTGAATTGACTGTATATTTGTGGGCGAACGCGGCAGCCAATTGCGCACAGCAATGTCCCACAAACAGTCGTAGATTGAAAAATGACCAATTTATTATTGTTTTTGGTTTTTTGGAGGGATTATTATTAGGCTCTGTGTGGAGTAAGGAAACTTGCCCAAGGTTTCGCCCAGCATAGCTATGGGTCGTGTCAACTAAAAGCAGGCTTTTCTCACAGGAAGATTTGAAAATTGGAAAGTGTCATCCTGGGCAGCTTTTGGTGCAGTCTAAAAGATAAGTGTTACAGTAACAATCAAAAGAGACTAAAAGTTTCTGCTTTCTGGTTGGGAAAGAGCTCATTGGTGAAAGGAATACAAATATCATAAAAAGAGAGTGGCATTCTAAAAAAAAATCAAAATGTTTATGTTTGCCAGATTTCAACTTGCAGTGAAGTTTGCAAAAATACATCAGGACACACATCAGAGATACAATTACATAGGACACATTGTATAATCACAGATCACTCATTGGCACAGATCCTGGACAGTAATATTTAACATGATATTGGTTCAGTCACTGTCAGACATTATTTTTAAGCAGGTACCAAGAAACTTTACGACATACATAACATTGAATCTATTGCAACTCTGCAAATGTACTCCTATGGGATACATTTATACCAAACATTATGGGACACTAATTCAACATGCACAAAACTGAAACAAACAGATGCTTTATAGCAGCTTGTAAACAAGAACCAATCAGCTTTAATTTTGTATCGGTGCAAAATTATTCCACCAGTCATTAAAACGTTGAAGTTCCAACTTCTTCATGAAACAGGGTCAGGCAAAACCTCTTCTGAGGTTTGCTTGCAACACGCAATGCAAACACAATTAAAAATGGATCATCCTGACAACTGCAAGCTATGAATATGACCCAAAATGATCCACCCCCGTCACCCACAAAAGTTTACTCAATAAGTCGTGATGAATAGTGGGTCCTTTTATAAGAATTTATTGCACCAAAGGACTACAACTCCCAGAAAACATTGTAGGTGCCGCACACGCTCAGTCTCTTCTGCTATTAATAAATACGTCACATCTTATATGCACTCAGTAATGGTATTTTAACATAAACGAATGTTTCAAAATGCAAAGTGTTATGGTGCAGCTGAACAGACAGGTGAAACAGCTCACAATTCACCCCCGAAATGGGCTCCTTCCCAACCCTGTCCAACGATAAATCCCTCGGTTTGCATTGCATTAATATTGCTGCGAGCACAGCGAGAGTCTTGACAAACAAAAGTGACCAATATCGAACAGGTTCTCGCAGGTAACAGCGCCAACGAAACAAAAAAAAATCTTCGCCTCCCTTAATAAAAATGTATCTTTCCTATTGCATAACACGCTGTGCATCGGTGGGCTGCAGTTCCTGCCCGCACGCAGCCCGTGGTATTTATCAATCCCTGCAAAAATAAAACTAACGTTGCAGCAAAACTGCGTTCATTTACCCAGATTCCTGACATTTTATTAGTGACATTTGTAGTGTTCCCACACGAATCATAATTTCCAAACGGGGCCCTTATACGGACAAGAGCCTGATACAGACACGCACAGATCTGCACTACAGCAGCTGAACTACCTCCGAAATATATCAACCCATTTGATTGCTTTACTAATTCACAGCCTTTAACCTATTTTCCCGTGTTCCGTGGAAGTCTTCAAACGGGGTTGCAATTGTCAAGAGCGAAAATGCATCACAAGCGGTCGCTGTATTTCATTGCAATGCGGTGCATTCATTGGCACACGAATGCGGAGCACATTTTTTATTTTTTTTATTTCGCGAAATAATATAATCGAAGGCGAGTTTCACGCCTTATTTTGCAGGCGGGAGGGATGCACAAGACTTACCTGCAGTGGGATCGGATTCCCTGCATTCCCTTCCCTCTGTCACTCCGGTCCCTGTGTGTTACAAACCTTGGCTTTGCCCAGATTCGGATTGTCAGAAGCGTAGTCACGTCTTGCAATGCGCAGAGTGCGGTGCGAGCAGAGAGGAGGGGATTAAAAATACACCCACACACATATACACACACACACACACATATACACACACACGCATCGGCGTGGAAGTTGATATCCCCCCACCCCACAACCAAAAAAAAAATCACGCACAGCACCACACAGAGCACAGGAGGAGGAAGTAAAACAAGTCCGCGTCGGTTCTGCACTGGGTTCAAGCAGAATAAATGTTACAGCAAAGACGGAAGTAGTAAAAGTTAGTATTCCTTCCGTGCTCAAAAAAAAAGCTGTGGGGGTGGAGGGGTGTGTGCGTGTGTGTGCGTGTGTGTGTGTAAAAAAAATAGTTTGTCGCATTTGCCTGACATGCCAACAGCACTCCTGCTCTATTTTAATTTTGCAACACCACCAGATCCCTTGTGGGCACAGCCGATCAATAGGGAGAGTGGCTGAAAATATAACAGCTCGACTGAGACCCGTTGTACGCCGGTTGGCAGTGACAGTCATCTTTTTTTTTGTTGCTGTTCCCTTTTCCCTTTGCCCACTTCAACCTCTGCTGCACCTCTGCTCCATCTCCTTTTAACTCACCCGCTCTCCTATCCCCAATTTGCATCTCTCCTCACACCGATTGCCTTTTCCACACGTTTGCATTTACAGCGTTTCTCTCCTGGGGATGTTTGTGGTTCCCAGTTTGCTGTTATCCTCCTTTTTTTTAAGGATAAAGAATGACCCTGAAAGAGTTATTCGTTGCCTGAAACCTGCTCATAACGTGCATGAATACAATGATCAAACTCACATTTTTTTTTACGGTCTAAGATATGTCATAAAATGTTCTCATTCTTAAATAATAATACACATAGACAGATTTATTGGAAGGGAAATCTCTTGTGTGATGTTCAAATGTGTTTTTCCCCCAATTCAGGTAACACAGGAACAGAAGGCCATTCAATCGTTCCAACTTTTTCCACCCGATGGTATTTACTATAAATATGGTTAGTTTGATTTTCTCCACAAAGTGAGTAGTGAATTTGCAGCAGAGCAAAATTTTCTACCTTCATAAAATGTATTACGAAACTCCAGTTGCTCTTTTTTTTAAAAAAAAGGTGAAAAGGACCCATATGCAAAGCGATGTTATATATTGATGTGGATCCAAAGAACATTTAAAAATGTAAAGGCTGGTGCCAACATTTGCTGATGTTTCCAGTGTTGGAAGGAAAAGGTACTCAGCGGGTGTCACTTGTTATCTACCGATAAGAAAGGGAAACTGTCAGCAGTGCATTATCTCTCTGGGTCTGTTCTCTTGCGCTTTCTAGTTTCTGGCCAAGGATGGACAAGACAGCCTGAAAGTCGACTGCCACCTCCACTCTCTTGACATGAAGCATTTGTAATGCAGTGCACATATTCATATTCCACCCATTAATATTCTTTACAACATCTCTGTGTTCACGATGCGAGCAATATATTTCGACACAGATCATTGATTTTTGTGTGAGCAAAAACAAAACAGTTGAATGCTGCTAAAATATGTTGGGATTTATCCTGTGTCACAGTCGATTTTGATGGGGTGTGGGGAGTGCTGTGTTTCTATTGCAATGATGTATACCCTGCAGAGAACTTGGTCTTATTGCATCCATTTAGTTATCCTTCCAATATTGCCATTTTTTTTATCGTCTCCTCAAAGCAGTAACTCACACTGGGGTACGTTCAAACAACAACAAATTACATTTGTACAGTGCCTTTCACGTCAGGAAGACGGTGACACTCTCTCTGTAAGTGTAAAACCCAGGGAAGTGGTGCAACAGATCAGGTTTCAGCGGGGGATCAACATATGGCAAATAGAAGTGTTAAGTCCTTTCTTTGAATGAATGTGTCAGGACACAGCAATGCTTTAACTTGCACAATAAATATGGGGTGATTTTTTTTTTGCTGAATTATAAATGAATGAATGAATGACGTTTCATAATTCACGAGACAATTAGTCTTTTTTTCACCCCTGTGCAATTGTGGAGTAAAATTATTACTTTGCTCGAGGCAGTTTATTCCTCTCCAAACACCCTCCTGCCTCCACACATATGTTTTTTTTTTTTGCATAACACAGTGCTCGCGATGCTCCTGAAGTTAAATCTCCTGAAAGCGTTTGACTGGTCCCCTCGAGTACAGGTCTTGGGTCGCTTGTGAGCAAGAACCGTCTCAGGGAGAGAGGTGCAATACAAGCAATACACGACTCATGCATTGCACACGTTAGCTACGTGGTCAGATTTACTTTCACGGCGTGTTTTTTTTCTGTGTGTGACAACTGCCGCATTTTACCGTCTTAATTGCAATGAAGTGCCCGGTGCTGTTGCCGCGGTAACGCTTCATCCCTGGGATGTAACAGGACCGGGCGCGGGGCGCGCTGGGTAATGTAGTTCGGAGTCGCATCCAACGCCCCCAGTGAGGTGAGAGGGCACGTGATCTGTCGGACTCCATTTCCCAGAGCTCCTTTCGCGGCCAACCGTCACCCCGAGCGGCAGGTGAGGCGTTTGAGTTGAACGCGGCCACTTTTTCTCCCCCCCCGGAGCCCATGTCCTACTCGGCTGTCGGCGACACCGAGACGGTCGAGGCTCCGGGTCACGGCAACAGCCAAGACCGAGTCAGGGCCGCAGGTAGGGGTGGGTTGGGGAGAGGCAGAGCCACAGGTGAGAGAGGCAGAGCCACAGGTGAGAGAGGCAGAGCCACAGGTGAGAGAGGCAGAGCCACAGGTGAGAGAGGCAGAGCCACAGGTGAGAGAGGCAGAGCCACAGGTGAGAGAGGCAGAGCCACAGGTGAGAGAGGGAGAGGCAGAGTCGAGCCAACGACCAGTCGCCCTTCGGACCCTCCTGCACAGCGGCGAATCTCAGGTGGGCAGGAAAAATCCACCCCACCCAAGGCAGCTCCCAAAACAACTTACAGGTGAGAAGGTTTTGTTGCCAACATTCCCAGTCAGCTGTTGGTACCTGTGCCTTTGGTCTCACTCAAGTGATTGGTCTGCATGGGGTTATTTATTAAACCTGTAGGTTATTCCTAATTGTAGGTGAATCATTGTTTTTTTTTTGTCCATGTTTATCTTAAAATAGTGTACAGACTGGATCTGGCAATGCTGTTAACCCTCCTCAAAACATCTGACTTTTGCAAAGTTATCTAAATTAATTAAACCAATCACTGTTACTTGTTTGCACAGTAATATTTAATGGAATGCAGATCCATCGCTTTTAACATCTAGAAATATCTAATTATCTTAAGGTTGTCATTAACTTGAACGTCGAGTGAAGTCCTTGTTCTAAAATGGATATATTTATGCTCTTTGGGCTGAAAAATTACATGAGCTGGCAAATAGGAATACGACCTTGTTCACTATTGAAAAGTACTAAAATGTAGTCCTCTATTTTGCGCCAACAATGTCTCTTAATCTCAAATAAAGCACAGATATGGTATTATCTGGTGTTTTCCCACAGCAGCTGTCCTTATGCTCTTCACATCAGACAACAATTTGGCCAACGTCTACTAAGAGCTGAGGTAACACTGATTAAACTAATTTCATGTAGAATCCTTACAGACAGCAGCTGGGGGAGAACTTCATTTCACCCGCCTGGTTAATTGAAAACTCAGGTCCCAGAGAAGAAAATAGCATTTGCTGACTTCTCTGCACCATCTGTCCTAGAAGATCCCATTCCCCCAAAAATGTTTGTATCCATTGTATTGGAAAGGTTTGGCTACAATAATAAAGCCACAGTTTGGGTAAATAGTTTTCAATTTCTTATTTTTCATATTCATCAAGGTGTCAGATGCTCCTGATGGGAAAAGGAACACATTCTTATGTTAATAATAAACACTCCCATATAAGGTTTACCTTGGGATTAGATGCAGATTACACTTTTCAGTACTGAATCAACAGCATTGCTTAACCCCAACCACAGAAAAGCAGTTCTGTTGCACCTGTGTGACATTTCCACTTCCTGCGCTAATCATCCTTTTGACCTCTTTTTGAGATTCTCAGTTATTGGCAAATTGAGGCATTTTGTCCTGTTAGGCTTGACACACTCACAAACGCATAGAGAGAGAGAGAGAGAAAGAAACACTCACACGATGATACTCACATAGAGACACAGGCAATCTAAACAGGGAGGACTTAGAGTGGAATGAAGCCCATTTTCCACTTGCGCCGCGCCAAGCATGCATGACCAGAGCCGCTCTGCCCACAGAAGGGTTGGGGGTCATTCCTCCCAAGTCTGCTCCCTGCCTTTGACTTCAGTGGGAATGTAATTCCTGCACTTCAGTGGTGATAATTGATTAGCTAATTATAGAATGAAGATTTTGTAGGATTTTAAATAATTCATATCACTTTATACATTATCCAGAATTATTCAAATTTTCCTTCACGTGTTGAAGTTTTTTTTAAAAATCGTAGACTTTTTAACTGAAATCTATTTATTTCCAGTCGAGGTGGTTATTCTGTAACTGTACCAGATCAGAAGAAGAGGAATGAATTACAGAAAAGTAAGTTTTTTGTGTTTTTTGCTGTTGAAATATTCTTGACCATTACATTCCCTTCTCTTTGAATACAGTAGTATCAAACTCAACAGGCAAATGGGATCTCAGTTTAATAACTAGACTGAAAGACAATCTTCTCACAATCCAGCATTTCCCCAGTATTATACAAATGTTTCAGGCTGGATAATGAGGTCAAGTCCCCAAACAAATGAGCGTCTGGAGACTATGCATTCACATTCTAAAGTTTTCCTGCCACCAATGAGTTCATTTTTCAGCACCTTGGGACGTCCTCCCGACGTGAAAGGCGCTCTATAAATGGAATCTTGTTGTTGTTCATTTTACATCATATGCCTTTAAGTGAAAGATGGATGAATATATAATAGTTACAAATGGGGTTAAATGTTTGAAAGATAAATATCCATACCATTCATGTCAGTACCATGGAAATGTTCCTTGTGCAACGCAATATATCAATGGTATCTTGCAATTTTGTTACATTCCTTGGGGTCATTATGATTTTTGGATTCCATATTCTCCTAAGGTTACTTGCATTCCTTGGGAGATTAATGTTGTGCATTCAAGAGCATCAAAATAGTACTAACTACTACATCATTCTGTTTTGAGCAGAGAGGAAGCGAATATGTGAAACAGAAGCGCTGGACTTCTGGGTTCACGTTTAAGAAATTGGCCAAATCAATAATTGAGTCAATCAAATATACAGTAATAGCTTGGCCTAATGCTGCATTTTTCACAGCTCCAATTTTGCTCAATTCTGAGGATGTGATCAGCATCTTCTTGGTGTTTTCAAGTTGAACTAATTGGTGACTGGGAGTGCATTATGACCTTGGCACAATATCAATGAATTGTGTGGAATAAAACAATTGCCTGTTTATTTAGACCTAAAGCCTTCTTTTATCTTTACCAGAAGCAGCCTCAGAGTTGGCTTTGTTGGAAAAGCAGAAGCATAAGAATATTGGTCATGTTTTTATTACTCCGAGCACTGTTGGTGAGTTAAACTGCATCACTTTAATACAAGCCTACTTACAAAATGAAGATTAAAATGTGTATTTCAGAAATAAGCTATGATATTACAGCAACAAGAAAGTCTATACTTAAAATTCTTAATTTATTAGGTTCCCAATCCATTTGCCTTCCACTCAACATCCAGCAATGTGGCCTAAAAGTGTAGGCAATTTTAATATTGCCAGATTTGTAAAGTTTTTAATGTCCTTCTGGAAAGCAAATACTTCACCCACAAAATATAGTCAATTCACTTTACAGTATATTCTTTGAAGCACTTGAGATGTCTCAAAGACAAGGTGCTATATCAAATGCAAGGATTATTATTATTGTGTTCCATTGCTTGCATTCCTCCCTGGTGGTATGTTGGTTAAATATTTCAAACCTTCTGTACTTTATCACGAGATCAAATCATATACCATATACCATATATATGAGCATTGTGGACAAAGTCATGGTATAATCTGAAACAGTGATGCATTTCTCAAAGTGCTTGACTTTAATAATATATGCCATCTTTATCCAGGTGGTACTTTGACACAAGAGGAAGTGAGGAGAAGACAACAGCAGGAACTCCACAAGACTACTGGAACTATGGGTAAATGAATTCACAATGTCAGATGTTTAATATACCAGTTTCACAAAACCTAAAACTGAGCTACATAGTAAGTATAGCTTTCAGAAAATAATTCCTCTTTAGATACCAGCAGTATATTTGTGGACAAGCTGTGGGTTTTTTCTGCAGAAGCTAGCTGTTTTAGATTTACCAAGTAAGTGGTTGAGGAAAGTCATCATATATAAGTGATGAGCCAAGTTAATTTATAAGCAAGAGAATAATATCAATAATTTGTTTACATTGGCTATGTTATACTGCTCCAAAGTAATCAACTGTCTATTTATGTAAAGTATAAATTTCACTTTATTTAAAGAATGTCTCCTATCCACATATAGAGGATCATTCTATATTTGTTTTCTCCTTTGGCTTTATCAGAGAAAGAAAGGCAATTATTGATTCTTAAATTAACTACTTGATAGTAGAACTAAACCATACAAATGAAGATAGTTTGACCCCCTGGTCTGTGCTGTCCAGCAGGGGCTATGTGGGAGGTGTTAAAATTGACTTTGGTATCCTAATCAATGACTCCTGATGAAAAGCAGATGAAGATGTTTTTGAGAAAATGGTTTGCTGTGATGACCCTCGTTGCTGAACACTTGCTGTCTGGGCTCCATCATGGGTCAAACAGCCATGGTACCTGAGAGCTGCTTGAACCTGGGGATCTATGTGTGAGGTGTTTGTGTGTTAATTAATTGATATATTTGGTCATTACTTCACAATTTATTATATTCTTAGACTAAATTTAATGTACATGGATCAGTTGAGCCCAAAGAATGAAAAAGTCCGAACAGTATCCATGCAGCCTGAAATCCAACAAAGAGGACAGTATTTTTGTGTCTGAAGAAAATTTAAATGTAAAGGTGCTTTTTGAGGTAATCAAAGACGCCATTTATTTTCACTACCTTGAGTTTTGTGTAGATTCCTATAAGCTTTCATAGACTGAAGTATTGTCCTGGTATACAGTATTTATAAACCATTGAATAGATTTTTGTTCCATGGTCACCGAACAAAGATGTGTTTTAGCCTCGAATGATATTGTAATCAAAGCACTGAGCATTCCTCTAGCATGAGCTTCAAATGTAAGAAAGGTGAAATGGAATACTCTTACTGCAGCAAAAAGCTCACTAAACTTACTCTCCTGGCAAATGGATTAAGCATAATTTAAATTCCCTGTGTTCAGATTAATAAACTATTAATTTCCTCAACACAACTTTAAGATTCAAACTCCAATGACTCACTTGAAGGGTTTTAAGTATGAACTAATTGAGGGAAGCTGCTACTATCGAATTTTCTGGCAATAGCCATGCAAGGCTCAAGAGTCAGATTTCACATCACACTGCTGTTTTTAATCCAAACTTGGATAAAGGGAAAAGATACTTCACCGAATTTCCTTATAAATCCTATTTTACAAAAATGTGGTGTATGTGAACTTAATTTGGCACTTAGTACCACACCGAACATTTTGTTAGACACTTCCTCAGAACTGGCAATGATTAGAATTCTCCTTTCCTGATGTTATAACTGAAGAGCACCACCCTCATCTCTTGTTATTTTCATCGTGTTGTATGGGGGGGGGGAAAGATTCTCCACAAGTGTTTGCTCTAACCCAAGATTAAATGTTGTAATAAAAGAAAACTGAGACAGAGATATCAATATTATTAGCATTTGTATTATATAGGATAATGAGAAAGTAGGGAAAAAGAAGAAGTTTCTCCATCAAACCAAATCTGAAAGGTAGTCATTTTGGGCAAGATTGATCGTACAAAAACTGATTCTACTTAAAAAGTTTCTCTTTATATTTGGTTCAGTATTGTATTTTGTAACTTTGTACTGTACAAGAATGCCACATTGTATATATCTTACTATTGTGCACAAAATGTTAATAAAATGAACAGTTATTCAAAATACCATGTTTTTCTTTAATAAATGATGCATGGTGATTAGATACCTAAATGCATTTGCATAATTAGGAACAATACATTTTTTGAATGCTAAGCAGTATCATAAGGTGGTAATAACATTTTAGGTAAAGTGGAGCTTGATTGGCATTTGAAGCCCTCACACAAAATTTGCTCTTGAGACCCCTAGCATTGCTTCTAGTCACAATTTAGCATTTTACAATTTATTTGCACTACAGCATCTCCTTTTTGTGAATGATGTCCTATTTGATTGTGGTGTTGTGAGCAAGGATAAGAAATCTGGGTTCAGAGAATAAAATGTATTTCCCAGGTCTGTCTATCTGGTGCACAAATGCAAAGTTAAAAATCTAATTATATGCATAGTGCAATCAATAGTTTCCTGGGGAAATTGGAGCACCCCTTTTATGATTAACTCTAGGGAGTAATATGGAATCATGGTGGATTAATTGTCACAATGTAAGTCTCGTCTTCCAAACTGCTTTGGTGGCATGAACACTTGGACAACTGACTTGTACTGAAAAGTAGTGGGATGTACATAAATTCCCTTCCCCAACACACTTTTTCCTCCTCCTTGCAAGCAAACTGTTAATTTCATTGTTGTTGGTGGATGCTAAGGGAAGAGGGGGTGTGAAACTGAGGGAGGGCTGATAATATTGGGAACATTTTTAAAATAAATAACAGTTGTACATTGCCCACCAGTGTAACACAATAAGAGTAATTGTTTCACTTCATTGATTAAAGGCCTTGTGCCATTCTTATTTGCATTCTTTATAGTATTCTCAAACATCTTTAAATCGAGAAACGATTGCCAAGGTTAGCTATAATTTGTCGTAACTGATTTCTATGAGCAAGAATGGTAATGAGACTTCTTTAACAGGAATTAGCTGGAAACAAAACATTTCAGTTGCTGTTTGTCTCCCACTGAAAAGTGAATACCTCACATTCTTGCAGTCTTGCATATCAACATTTCTGACACAAGTTGATTAAAACAGCATCATCAGCATTTGGCTTCTGAGTAGATCTATGTGTGTCCCTATAGATTGAGTATGAGCAGGGTGTTTTGATGGGGGGAGTGTTTCTCATTCAAGCCTAACATTTTCCTTGTGACGCACATGCATATTTGTTACATGGGCTAATATTCATTGGTTTGGTTGATTTTTAAACCCTTCCTGGTGTGGGGATATGGTCCCTACTGTTATGTCTCTGATTAGCAAAATCAACAAAAACAAGGTATCAAACGCTGCCTGCCTTAGGAATGGACCAGGTTAGGTCATGCATTTATTGAGCCAATAGAGCTCCTGCTGCTTATAATAATATAATAATCATTGTATTTAATATAGCCCCTTATCACATTGAGACATCTCAAACCATTTCATTGAATATATCGTGAAGTGAATCGACTATTTTTTCATGATATAAACATGAATGTTAAACCAAAATCATCATTGCTGTGAGTTGATTTCAAATACAAATGTGTGGTATGGCAGTGCATTACTCTGGGACTGAAGGATAAGTGATTAAGAAAAGTTGGCCACTATTCGTGGTTATTTGTTTCTCACTTTTGGAGGCCCCTTTATTCACCTATATACAAGAGAACGAAGTACATACACGGTGTGACATTAAAAAAAACCCACAATTGTATATTTAAAACAGTTGTTGGAAAAGAAAAGGAAGACCTGAACAATATCTATCATATTAGGCACTTGAGATAGAATGGGAACCAAAGGAGAATGTCACACTGGGCTTTTCAGGCTGGGAGTGTGAGCAATACACACTGGAGTTAGAAACACTATGCGTATCTGTTCCTTAACCTTCTTTCACCTCCTTCTCCCTTAACTGCAAGTTTTACAGCTGACAATTGAGGGCTTGAGCTCGTTTGGAGGGATAGCCAGAGCCATGGGTTTTCTCCCAAACGAGTGCACGCAGTGTGAGTGTTTTGCAAGCGTTTTACGTGTCGAACAATGTACAACACAATAAACGGTTACTCCGCCAGTTGGAGATGCCCAGGGTCCGGAAAGTGACTGTGGGATCACACCGTGCGCTGTGACAAGAGGAGAGAACATCAGACATCTAAACTCCTGCAATGCCGACAGTCAGCCACGGTGAATAGCCAAGTGTCGAGGTTAAATGAAGTGTAATAAGGATTTGTAGCTAATGTAAATATAAATTATAAATTATAATTAATTTATAATTATAATTATAAATTATATATTATTAATTATATATGTTTTTCAATATATTATATATGAATTATATACAACATATACGATATATAATATGATATATATTAATATATATAATATATACACTTGTATATAGTATATATGATATATAATATATATATTAATATATATTTATATCGATATATATAAGTGTATTTATATATAATACACTTGTATATAATTATATATATCATATATAAATATAATTATAAATTATATAAACAATAAAAAAATAAAAAAATTATTAAAAATTATAAAAAAATTATAAACATTTTATAAAATTTTATAAAAATATAAAATATAGAAAAGCACCAGCCCTTAAACATCTCCTGAGTTGGGACTGATCCCCCCCCCTCCACACCCCCCCCACACTACCCCAACACCATCTATTTCCTGATCTGCCTTTCTAGACTATCTGAAAACCAGACAATACCTGGATTTTGTTGAGGACCTCAGGAGGAGGTGGAAAAAAAATGAAGAAATAAAAGAAAATTAATCAAAAATGAGCGCATCTTCTCTCGTGTGCTTTGTCTTTGTTATTACAGCGTTATTGTGACTGTGTGTGTGTGTGTGTGTGTGTGTGTGGGGGGGGTCAATGAACTACAATTCCCAGAGGACCCCGGGGCTGCGCAAGCGCACTATCGCGGTATGTACCTGACGCGGGGAGTCTGGAATGCGACGAGCTCAAACGGTATACGTGGGGCAACACCTGGCATACAGTTTCATTAGACATTGGCTTTCCTCCACCTCCTTCCCCCCCCAAAAAAAATAATAATAACCATAAATTATATTCATATTAGCTACAATTTGGGGAAAAAGTAAAAAAAATAAACTATGTAACATTGAGTGATGTTAATAAATCCCTCCCCCCCCCCCCTCTTGGCTGGAGTGTGTGGTCCAGCCCTGAGGAACGTTTGTCCGTTGGGCGGTGCGCGCGCGGCGGCGGTAGGCGGGCGGTGTCGGTGTCGGCTCCGCACAGCTGCTCAGCGCTCCCCGGCCCGCTGGTTGGGGGTTGGGGGGGGTGGCAGCTTTTACGCGGGGCTCGGCTCGGCTCGGCTCAGTCCGCGAGCTGTGGAGCGGGAGATGCCCACGAACAGGGATAGCATGATGTCCCACACGGGAGAAAACCACCACCAGGTCCGGATGAAGGCGTATTACAAAGGGTAAGAGAGTGAGAGAGAGAGAGAGAGACGAGGAGTGTGTATCAGGAGCCCGAGAGAGGGAGGGGAAGGGGCACAGCACTGGGTGTCGGGGCCTGTGTGAGGTGGGTGGGGGGTGGGGGGGAGAGAGGGTACTTTGGTGGTGGGGGTCAGGGGAATGGAGGTCTGCAGTGAGAGGCCTCGGGGTGTGAGGAGAGGACATGGCCTGGTAGGACCTAAGGAGGAAGAGTGAGTTACGAGGAGGAAGGGAGGGGCACTGGAGTATCCGGGATTAGGAGCAGTGCCACCGGCCCGGGGGGGGGGGGGGGGTGGCAGAGTCTGGGGAGAGGAAGTTTGGGGAGTGGTCGGGATAAGGGATTGGGGGGAAGCACAGAGCAGGAGTAGCACCTCAGCCTGAGTGGGGTTGGGGGGGGGGTCACAGTCTGTAGAGAGGGCACTGGGTTGGTTATTGCTGTGGGGGTAAGTGTTGAGAGTATAAGCTTTACAGAGACTGGATCCGGGAAGAAGAAAAAGAAGAAGAAGAAGAAGAACAACAACAAATTACATTTGTATTAGTGCCTTTGGCGTCAGGAGGGTGTTCCAAGGCGCTGGACAGTCAGGGACCCACATCCAAGCTGGCGGTTGGGCTCAGGAGGGGTGGAGGGTCGGGGTAGGAGGGTGACCGAAGGCACGGTTGAAGAGGAAGGTCTTGAGACACGTCTTGAAGGAGACAAGGGAGGGATGAGGCTGAGGGACCGTGGGATGGAGTTCCAGGGGGTGGGGGCAGAGAGGCTGAAGGCCCGCTGCCAATGCTGGAGTGGGCAAAGCGGGGGACATGAAGCGGGTCAGAGCTCACTGAGCGGAGTGAGTGGACAGATTGGTAGGGGGTTAGGAGGTCACAGAGGTAGGGAGGAGCAAGGCCGTGTAAGGCTTTGAAGGTGAGGACCAGGATCTTGAGATGTATCCTTTGAATGATGGGGAGCAGTGGAGTTGGGGGAGGATACGGGTTGCAGAGTTCTGGATGATCTGCAGGCCGTAGAGGGAGGAGTTGGGGAGGCCGACGAGCAGGGAATTGGCGTAGTCGAGCCTGGATGTGATGAATCCGTGCATGAGGGTCTCGGCGGCCTGGGTGAGAACAAGCTTGTGCTGTACTAATGTTTAGGAGGCTGTAGTATTAGGCTTTGGGGGTGTGGGATGATGGGCAGGTATAGAAAATTGAGGTGGTGGAGTATGGTGGGTGAGAGGATGTGGATTGGGTAACAGGACCTGGAGTATGTAGAGTGAAGAAGACGATAGAATGGGATAGACTGAAAGTTGCGAAATATTATTTTTTTTAAGGCAGATTTTTTTTGTTTCAGTGTTCTACGATGCTGAAATAATCTTTTAAGGAGTTAGGCCTGATTTGATTGATCTGTGACTGAAATTAAATTTGAACCAAGTTTATGGTTATGGTAAAGATATGTTGTGTGGATCTATCTATATGGCAAAGTCCTGTAGCTCAGTGGTTAGAGCACTCGCATTGCAAGCGAGACACCTGGGTTCAATTCCAGGCAGAGGGCGAAACCTTGGGCAAGTTTCCTTACTCCACACACCTAATAATAATCCCTACAAAACAATAATAAATTGGTTATTTCCCAATCCACGACTGTTTGTGGGACGCTGCTGTGCGCAATTGGCTGCCGCGTTTCGCCCACAAATATTCGATCAATTCACTTTACAGGCTATTCTGTGAAGTGCTTTGAGACGTCAAGAAGACGTGAAAAGCGCTATATCAGATGCCGGGACGCTAATCAAGGTGAAAGGCGCTGTGTAAATGCAAGTTGTTGTTGGGACAGTATTTCTTTAAAAGGCCTGGATTTTATCTCTTCCCTATCCCTACCCAGCCTGCTTTTTTCTACAGTTTTATCTCTGCGTCCTGCAGTTCATTGCCCTTTTGTTTAAACCATTCCATTGCATTAATGTCCTTTTGAGGGGAGTATAATATGTTGCCTGGTTTCATAGAATTGTACAGTGTAGGTCTATCAAAGGCCCAGTTTTGCTAGTCTGCGCTGGAAGGGTCTCATGTTTGGAAGCTCTGGGTCCATGCGTTGCAAGCAAACTCGTGCTTTAGGGAGACGCTTTATAACAGGGTTGCCCAGTATTACAAATGTAGGTTCACCAGTGATTCACACAAGGTTAGAATAACCTCTTTCAGGTTCATAATCCAATACCTTCAACAAGTAACATTATTTTAAATTCAAAGGTTATGTTGTGCCCCGATTGAGTTTGTTTATTCATGGATTAAGATTGATGGTCTCTTGTGTTCTTTCTTTGTACGTTGAATTTCCTTGGTCATGTGCTCAAAAAAGAGGTTTGTTACGATGATTGTGATGAAATGGGTTCCACAAGCGCAACCTCACACAACCAGAATATTCAGTATTCTAAGTAGGGTGGCCCACAGGTTAGGGCTTGTTCATGAGGATGCAACACAACATCGAATTCTTGAACGACAAGAGCAAAAAATTAAGGTATTTTTTCAGTGCCAATTGAATTGTAGGAATATTCCCAGTCCGCGCATGTATTACTCGACTATGCCAATTCCCTGCTCGTCAGCCTTCCCAACTCTTCCCTCCACAAACTGCAGATCAGACGTTAAAGGCGCTACACAAATGTAATTTGTTGTTTGTTGTTGTTGTTGTTAAAATCTATTGCCAAATAAGGCAGAGTTCTTATAGGGGTTAATGTAGGCTGACATGGATAAACCATAAAGTGAAATTTTGAATATTATAACAATGGTAAATCGACCGGACAGGTGGGGAAGTAATTTTACAGGGTATTATGTTGAAAGGGTAATTTCATCTTATATATGGTCTTGATCAATGTTTATCATCCTGCGAAAGGCTTGTATTGTCCATAGTGTATTTCTTACAACTAGTCAAAGCTAGACCCTGATAGTACAGTACTGATCGTGGTTGGGTTGAGATTTGTCGTACAAGGGTGCTCTATGCGAGTGTACGGTTAAGAGAAGGATTTCATTATATGCTTATTTGTTTCCTTTGACCCAACCAATACCTGAATATTTATGGAAGCTCCTGTAGTCACCCAAGCTGCTGTTGCTGCCATGTTTTCAGTTTACGAATTGTGATGCTGAAAAAAAGAATAAGTAATAAAGATACTTAAAGGCAGCTTTTTTTACTCTAATATTGACTTTAACCTGCTAAGTAAATATGAAGGATCCAGATAGAAATAAGCTTTAAAAAATTATCTGAATTTGTTCTGTCTTTTTTTCCTTCTATCCTCCTGTTATCTCTGTTTTATTTAATTTTTTTTATTTATCTTTGCCGGCACTACTGCCCATTTTATAAGATGTCTTTTATTTAACCAACTTTACCAGAATTTTTGGAGCCAATAAAAATCTCAAATCTGCATGATTGACATCCCAAAACAGTGAACATTTATTTGTATTGGATGGCGGAAGATCACACAAAATTGGTTTACATAATCCAAACAAGTCTAATTAGAAGTTCCTATAGAAATGCAATTTCTTATTTAATTTACTGAGGGAGGTGATAAATCACAGTTAAACTCTGAAACTCTTCCCCCATAGTAAAATTCTAGAATATGAATCTAACATTACGACCGAGATTGAACCGTGACTTGTTGCATTCCACAGATAACATTTCACTGCCCCAGCAGCACCAGGGTCATTGTGTTCTATTGAGAATTTGATCGTCTGGCCGGCCTCATAGTCCTAGCCTTAGATTTTTTTTTCTTAGAGCTGCCATGGTGCGTGTCAGCGAATCCAGTTTGTTAATTCTTCAATATTTACACTTGAGATTGTCGCAAAATTGGACCTAAGGTAAATTGGGCTCAAGATTAGTTGATCATCCTATTTTTCCCATTTTGCTCCTGAGTCGAAGGATATTATTAGTGCTGGGGAATAAGCATTTTTGCACTCACTTAGTGTCGGCAGGCCAGTTTCTTGCAGAATAAAGCTCCCTCGGCTCTATACTCGCATATATAGAATATTCTGCATCTTTCAGTAAAACAAGATGCATATTTTGAGCACCCGACCATAATACACAAATCTTTGCAAATATTTTATTCATGTGTTGCCATTTAAATATGCATTTAAATATGCCATTTAACTGTAGGCTACAGAACCCATTAGTGTAATCGGTACACTAAAACAGGTCACCTATGTTAGGCGTTGTTAATTATTATGGGCATTGCTAAGAATTCTTCAGTGCTGACTATTGCATCTCAATCCAGCCCTTAGTAGGCATTTCACTGTAAAATGCCCTCTATAGAGATTGTTCCATTAGGTTCAGAGTCTTGTTCCAGAACTGCCTAGGCAACAATACCAAGCTCATACTTTTCCAACCTCCCATTTAACTTTTCTTCTCACGATCCTGAGTTTTGCCCCCTGTTGACCAATTTATGAATTAGTGGAAATAAACTTTCGCTATTTATTCTTTCAAAACCTTTCTAGATCCTTGAAGATCTCTATTAGGTTCCTGCTTAACTTTCTCTATTCCAGTGAAAAGAGACCTAAATGTTTGAGTCAATCCTCATAATTATAACACCTTATCTTTGCCAACATCTGTGTGGGCCTTTGTTATGCCTTTACATGATTCTTATCAATTCTATTCATTCATACCAAGCATAAAAGTGCTTTCAGGCCATTGTTTCAGAAAATGTTTTCTGGATACTATTGGCTCTCAGTTGCTGCTGTCCTACTCATGTGAGCCTGTAATCCTTGCATTTCACCATATCACGTCAAAATGTCTCAAAGTGCCTCTTCGTAAGTATACTTTAACTCCTCACTCCAAGGGAAAGGGGTTCAGTGACAAGTTTTCCGGAGTGGCGAGTTGGGTATAATAATATATATAGATAGATAAATAAATGCAGCTGGCATATTGACATCATGATAACTTAACTGGTAGTGGCAAGTTAATACAGGGTTGTTATCAGGAGTTTACTGTATTTAATGTTTATGGGAAAATGTTTATACAATTCAGAGTATCGATTTGTAGATTGTATGGAGCACATGGAGTATATTATGGAATAAATATCTAATGTTCAAGTCTTTTCCATGAAGTAATCTTACACTGAAACAGAATCATGCCTCATACACATAGGTATTCAGGTACGAACTGCTGCTAATCTTCTCTACCAATGTTGAGCCAGTTTGACCTTTAAAAATCATGCCAAACCCAATCTGCCAACCACATAACAGAGCTTTAGTAATGTGAGAGAATGTTAAATGAGTCATTCTGGCCTTCAATCCCACTCCTTTCACAGACCTGCCTTCTCATAAAGTGTATCCTGCCTCCCTAGTTTCTTGAGATAAACTGTATAAACTGCGAAAAAATACTATCGCTGTAAACTGCCCAATACTGATCTGTCTCCACATTTTCAGTATTCAACCCTGGCTTGTTGCTCTGCATAATGCTTCCTCCCTCCCCTCTGCCCCAAGAATCTTATAAACCGAACATTTTATGAACTGTTTTTCTGTTTATGATTTTACTTTCTTAGGGTCTATTTCAATCGATCATCAACAACAACAACAAGATTTCATTTATAGAGCGCCTTTCACATTGGGAGGAAGTTCCAAGGCGCTGGACAGTTGGGTCAGGACCTGAGCAAGGGGGATTTGGTCAGGGTGAGAGAAGGGAGGGAGCGAGGAGGGGGTAGAGAGTCGAGAGGGGAGCTGAAGGCACGGTCAAAGAGAAAGGTCTTGAGACCGGCCTTGAAGGAGGAAAGGGCGGAGGCAAGGCGAAGGCACTGGGGATGGAGTTCCAGAGCCTGGGGGCTGAGAGGCTGAAGGCCCGGCCACCGATGGGCCAGGGGAACGGAGGGTACGGGCAGGTAAGTAGGGGGATGGTAGGTCGGAGAGGTAGGAAGGAGCGAGGCCGTGAATGGCCTTGTAGGTGAGGATGAGGATCTTGAATTCATCCACTAAGATCTACGACAACAACTTGCATTTATACCACGCCCTTCATGTGGGGCAGTGTGTGGAGCACTAACCTATGGCACCACAGTAAGAATGCAAGTATTAGTCTTGCTGGCTTCTTAATTTTCTTTTTTTAATCCAAGGGACATCATGATTACTCATTTTGAACCCTCCATCACGTATGAAGGGCTCTGCAATGAAGTTCGAGATATGTGCTGCTTTGATAACGAACAGCTTTTCACAATGAAATGGATCGATGAAGAAGGTATCATTTGCATTTTATGACCATTTAGAAACAATGTTTTTGATCTTGGTGGCTTGGCATGGATAAAGGTGTGTGAGTGAGGGGAGGAAGAAACGTATTGTTCTGTTAAAATGCATTATGTGAAGCTGTATTATTTGGACAGTTGGAAGCTTTACAGTTTATGTGTAAATTATTTGTGCCCTTTGACTATTGATTAAAATAGCAACGTGCTCACAAGTTAGTGTGCATTAATTGTCAGTGAGGTGGTTTACAAAAGGAAAAGGCATACTGGCACAGTGTTTTGATGTAACAACATTCTGGGCTATGAAGTGCTGCGAGTTGTGTTTGCCCTGCAATGTGTGTATGTGTGTACACACAACACACACAACCCTAGTTTTATCCATGTCACTCAGGTTTAGGTAATCAGTTTACATTAAGAATTTGCTGTTTCAATTTGTGAGATTCATCCCTGTTAATTTTAAAGTATAAAATATATTTAAATATAAAATGAAACCAGTGACATTCTTCCAAGCATTTGGGGATTAAAATAGAAGCTACTGAATGACTGACTGCCTTTCTTCCTATCTTTCATACCTCTTGAATCTCACATTTTGCATAACACTGAGGTGTTAAAAACTTTTTGGTTGTCGAAACAAAGCTACCAAGTTTGAGACACTTGATGCCCACACTGTACTCGTATAAGATTTCAAAATGTTTATTCATTGTTTAAATTGATGAAAGCAAGACTTTGTAAAGTAAGCACGACCTTGCATTACATGCATTCATTGTTTTAGCCTGATCAGGTATGTTCAGGTCGTCTGATCTTCCATGTTTAAAGAGAAACCCTGTATTAAAAGAGTTTAGGTCTCTTTTATATTGGCCTGGCAGCTACACTGAGTGTTTAGAACTGAATTTTATTAAATAGATAAAAGTTGTAGGCAAACTCAATTTTGTATAGATTAAATAATTACGTTATTTTGTTTCCATTTTATTTTGTGAATATATTTATTTCAGTTGTAAAAACTGAAACGTTGCTTGTGGATAGAGGATAGAAGTTCAAAATCCTCGTCCTCGACTTCAAAGCTCTCCATGGCCTTGCTCCTTCCTACTTTTGTGATCTGCTAACGCATATCAACCTGACCTCTCCCTCTGGACAGCTTCACGTCTCCCACCTGGCTTACCCCACCATCGGCGGTCGGATCTTCAGCCTCTGCCCCAACCCTTTGGAACTCCATCCCACAGTCCCTTCGCCTTGCTCCTACCCTTGCCTCCTTCAAAGCACATCTCAAGATCCTCCTCTTCCACCGCGCCTTTGGCCATCCTCCTACCGTTACCCTCCTGGCTCTCCACCCCTCCTGATTGCAACCCCCTGCTCGGCGTCAAATCCTTGACTGTCCAGGGCCTTGGGAAATCCCTCCGACGTGAAAGCCATTATACAAATGTAATTTGTTGTTTTTGTTCGAACCCTAGCCTTCTGAGGCAGGTTATGATATTTTTATGTTGCCTACAAAATAGTCATTGAACTTTACAGTAGATCCTGTGAAGCGCTTTCAGACATCTTGACGTTATGGTAAAGCGCCATATCAAATGTCAGGAGTAGTAATAGTATTATGTCCCCCACATTACTAGGCTCTATAATCAATCACCAATGATTATATAATGCATGGATTTTTAAACCATATACTAACAGCGATACTTGTCCTTCAAGTGTATTTCTAAAACCCTATTAAGTTTGAAGTCTTATGTCTTTAGGACCTTTTTAATCTTACAATAAATGTGATAGAAACATAAGTAAGATATTTGTAATCTTACCATTCTGCTGTTTTTAAACACAGGCGATCCTTGCACAGTCTCATCCCAGCTGGAACTTGAAGAAGCCTTTCGACTCTATGAGCTGAATAAAGACTCTGAGTTGATCATTCACGGTAAAGCATAAATATGTTGGAATGTCTTGCCTTTCCTGCAATTTTTTTAATAAATCGTTGCTTCATTGGTACATGTTTTGCGTCATGGTACGCAGTAACAAAATATTCTTTTCCTATTGCCGGCCTCAGTTGGTCTACAAGATACGATGCCAACATTTACCAGCTCTGAAAAGAAAGGCACATTTCAGTTGTAATTAGAGCATTTATATTAGATGCCTTGCATTGCTTTTTTTCTTGTTCTGTAAATAGAACAGCACTTTGCTTATGGTGCAGAAAGTATGAGAGGACATGGTTTATAAATAAAAGGTAATACATTTTCCACCAAATGCAGGATGTTGAATATTCAAGTTGAATTGCAATACTTAATTTCCCTGAACTAGCTAACTCCTGAAGTCACACCTTCGTTCACTGGACCTTTGTGACATTTTTCTTCACGTTCTGCTTCATGTCCCCACAGTAATTTAGACCTTTCACTGTTATCAGGGAAAAAGACCTTCGTGCTTTTACCTGGAGTCAAAAGCGTTCTAAGACACTATCTGTGTGAAGGTGCAATATACGGTAAATGCAAGTTGTCCCTTCTCTCTGGCTTTGCTTTGAAATTCTAGCAGTAGTATTAAGTCGGTATAACTTATGAATTTATAATCCGGGAGACAGTGTAGGTGAGGCAGAAGGCACTAACTCTTCCACAGGGTATGTTAAGAGTTTATGTAATCTATTATATATTGGGCACTGATTGGGTCTTCCTCTCTACAGTATTTCCCTGTGTTCCCGAGCGGCCTGGCATGCCCTGTCCTGGGGAAGACAGTAAGTGATATTTATATTTTTCTTTTACAAATTTTGCTAGCATAATTATTAATTGCTTAGAATGCTGAGTTTCTTCCACACTTTAAAACCCACTGAGGCTTTTTATTGTGAAGCTCAAATACTTGTATCTAATTTTTACATGCTGGCCATTGCAAATTAGAAATCTTAATGCCTGCATTTGAAGAGCTTGTCTTCAAAGAGAGATGTCATAAACCAGTTATTAGTTATTTTGTGTAAAGATAGTAACCAAAGGCTAACATTGATCATAGGAATGATCAGTTTACTTTTCATTCGATGTAATTTCTACACCCTACAACCAATGCACTGAATTTTATAGTGACTCATTTAAACTGATGAATGAGCTTTAAAGACTGAATACTGAAATCCATGTTGTGTTTATTGACTCTGGCAGCTTTTGTAACATTTGTTTGGTGTACCTGGAGTCCAGTACCATTGGCTAAATAAATTTGGTCTCCTCAGATTTAAAAAGAGATGTCTGAGAAATGGAGAGTATAAAGAAAGTAAACCTGCAACAATACTTTGAATTGCGCTGTGGCAGCTGGGCAATATGGTACAGATTCTGGTTAGTAAAGGGCAAACAGCAGCAAGTACATATTTTCACTGGGTTTGATGAACAACTGGAACAAGATACCAAGAAGATAGTTAAGGCCAGGAGATGGGCTCATTCAAGAAACAGCTTAATTCTGTAGTGGGAAAACTCTTAAGGTGCATTTACAAGGGTGGCATGGAAGGGCAATGATGGGCAATGTTGTAGCATGGAAGGGCAATGAAGGGCAGTGATGGGCAATGTTGTAGCCATTTTTCAAACGACAGAATGCCATGGTAAGCAGCCTGTGAAATGCTGTGAGTTACTATCAAGCTAGTTAATGTCTAGACATTGACTGCCACCTAGTGCCACAGATGTGATTTGGATGAATCATGCCGTTAGCAATTTGATCAGCAGTGAATAGAGGGATATATAGTAATATCCTTTTGTTTGATATTGCACCTCATCACACCTTCTAGATGTCTCAAAGCGCTTCACAGAATATATTGTAAAGTTAATTGACTGTATATTTTGTGGGCCAAATGCGGTAGCCGATTGCGCACAGCAGTGTCCCACAAACAGTCATGGACTGAATGATCATATTATTTTTTTCTTGAAGGGATCATTATCCCCGGAAAAGTGTTCCACCAATCAACTAACAGCCGGGTTACTACTCACTGTTAGGCAAACAGAGGCGTATGAAGTAAGGAAACTTGCTCAACGTTTCGCCCTTAACCCGGGTCTTCTTGCTTGCGAGATGAGTGCTCTAATCACTAGGCTACAGGACTCCAATTGGAGTTGAGGTACAGATCATACATTGATCTAATCGAATGTTACAATATTAGAGCAAAGGTACAATATAATTTACATTTACATTGCATCTTTCATGTTGCGAGGATGTCTCGTGTGCTTTGTTGCGTTGGCTATAGCCTCTTTGATTCAATATGTGTTTTCTTTATCTATAGAATCCATTTATAGACGAGGTGCACGGCGCTGGAGAAAGCTGTACTGTGTAAATGGACACACTTTCCAAGCCAAAAGATTCAATCGAGTGAGAACAATTACATTTTATATATTTGGGCATTAACATCATTATTAAATTTTTTTTCTCTTTCTTCAACACCTTTCTTTGTCTGTATCAAGCATTCAAAATTTATTAAAACATGAGCCAAGTAAAATAAACTCTCCTGAAGCAATTCTCTTGACCCAAAGCTGAAAAGAGCACTTCTGATGCCATTAATCATTATTAAATGTCCATGTATATGACAGAAGATTACGAGCTAAAGCACCAATTAATATTTCCATTTTCCACACAGACTATCTTTATGTCTTGTCTGAGTGAAGCTGCCAGTTTGTGACAAATTGTCATCAGCATTTGTTCTCTGGGCTTGTGCCACGAGTAACTGGATTGAGTGCGCATGTGTGGAGTTTGTCTGAGGACTGGATCATGCTGGGTGTGAAGCCTTGCACAATCGAGTAGACTGCTGATACTTGCTCATGGCACAGAATATAGGGGACAGAGTTTCATTTCACAGAGCCTTTCTTTTTAAATGGCTTGCTTGAAAATAAAATACCTTGTATTTTCCTTGGAGGTATGTACTTGCCAATTAAAAATGCTTTATTCCCCAGCCCATTACTGTTTTAGATCTGGTTTGACTTGACACACATAAGCAGTCTGTGTGCGTAAAAGTTTCAAGTTGAGTGTATCTCTGTAGTTCCGAATTCAGTTTGATTTAACAGCATGGGATACGGTATTTGGGAAGGTGATTAGTTCAATCTGTTACTTATTATTAATAAAGGTTCTTGTATCTGACTGACCTTGTTCTCTTGCTTTCTCTTAGCGTGCTCACTGTGCATTCTGTACTGACCGCATTTGGGGTCTGGGTCGTCAGGGCTATAAATGTACCAACTGCAAGCTCCTAGTCCATAAGAAGTGTCACAAATTGGTCACAATTGAATGTGGACGACATGCTGTAAGTATACAATGCCCAGTTGTTTTGTTTCTCACAGTTCTGCTTTTTCCTTCCACAGAATAAAATAAATGTACAGTTTACTATTAGTTTTCTTTTTTATGGAAATTGCTAGTGTAATTTATTGGCTTTTGCATTGCCAGAAAATGGCACTCTTCCAACATTAAGTGTAGGAATAATAAAACTATACATTAGAACTTTCTGGTATATTAGATAATGTCCAGATAGTTTTCAGCTCAATAAACCTTAGTTTTACATTTGGAGAGATATACAAAACTTTGATTTCAGGGAAATGTCAGAGCCTTGCAACAGTTCAACACAGACCTAATTTTTAAATTGCTTGTGGATTGAAATAAATGAATTAAACATTAAATTCAGACAGTCTTATCTCAACAAACTTTTTTGTTTAAAATGGGAATTTTGTTTGATGAACATTGTTTTACAGACGATTATATATAAAGCATTATCAGTAGGCAAGCAGTGTTCGTGCAGAGTTTTGTTTCAGTAAATTTTTGTAGCAAGTAGTTTTGAGCTGAATATCAAATCTTTATGGTTTTTGTTTAGGAGCAGATTGGGTTACCTATGATGCCACCATCAGATAATGTAGAAAACATAGCAGGTAAGCAGAATTTTATAATATATATAATAATGCTGCTTATTATAAGCAGAATTTTTATTTCCTACTGTAAAAATGTTCAGTCTACCTTCCTCCTTTTGAGGTCTGCAATTGTTGTCATTGAAATCAGGGACAGAGCCTTAATCCATGGACAACTATTGCTGGCAGTACCACACATGTTCTATGGAAGGAAGCCATTACTTGAGTTATGATGGACAGTCTCTATTGAACCCTCACCCTGTAATCTATAAAATAGTTTTGGTTCTTAAAGGCATCTTTGTCTTGGTCAGCGCCGACCCTGACATCAGCCAGAAAGAAGCCAAATGAAAATCTAATAAAGCCCCCCCACCCCCCCAAATTCTCAGTGAAGTAATCATAGCTAGTTCTTCTCACTGAAAACATTCCAATGCAGAGTCGCAATTACTGCATTGATGGAAAAAAATCTATATCTTAGTCGGTACTACTTATGGTGTATGGGGTACAGTATATTCAGTAATGGAAGACGGGATAAAATAAATATTAAAAGGTTTGCGCTGAAGATTCATTTCAATTGCTCAAGCGAGAATTTGCTGGGATTTTCTAGTTCACTGACCTAGCACAAGGCTTGGGTGTTAGCCAAGCAGTGGTTTGCAGTGAGAGAACCAAAGTTGGAAATCCAGTGCTGCGAGACATTTGTGCTGCAGGGTATCTATATAAAAAAAATTCCGACTTTTACAAAGTTATTTATGAAATGCAGATTTTATAATGGCATCTGGAGTTGTTAATATTAGTATTTAAATTCCTATCTTTCTTTTCAATAATATATGCTATTCCAGAAGATAAGATATGATAAAATGTGTGCTGCTGCATTGTATTCTTCAGAGTAGTGCACAATAGTAGTGAACAGTGTCACTTCTATTATAACTGCATTGTGTTTTTTGTGTTTTTCACTTGAGTATGAAACAAATAAAAATGTTGCTTATTGCATATTGTGTCTCTTTGATGTCTTCACTAAAATATACATTGCTTTATGTTTTGCAGTGATTCCGTACAAATCATCCAGCCAGGATCAATTGGACCATGTTGGGGAGGAGAAGGAGGTATGGAATCAATGCTGGGTTAATAATCTCTAATATAATCTGTAATAGTAATGGATTTCTTTGTAGGTCTAAAAGTCTAAGATATTGTAATTTGTTGACAGCTGAAACCTTATTTTCAAAGGAAGCCTAAGCTTC
This sequence comes from Callorhinchus milii, assembly GCF_018977255.1. Classification (NCBI taxonomy): domain Eukaryota; kingdom Metazoa; phylum Chordata; class Chondrichthyes; order Chimaeriformes; family Callorhinchidae; genus Callorhinchus; species Callorhinchus milii. Next base: position 9,979,675 of record NW_024704752.1, on the reverse strand, counting down.
AAAGGCTTTTGAAGAGAGTTGATATTAAGATTATTTTTGTTCTCTTCCCAACTGTTGCTGTAGCTTTTCAACAATTGATGCAAATGACATTGGAGGAAGCTCCTGACTTGAATAAGTTACTGAGGGTAACTGACACAAACTCCCATTATACAGTCATAAATGTCAAACCCAAGAAGCTACAGCACCAACTCTATTCATTAACTGAGCGCTTCATTTTACAACAATACTTTTGAATAATTATTATGCTATCAAAATGATCTGTTTTGTCGGGCGCTGTGTATAATGGGAAAATAAAAATCTGAAATAGAATAATTGTGCTAAGAGTTTTCGATAGGGTTATGCATTTATTTAGACTTTTGTTAGACATTTGTTACTACAGCACAACAAAGTTATCAGTCAAATGAAACGTTCCAACAAAATTCTATCAAATGTGTGAAACTTAGAGCAGTCATATGAGATTAGACTATTTGTTATTTTAAGGCTGCATAATAAAGGCAACCCCTTCCACGGGGTAGTGAGTGGATGAATTAATTGAGAGATGAAATGACCAGGATTATAATAATATTCCGTGCATTTGATGTAGCACTTTTCACGTCTTCTAAACGTCTCAAAGCGCTTCACAGAATATGCTGTGAAGGATTAAAGGATTAATTTAAATTAAAGGATTGTCAGTGTTTAGAATACCCAGCAAATATAATTGAGCCTCTCAGCAAAGTAAATAGTTGGATGTTGCCTCCAGTCATTGGGAAACATGCTCAGATTCATGATTTGGTGCATTTAGGACTAAGCTGCTAACTGATTGTGCTTCTTTCTTTGACAGGCGATGAGCAGCAGAGAAAGTGGAAAAGCTCCCTCCAGTTTAGGCATTCCTGATTTCGATTTGATCCGTGTCATTGGCAGAGGCAGCTATGCCAAAGTCCTCCTGGTCCGACTGAAGAAGACAGAGCGTATTTATGCAATGAAAGTTGTGAAGAAAGAGTTGGTTAATGATGATGAGGTGCGAACAATCGATTTCCATTTCCACTTGTTCAAAGCATTTCAGAAATCCAATATAAGTTCACATTGCTTCTACAGAACAAATACTGAAAGATTCATAGCATTCAATATTATGCTGGAGAGAGAAAGGAGATTTTCTTTGGCGTTTCAGCTCGTAAGAATGCCAGGATTCTAAATTAGCAAGGCCATTGTGGCTGTTTGTCACAACAAATGCCTCCCAAGGCCACAGAACATCCTGAGTTCCCGGCAACCTTGTAGCCATGGGAAAATACTCTTACTAAATATCTATTTGAGTGAAGAGTCACAAATCCAAGCAGCTTCTTTTAATTGTACTTTGGAAAGAATCCACTTCTACTATAGACTTTTAAATAAGTTTGTGTGGTACATAATATTACAGAATTATCGATACTGACACAAAGTGAATGCAAAGTAGGTTTAGCTCAGCGTTGAATGTTTAGCAAGATTTCAATCTTAGCTTTGCCATCAAAGAAGATTGCTTTTCCTGGGTATGGTTTAAATTTGTGTAGATATGAAGTATATGATATTGATCATAAATCTTAGCAAGGTAGATTCTATCTTGAAGTCAGCTGGTTGTACCCTGGAGTAACAGAGGATGCCAGCATTGATATCGCCGAGTTCTTGCGCCCCATTACAGTCTCTGATCTGCTGCAGTGTAAATCAAGAGAATTGTAAACTGATTTTTAGAGCTGAGAGCAGTATGGGAATATGAGAAAACTAGTATGGGAATCGCAGCATTATAGTTTGTGCCTTAATTTTACCCAACAATAAATGTAGGCGATGAACAGCGGAGAAAGTGGAAAAGCTCCCTCCAGTTTAGGCATTCATGATTAAATAAAGTAAGCTAAACAGCAATTTTATGGAAGTGTATAAAATTCAGTACAGAGGTCGCCGTTTAGCCCATCTTACCTTTCCCTATTGAAGTTATCTACTCCAATCCTTTTTTCCTGCATGTTCCCCATATCAAGTTGTACCTTTATTATACTGTATATCTTTTAAGTGTCCCTAATTTTCTTGAAGACACAAAGGCTTTTAAATACGTTTCTGCGATACATAATACTACACAATCATCAACACTGTCACAAAGTGAATGCAAACTAGGTTTAGCTCCAGCATTGAGTGTAGGTTTAGCTATTAGCATCAATAACTACTTGTGGTAGCCCATTCCCCTCCCAATGATTCCCTCGCTTTCGGAAATACAATTCTTCTATTCTCCCCATTGTTTCTATTAAGAATGACAATGCCCCTTGTTCCCATCTGGTTTGAGGATAGAGCATGACTTCTTAATAATTTTTACCCGAGTTATTTTGGTTTGGCATGAAATGTGGATTGTGTGTGACCTAATATGTAATGATACCTCTTCCTGCCTTTTTTTAACAGGATATTGATTGGGTGCAGACAGAAAAACATGTGTTTGAGCAGGCATCAAACCATCCCTTCTTAGTGGGACTGCATTCCTGTTTCCAGACTGAGAGCAGGTACAGGAAGATTGTAGAATTGCCTCTGCTTTGATAAAATGTAAATCTGTTTAAGTGCTAATCAATAAAGTGTGTACATTTGCTCTGCTGGTGGAGCGAGTGATTAGTGTGGGGTATAGTGGTTAAATAAATCACAAGTGTGGTGATGCAGTGTAGACAGGGTCAGAATAAATATTGGACCATTGATGATGCTGTTGTAATTAAATCCATTGGTCCTGAACAGCTATCAGTGAGACGTAAATGAGGTGATGCGGTTACAGCAAATTGCATTGCTTTCATAACAAGCTGACTGCTTTCATAACTAGCTGACTGCTTTAAGTATTATTTTTTTAAAAGTTCTATTTATTTTTAATACCAATTAATCCAGAGCTACACTTACTAGCTTCTCGAATGTGTTTCTTTAAAGTTGAAAAGTAACATTCTTCTGATGAAGGAGAAATCAGTTGCTTTAATGGATGATCCACATCTTTTGACTGCAGGTTGTTTTTCGTCATTGAATACGTCAATGGTGGTGACTTGATGTTTCATATGCAGCGACAACGAAAACTGCCAGAAGAACATGCCAGGTACACGATGGAAGTTAAGCTGTTTTGGAGGAAGTGGAATTATTTTAAAAGATGCACGAGATGAAAGGCTGCTTACCAAATATAAATTAATCAAAATAAATGTCAAAGTTCAAATTCATGAGCAGCCTTGCAGAAAACGAGTTTTATCGAGTGTTTTACTTTTTAGAATCCCATCATTGGGTTATGGTTTACGAATCAATTAATTCCTTTTAAGGCGAAAACCTTGGTTTTACTGCTGCTCTAGCAGATTCATAAAAATTGACCGGTGAGACAGATCAGAGTTAACGTTTCCAGCTTCGTTCCAGGCTTACTCTAACCATGTGGCTTGTGGATATTTCTATGTTGTCACTGTTACTACATAATTCGATTTTTGTTTTAAATTGTGATAGGTTTTACTCTTCAGAAATCAGCCTGGCTTTAAATTATCTTCATGAACATGGGATCATTTACCGAGATTTGAAACTGGACAATGTCTTGTTGGACTCTGAAGGACACATTAAACTAACTGACTACGGAATGTGTAAGGTAAGGTTCACCCACCCTGAGTAGTCGATACAATTTATTGTCGATGAACTCATAATTTCAATAGTACTTCCCCAGATTTATATTAATAAAAAATCTCATTAAATGGGTTGCATTTGCTGAAAAGGTCATGTTTTCAGATGACAGACCACAGGTCAGTACTGCTCAGTAGACCCAGTGACAATGTGTTGGACTCCCAACCATAATGCTGAGTAAATTCTATATTGATCTACTGTTGAACAATATATGCCGGTCCTGTGCAGCAGTATCCTTCAGTCTTTGAAAGGAAATAGTGGCAGGACTGGCCTTGCGCCCCTTATCCTAAAATGGAACAGATTAGGTAGTGATCAAAGAGAAGTGTGTAACCTACATACTAGCTGGAAAACGAGAAAGTGGTGACAGTGTAGGACAGTCTGTGAAACAAAATTATATTTTGGTGACTTTTTGTTTTAGCAAAATATGATCTGACAATTGTTCAGAAGAATGCTGTTTGTTACATGTCTACTCTATGTACTTCTCATAAATCTTTAAAGGATGTAATGTGATCAAGGAACGGTGAAAATCACATTTTGTTTGAATTCGGCAGTGTATTAATTTGCATAATGATTATAATTAATGCTTTGCTGAATTTCATTTACAGGAAGGCTTGAGGCCTGGAGACGCAACCAGTACATTCTGTGGTACTCCCAATTACATCGCCCCAGAGATTCTGCGAGGAGAGGATTATGGTAATGTTTGGGCAGTTCCTAATTTGAATATACATTGGGAGTGAAAAGGGAGAAGTATAAAGAAGCATGTAGTTTTGTGAATACAATAAGCTGCAGACTTTACAGAAAGTTTGTCTGCAACGGTGCCTGCAATGTGTTACCTATCTCTTGAATGGCATTAGGGGAGGAACAATTAAAATACTCAGCCACTTAGTGTTTCTGATATATTAGCTATTTGGGCACAATAAGATCCAGAGCAGGTTGTCTCATTTACCAACCAGCAACTGAACACCTATCAATCCTCAATACCACAGAACAAATATTGGCTAAAAAGTACCTTGTCACAACTGATTTAATACTAGGTACCAAATATTGAATTCAGACATCTATTTTAAGCTTCTTTTTACTGTGGTGTGGTTTTATATCTTTAAAGACTTGGACTTCACACAGGTAGCAATTTCGTACGAGGATATATGTTATGGTTGATCTCCCTGGGATTTTTGAAGGATTCTTTAACCTGATGTAGGAATGGAGAGTGGCAGAAAGTAATAGCGCCAGAACCACTGCCTCCTTTGGGTAGATGTAATAACTTTTATTCATTTGCAGGATTCAGCGTGGATTGGTGGGCTCTCGGAGTGCTAATGTTTGAAATGATGGCAGGACGATCACCTTTTGATATTGTTGGAAGTTCTGATAATCCTGATCAAAATACAGAAGATTATCTTTTCCAAGGTGAAAGACTATTTTTTCCCTATTTTTCTCCATCCTGTTCCTGCTGTCTCAATGCATTGCTGAAGGTAGATTTCTATACAATGTAGATATTAATCCCTCTTGTCTACCTAATGAACATCTTTTTTTTACTTTTTTCTCCCCTCCCTCCCCTACAACCACCAAACCCAGATGCATAGTTTTAATTTATTATGGACTATTTTTTCTGGTGACTCTTATGGTTTCGGGGTTTATGGTTCATTTTTTCCTACAATGGTCTTACAGCTCATCTCATAAGTGGATCATGTCCCCTACGATCTGAACGTTGTACTCTTTCTATATTAGGTCCATGGTGTATGGGCGAATAATTTTCCACTTGTATTAGTTTGTGTAGTATTGCCCTTCACTACTTGAGACTCTCAAAATGGCATATTACACAAGTTAGGAAACCACTAATTCAGATTGCAAATACAAACTATAACATAGGAAATACTTTTAAAGGAGCTTAAGCAAACGTTTTTGTTGGGATTTATTCTCTCTTTGGCAAGGATAGTTCTGGGAATCTTTAACTCTGAAATGAAACATTCATTGTAAAGAATTGTAAACGAATACCGTTTATTCAGTCAAACATTTAGATTTACGGGGCTCATGTTTTGAGTAATTTTTAGTGCTAGTGATGATGATGAACATTAGACTGGGCGTGCAAAAATTTTCCATTTATATTGCACGTTTCATGTCAGGAGGACATCTCATAAAACACAACTGATGTATTTTTCTTTGTGCATTTCAGTGATCTTGGAAAAGCAAATCCGTATTCCACGCTCGCTTTCTGTCAAAGCTGCAAGTGTGTTGAAAGGATTTCTGAACAAGGTATGGTTTTTGCAGAAATATAGCAATTTTCAACGGCATAGCAATTTACTGTTGGAGTTTTACTGCTGCATAGCTTTGTCAAAAAAAATTTGCTTCAATTTTTACATAATAATTGATATCAACAGATATATTTTTGAGTCCTATAAGCTACTAACTTGTCTGCCTTTTATTGAATAATAGCTTACCTCCTCAATCACTTCAGAATTACTGTAAACTCTGGATAATTTGTCACTCCCAAGGGAAAAGGCCCAGTGATGAGTAAGCCATAGGTCCTCATAACATATTGAAAAGAAGAGTGGTACAACTTCTATTCTTGGTAGATTAGCAACACACCTTTGTACTCTTAATCGATATTGGAGTTAATATTGTACTCTTGAGTCATTGCCTATCCTCCCAAAGATGGAATATAACCAGTAAAAATAAAAGATTTTATTTAACACTGGTACCTATATTGAGCAACTGGCAGTCGTGCTGATGCCTATTGGGTATGTATCGCAGAATACCACTCAGCGCCGCTCTGCTTTGTCTGCTCAAGCAGCTCCCGCTTGCAACGGATACATCTGAGCGTGTGTACTCAACCTTTGTCTTGGGATAGGGCGGGGGAGTGGGGGGCCAAAGCGTGACCCTCCAATAAAACGGGCGCTTGGCAGAGGTTGAGCGTGCAGGCTCAGATGTATCACAGAGCTCACAGGGGCCTTCTAATCTATTGGAGGCCTCACTGCATCCGAGAATGCGAGCCCAGGGTACTGCAGCAGTCATAGGATAAGGTGGGAGGTCTCTGATGCAAGACACTATCTTATAGGCCGAGTTATCCGATCAATTTTACATTGTAGATACTTGCAAGAATTTCTACAATGCGAAGAGTTACGTGCTAAGCAGAGTGATGAGTAAAGTGAAGTCCCTTATTACTAATTTTATGAGAAACTGGCATGATGACTTAGGTGATAGTGACAAGTTAAGCTAGGGTAGAGGTCTCTGTAGTTTATTTGTATTTGGAGGGGCAACTTGCCAGAACATTTCCTTCTGGTTGTCAAAACGTGTTTGCAAAAGCATAATTTGTCCCTTGCACTTGATCTTGTTGTCTGAAATTTAACATTGAGCTCACCCACGCTCTTTCCCTTTCCAAATAATGATAGTTCCCTTCAAGCGCAGTATAAATGGTTAGTAAGAGGTTAGCAATAAATCCTTACACCACTGTGAGCAAAACTGCAATCAAGCTTGAAGCCTTCCTGAAATAATTTTAATAATGAAAATTTGTGGTTTTGAAAATGAGCCATTGGAATCCTTCATGGATGCATTCTCCTATCCACAATGGGTAAATTGGGTAATTCAACATTAAAATACCTGCCTTTTAAAAGTTTTTAGTTCTCTCCATGTGTCCTCCCTTTCACACCTCCTGATATGTTGAATTTCCAGTTTCTTTTTTCCTGTTGCTATCATTGATCTCTCCAGGATTCCCGAGTACCAGTGTCTCCTAGCTCCAGCTTCATTCATCAGTCATTTTTGTTTTGACGTGATTTTGAGTCCCAACTCTTATGTTTATTTGTCTGCTGATCATTCTGTTTTTATTCCAGGATCCAGCAGAACGACTTGGCTGTCACCCACAGACAGGATTTGCTGATATTCAGGGAAATCCTTTCTTCCGCAACGTCGACTGGGATTTGGTGAGTGAAGTGGGGGAAAGGAGAAAAATGGAGCAAATTGTAACAAATGAGGAGGGGAATTGCAAACAGCATTAGAACAAGATGGATTGATTGTGGAGCTTGACCAACAAATAGGATCCCATTGAAAGCCATTTGCACGACAAACAGGGTAGTTTATAATAATCGTAGCATTTCATATAATGCCTTATCACGTCATTGAGACTCAAAGCGCTTCACAGAATATATTGTAAAGTGAATTGACTGTGTATTTTGTGGGTGAAATAAGCTATTTTCAAGCATGGTTACCTTAACTTAGCAACCAGGTGGTTAAATGATTCAGGATTGCAATACTTCAAGCTTTTCTGAAATTGCAGGTCCTCCGAGACTTTCCTCTGGATAATACTCTGGGATACTTTTTGTTTGTTTGGAGGTTGAATGAATGGGGAGTAATGGTAGACTACATTTAGGTATATCTATTATATCCTATGTGCAGACTTGTTCTATTGATTACGATATAACATGTTTAAGATCAGTAACATCAAACCCTCAGTAAAGATGAAAAATGTTAGGCCTCAACTTTAATCTTTGAGGATTCAGGATCAGATTCTTTGGCTTTGTGTCAATAGGTTATTGATGGTACTGGGTGGATAGGTTGCTGACTACAGATCAAGACTTACTTTCAACAGTTAAATGGTTAGCGCAAAGGCACATGATAGCTATTGCTTTCCTGATGTTCACTTAAGTGGAGATGTTAAACATTTATTGACTGGCATTATTCACACAGTGTCTCATTTATAAACCATTATATGCTAGCTGGCAAAAGACCTTTTTCGCTCACTTTAAAAACACTGCACCATTAAACAAGCGGTGCCAGAATTTGAGTTTGGCGGCAAAATTCAATTTGTACTTATTCGATCCTAAACCGGTCAAGAGCAACTTCAGGATCGTTGACATCATCATTCCTTTTTAAATAAGTGTAAAGAAGCAAAAATTAAATTTTTACAGAGGATTATAATTAAGATTTTTTTTATTTCTGTGTCTGTATTTGTGTTTAACAGGGTTGTTTGAATAGTGAATCCTCATCCCATGAGTAAAATGAATTTGGAGATGACAGAATCTTAACAGTGCAAGGGAGTTGAATTAACATTTGCAGTTGAAGCTGAAACATCTGGGTTAATGACTGTGGTCTACCGATGTTAATTGAGCTCCCACACACTGTAGAGTTTAGTGACTCAATAGTGTCATTAACTCTAATCAGAACAATTTCAAAATTTGTATTTTTGGTGAATTTACATTCCCTTCATTGATATCAGACTGGGTGAATAAAATTTAAAAATATTCCATTCCCAGTTGTTAAGTGTCAGCTTTCAGGTTACATCTAGCAGATTAAAGGAAGCTTTACTGCTTCTTAGCCCCATCTTTAGAAGAGTTCTGTTACTGAGGTATTGTGAAGTTTTTCATTTAAATCAGCCATTCATGTGCCACCTTTGAATGCAATTGTTAACTTAGTTCCCTTGTATGCTATGGACATATGATCTTAAGTAGGTTGGCTGAGAATACTTCCAACTCTTTTCCCATATGAATCATTGAAACCATTAGAGCTAGGCTGACCGCAAATGTAAAATCAATCTGAGAATTAAATATTTTTTTATAAAATCTAGATGGAACAGAGACAGATCATTCCACCTTTCAAGCCCCATATCTCAGGTGAATATGGACTCGACAACTTTGACTCGCAGTTCACGAATGAACCCGTCCAGCTCACTCCGGATGATGAGTAAGTAATGCTCGTTCATTGCCATTCACGCTTTTTTTTTCATCTCAACTTTGTCAATCTTATTCATGATCTGTAACTTCTCTTCATGATCTTGAAAATGTTGAATTAAACCACCTCAAAGTCCCATCTACCAACTTCCTTATTCGTTTGCATTTTGGGTATTGGAAATCTCTTAACGTTGCTCAACTCTAAAGGGCAATCTTCCCAAGACACCCAGGGACAACTTGTTGCATTAAAGGAACTCAATGCTGCTTTGAAAGAAATTTGCTGTGTTAATGGATTTCTGATCTTTGTTTTGTCCATTTCTTTAGGGATGCTGTAAAGAAGATTGACCAATCAGAATTTGAAGGTTTTGAGTACATCAATCCTCTTCTAATGTCAGCTGAGGAATGTGTCTGATTGGCTCCAATCTGCAGACTGTACCAATGTCTCTAATACTGCATGTGAAAGAGCTGAAAGCAATGAATTTCCTCCTACAACAGCTGAGGCCTTGTCTTCATTCAGCTAACAGTTCGAGAGTATTTGTCGTCACAACTGTAATCCAACAAATGGCTGGAAAGCACCTACGCATGTCTATTCTAATTTAACTTGAGGCTGCAGAATAGCTACTTTACACTTTCTCTTGAGCAGCCTAATCCTTGTTTCCTGATATTCCCAGTTAAGAATAGTGAGTTAGTGGTGGGTAGTTTTGTGTGGTCTAAGAACTGACTTTTTTTTTCCTGGTGGGGTGAAGGTACAGCCAGGTTTGGTTTTATTCTCAGGTGATACAGAGAACCTTATGAGCATGACCTGAAAGCTTTGTTTCCTTCCCAGGAACTAGTACCAGCCCTCAACTAATAGTATTTCCTCGAAAGTTGGCAGCTTATGGTTATGACACAAAATGCCTATTAATGTAATATCATTTTATCTATTAGAAAAGAGCCATCTTGTGTACATGTAGATAATTATTTCAAACACTACTTCCTCCCATCAATAAGATAATATGTAGGAACTGTCCAAACCGTGTTGCTGTTTATTTTGTTCACTTAAGACGTTTTAGGGAGAAAAAAGTTATTTCAAGGTTTTGGAGCTAATATGAGAAATAGAACACTATAGATGTTGGTAATAAGTGTATAGATGTACTGTTTATCACATTTACATTGATATTGAAAGTGCATTTTATTAAGCAAGTAACTTTGCATACTGTGCCACAATGTTAAATGCAAGCTTAGCCCTCAAGTATAAAGTGAAGTGCAGCTAAGCCACCAGAATTATGTCTGGGACAAGGAGCTCTGCAACTTAGAAAATAAGTGGCTACATATTGTCCCAATTCTTCATGGTCAAATGGATTATGTGACCTGTCCTGCTAGCTTCCACAGATGTAGTTGACCTGAGAAGAGACATAGGGTTTGTTAGATGTAATGGGAGTTCATTAAAACACTAATTTGGAAATATAAGAAGTTACATTCCATCTTTCATAATCAAACACAATAATGAAAATTTTAAATCATGTAACATTCAACCATATTCACAATAATATGACAAGTTGTGAAGATGTCCTCATTAAGTCTGCAGAATTGCTCTTTTCATCATGCAATTGCCACAACACAAGGCATTTGGGCTCAAGTGCTTCCTCCTGTGTAAGATGTATAAGTGACACAAACTGGTTTCATAGCGAAAGAGCTGTAACGATGTTTGCCAGTGTTGCTCTGCACGTTCCCCTCTCCCACGTTGTGGCACAGGATAAAGAAAAACTATAAGAAAACGTACAACAGTTCAATTTGTTTAAAAAATAGCAGTTATATGGTTAAATGCATTGCTTTAACTTTTTTAAACAAATTATTTTGAAGGATATTCTTCCATACTTTTAATGTCAATTTGAAAGTAGCAAAACTAAACCAAAATTCTTTTTAACTCTTTAATTTGAGTACAATTTTATATTAAATTTTAGGACGATGCAGCTTTAGTACTTTATCGGGTGTTCTGGACTGAACTGAATTAGCATTGAAGAACTATTTGGTATGAAGTTGCTGTTTTTTGCAGACACTTATTTTCTGGGTGGTGGTTTCATCTGGTTAGGGATTATGAATCATAGCCTTGCATACTGTAGTTACTCAGTTGGTTAGTGACTTTAAAAGGACTGTATTCTACTGAAATGTTACATAATCTTAAATCGTGTGTAGTTTTCCTCCAGGGATGTTCTGAGTAGTGCATGTATCCATTATTGCCATCCAAGAGGTCAAATAATTTCTACACAACATAACTGCTTCTATACTGCCTCCAACCAGCAATTCTAACGCAGTGTAACTGACTTGAGACGCTAGAACGTGTACACGTTTCTCCCTTGCCTTTAAATCATACAACTCCTTCACTTTCCTCTGCATAATATTATGGAGGACATTTTTGGGACCCGTAAACCGATTTTATCCTTTTATCTGTTTAATATAACAAACTATAATGAAATTCACAGTCTAAATTTAGTCACACTATTGGGCTGAACATGATCTCCATTTTGATTTGTGTTGTCAAAAATGAGAGTAGTCAAAGGGCAGGGCAGTGATGTAAAGCAAGCTTATGATGCTGTGATCAACAGCACAGAATGATGAATTGTCAGTGAACCACTCAGTATGATCCAGTGTCATGCCACGACATACATTTGCTCACTGAATCACTGGGGAAGCCCTTTTTTTCAACATCAACATTTTAAATTAAAATTGAATTAATTATATATGCATGTCATCGAACTGTTGAGGACTGAAATGTTAGGGAATCTTATCACAACGCATTCCGATTATTTTTGGCATTACGTAGACTATAATTTTGTCTGAATGTAACTTTCGGTATAAGTAGAACTAACAAGGGGAGCGTGAAGTCTGGAGATTTAATACTAAGATTTGTCAATTTGTCAGTGGGTGGGTAAAACATTTGCTCTTTTGCTAATCACTGAACCATATGTAGAATTGCAACTGTGAGAGTCAGATGCTTGTTAGCAGGGCTCTGAGGTGAGTATGTTCATTGATGAACTGTTGGTTCTTCTGTCTGTTACATATACTTTTTCCCTTCATCCTGAGTATTTTGTAATTTTTCATGTAATATCTCAGGTTATTTCAGTGTTGTTCATTCTTAATTTAATCTGGTTTTACTAGGGTCAGGCACCAATATATTAATCAAATTAGATATTATGTTGTGTTGTAATGATTAAAAATAACTCCTTGCTGCTTTAACAAGGTGCTGTGAGAATATAACTGTGACCACCTTGAACAAAATGCCGTACTATATAACCGCTTCATGTGAAAGAACTGAACTGCTGTTTCTTGTTGTATTGGAGTGCCCTTTAAGCACAGTTTAAACAGTTTGTTCCCTCTAGGATCCAATACCATGCCTCACATTGGCCTAGTGCAATTCAGTTTTATAACTAATAGTATGAGCCTCTTCTTGTAGTCTTACCTTATGAATTTTGGAAACTTGTTTAAAAACCCAGTTGTCTAACTCAGTCTTGATATCACAATTGAGAATACATGGTGTCCTTCTTGAACAGACAGCATCTCCTTTTGTTGCCCAACACAAAATATATTGAAAATCTAAATAGCACCATGTATTAAACTTTGCAAATGTGGTGCATCGGCAGATATTTGAGGATTTAGTGTCCAAAAGTGTCCTGTGCTGAATGATCACCAGTCATTGGCTATATTTTCTAATAACTTTTATTTTTGGTTTTTTGAGAAAGTACTCATTCCTTTTGTGCTTGTGCTCTCTTTCCCTGGCTTTCTCGCTCACTTTCAGATACCATTCAAAGGTTGAATTCCTTTTGAGCAAATTGACCTGTCTTCTGGTCAGGAAGGTCTCACTTGAAAATGTCCGCATTTAATAATAGCATCAATGTAACTTCCAGAAATTCTATACCCAAGACAATAACATTGTTTAAAGAGAAAATGGGAGACAATCACATTGGTGTGGTTCATGGGCGCTTTAGTAATAGAAAACAGAGGGTAGTGTAAATTTAGTATAACTTGATATCTGCATTATTCACTGTAAATCCAAAAATGTGTTAGTCTATGGAGTTTTGATGTCTATTGCCCCAAAGTTCTATGCAATATTTAAGGAAATCTAAATCTCAAACCTTGTTCCCCATCTCTTCCAGTTACCCGTCAAAATGACATCATATAGATAGGCAGATATCTAATATCTTTGTTGGAATTCAACTGTACCAAACTTCAAAATTTCTAAAGTGAGGCATTACATAGTCCATTCCAAGTAATCAGAAAATGAGAATTTTATTTCATATTTTAAATTTGTTAGTTTTCAAATGCTGTGCATTGGTGATTGTAGACAGAAATGGTTAGTTTAATCAGGTATTCAGAATTGGTTGGTTCTCACTCTTAATGCCCTGAATTTACTGTTTGTGCACATGGACCATAACACACAAGTGGCAAAAAAGGGAACGATTGCTTTATATATTAAAAAAAAAGGTGGTAGGAGGGTGGTTTATAGTTATTGCCTTTTTAAGGAATTAGTTGAATAAATTGATGCACAAATGTTGATGGACTACAAGTGTCACGTTTTACATTCTCTTTTAAATGAATATTGTGTTTTTCCTACATATTATGGGGCTTTTCACTTTGAAATGGATTCAACAGTGAAGCAACTATTCTCGCTTGAAAGGCCCAATATCCTATAAGTTGAGGAAAGGACTACCTCATTTGGAATCTGTGGTCTGTCCCATGTTAACGGAGACCGGCACTCCGGCACAATACAAAGGTTCAAGTTATAATGTTGTCTCAAGACATTTAAACTGAAGTAATGCAGAAATAGATAACTGCTACTGGCTGCTCTGTCCAGTGCAATCTTCAGTTGATTGGGAACAGACTACACTGTGAGGGGAATAAAATGGTTTTGAACCACAATCGATTCAGTAATTTCAAAATTTATATTGAACCCTGTCATTATTTGCTTAGTAGGTATTACAAACTGGATTGACGAGGTACTGTGGGAAAGAATCAATAACTCTTATGACGTGGCCACTTTTAATAGAAATCTTATTCCCTGCCTCCTCTGTTTTGTGTACATTTAAGTACATTCATATTTTTTCACCCACAAATTGACTTTACAGTATATTCTGTGAAGCATTTTGAGACGTCTCAACGGCTAAAGCGCTTTTATCAAATGCAAGGATTATCATTATTAAATCTCTGGTTCATGCTATACTATCCTTCAGCAGAAACATGGACATCTCAAAATTAAATGACATGAACCCCATTTTCCTTGTAGCTTAACTCCGAAGATTGTTGCTATAAAGCAGCAATTATCTTTGCTATAAAGCAGCATTGAGTATGCTGGTAAAAGTTTATTGGATTTTACAAAATGTTTTTCTATTGAAGTTTTTTGTAATCGGTTGAGATGTTATTGACCATGTGAGGAATCAATCTCTAAGGAATCTAATGAAAAGCAACTAGTTTATCTACAATAGTTAGTATATTGCAGAGTACAAAATTAATTTTCCAAGTTGTGTTACTAAGACTTAATCTGTCAAGAATTTGAAATGTAAGTGACCTTAGATCTTATTTGTTGCTAGTACTGTTCAAATAAGCTACCATGTTTTCCTGCATTCAGTCACTACTTTGGTGACTCGTTTTGTGAAGAGATTTGAGGTAGATTGACATGCGAGCTTAATCAAACACAAGTACATTTAACCATTACTACCCCCACTACCACCCATTGACTTCTGATCAGAGTAGTTTATCTATCTGTATGAATTCTATCAGGTTATTTAGATAAAGCACAAGTGGACATTGTTTAGAAGTGAAAAGTTTGTGAATGCAAACCAAAAATATAATTTTCACCTTTCATAAATTGTGTTTTATATGTTAAATGTGTGAAGGGCAACAAAGGAGATCTGGTCTCTGTGAGATTAGCTTGTGGAGAAGAGTATGCTGATAAAAGTTTATTGGACTTGCCATATTCTTCATATCATATTAACATTTATAGATCTTATTGTCCATTCTCAACTTGTTTGTGTCAATTTCCGTATTTTTAATTTAGTGTACACAATGGGAGCAGGTGTAAAACAGCTTAAAGTTAACTTTTATTGGATTGTGTTTAGTGTTGTACATTTACTTTCTACACTTTACTATAACTACTTTCACTTTGAAACATGAAACCTCTTTATTTTTTATATTTAAGTTGGGCAAATGCCATAACACTACATTTGTTCTTTGTACTTTATATATACTGGTTTAAAAACCTGTTTTCTAAAACTGTTGTATTGACAAGATAGCTGAACTTGGGTTCAAAACATGTCTTAGGTGATGCATCATGCTGTTTGTTATCTGTTGGTGTTTATTGTCAAATACAGTAGTTTTCATTCCTCAAACTGGGAGATCACTTTTTTAATAAAGTTAAATAATGCACAATATAAAAATTGCATCTTGCAAATCTTTCAAAGTGGTTTAAAATATCTCTTTAACCATGTATTTGGTCAATACCCTAAAATTCTCCCATCTTTTCCTCCCCACTCTGGTTCCCCCACCCTTTCATCAAGGACTTGGGGGTGGGGCACATCCTGTATGAAATATAAATGTGTGTTAGGGTAAAACTCAAATCACCGGTGTTTCCCATTCCTGACTATGAGTCTTGTATCCCCTATTGGGCTGCAACACTCATTTTAGAACCAGACATGAAGAATGGAGACTTGGATGAGCAACCAAGGAGATTGTTGGTTCCTATGGAGCTGTTCCTAGCACAAGTCCTCATTCTTTAAGAGAGGAAAGGAAGAACAATATGTCATGTTAAATTCATATGTTTTTAATTCAGTTCTAAATGTTCCATTTCAAAGCCATTTGTGCCTTTGATGAGCCCCAATGAACTTTTGTTTTTTGGATGCAGGGTTATACAAATGTGATTTTTTGTTGTTTGTTTAATGTTGCAATCTAATTTAGTAGTCACGAAGGAGAGTTTGGCTCAGTTGGTAACCCTTTGCTACTGGGATGAATCCACAACCTGCTATTCTGGATGACAACTTCAAGGTTATTGAAGGAGTTCACTGATTTTTTTTAAATGATTCTAATCCTTGGGCGTGCCACTGCTTGTTAATCTATTGCACATTTGTGCTGTCAAGAAAGGTTCGGGTTTAGAATCCTCCAAAGCAACTGGATTGAAAATTAGACTACAGGATGTGTTTGCTTCTCCACTCCAGGGGTTGCTGATAAGAACCAAGTCACTAAAGATGACTTTGTTTCCCTTATCACATTCTCAAAAGCATATTTGAAAATAGCACACGATGAGTATCTCCAGCTCCATTGCTTTGCATTCACTCAGCTGTCAGAGCACAGTAATTCCGTGGAGAGAACAAGATTGAACTTTAACCAGAACAAAGTCGATGTTCTTTTTCAGAAGGACTTAACTGCTGCAAAAGCAATCTAAGCTAGTCAAGTTTACTCGGTCAATGGTTCTAGATCTTGTGGGATTGGGTGTGGTGCTTTAATGTTATCATACAGTTACTCGCGGTGTAACAATTCAAACGGTCAACAGTTCTATCCTGTTTTAGTGGTTGACATACCTCTTCTGTGGCTTAATTATGTTGGGTTTGTCACCCTGTTAAACTTATGCAATAACACTATGTCTAACACTATATCAGGTAAAGGAAATCTGTGGAACTGGTACTGTATTATTCATTCTATAATTAAGGCAAGTTAGGTCTGGACATTTATGGTTTGACTAAGTGTACTTTTTCTCTTCAACTGTGCCTTCGGTCACCTCCCACCCAAAAATTGCTGTTGATGTTAAAGTTTTTTTTTAAATGTGTTGAAATGCAACATGAATGTTTAATTTTGCCAGAGATAGACAGCTGTTCCATAATTGGTTATTATGACACTTTGTTAGCTTGTTGTTGCTTCTTTTAAGTGATGTTGGTGTTGCTAAGAAAGATAAACAAACAATGCAGATCAGATCTAAGAGACGAGTTGATGGAAGGGTGTAACTCTTCCTGTACGTACCACATCCTGCACCTGCAACTGAGGAGTAAATTACTCCAGATTTACTATTTAACAAATAAAAATCGTAACTGTTAAGTCTGAAGTTTTTAAGTTAGGCATTTAACACTTTGTATGACAGGCTGCATTATTTGGTGAGTAATTGTGACCAAACTAATAATGCCACATCATAAGAACAAAAGAAATAGGAGCAGGAGTAGGCCATTTGGCCCCTCCAGCCTGCCTGGCCATTTTATGGCTGATCTTCTAATCTAATTCCATTAACCTGCCCTATCCCCATATTCCTTTAGTTTTTAAAAATCTATCGATCTATCTTGAATATGTTCAATGCCTGAGCATCCACAGCCTTCTGGGGTAGAGAATTCTATAAATTCCATAAACCATGGTGGAGCAACTACTGTATTTGTTGTCAATTAATGATTTAACGACTTTTCCACCTCCAAAGAAAAACATTTTACCAAATACCTTTTCATGAAGGCAGCACATTTTAAATGACCAATGAGGCTGCTTCAAGAAGGTCAAAACTGGCACAGATCTCCAGCAAGTCATTTTGTTTATTTTTAACACATTCTATTTACCGATTGCTGATTTGATTGCACTTTTTAAGGGAAGAAGGGAGAAACCAGGTAACTACCAAAACAAATATTTATTGGATAAGGGTATCAAGGGATTTGTGGCAAGGGGAGGCAATTGGACTTGATCTACAGAACAACAAAATTACATTTGTATAGCGCCTTTCACATGGGGAAGACGTCCCAAGGCATTGAACAATCAACAATTTTGGTCTTGAGCTGGGTCAGGGAGGGTGGAGGGCAGGGGCAAAGAAGGGTGACTGAAGGCACGGTCAAAGAGGAGAGTCTTGAGACGGGTCTTGAAGGAGGCAAGGGAGGAGTCTAGGAGGAGGGACTGCGAAATGGAGTTCCGGATGGTGGGGGCAAAGTGGCAGAAGGCCTGCCCACCAATGGCGAGGTGGGAAATGTGAAGTAGACTGGAGCCACTGAGCGGAGGGAGTGGGCAGGTTGGTATCCATGATCAGCCATGATCTTATAGAATGGTGGAACAGGCTGGAGGGGCTGAATGACCTCATGTTCCTATGTTTTTAATCTAATGACTCATGAATTGCTTTAAAATTCACAGATTCAGATAGGACCCAGAGAATACCAAACCTCACATAACAGGTTGGTTTTGAATAACTATCCGACTTACTTGATTGTTCTGACAAATATAATCACAGGAGAGCCTCAATACAAATTATATAACATATTCTAAATGATATATTACATACAGAAACAAAAATTGCAAGGATTATTATTAAATTGAATCAGAACTTTATTTTTTTATGGGGCCCTTTTTTTACCCCCCGCTTTATCTGCCAAGTCTGACACTCAGCCAAGACACTGATTGACAGGATATTCCCAGGCTGTCAGCAGCACTCTCACGCTGGCTGCCTTATTCAGTTGGCAAGACTACCCTCCCCTTAAATCGGGTTGGGATCTATCTTGGGGTGGGGGGAGGAAATGACCTAAACCAGTTTCCTGTGATTCTCTGGGGTTACATTCTTACCTCAAAAACCTTTAAGGGTATACGTAAGGATCTTGAATGGACTACAGAATTGTGTTTTCCCAATTGACAATTCTTTGAACCAACCCTTATCTCTCTGGGAGGAAGTATGTTAGACTTGCTAAGACATTTTGCAGATAAGAAAGGTGAAGGGATTTCAACCTTTTGGTCCGAAGTCCTGTGCTCAATTAACTGAACTATTCAGGATGTTTTGGGGGAAAACATAAATTACTGTCTCCATCTGAGGGAAGAAAGGGTTGCAGTTTTCCTTAAACTGATGAGAGCATATTCTGCTATTTTTGTTACGGTAAATATTTTTACATTCTACATTATCTCTGACACTCACGGTTTCAAAATAACCATGGAATGTCTAATAGGGGCTAATCCAGTAATGGATACCAGTAAACGTGTTACACAGCACATAACACAAATGTAATATCCATTTTTTCTGAATATCCCATAAAAGTAGAAAACTACCACCATCTGCCTTCACGTAGCTCAAAACTTGTCAATTTGATCTCCTGTGGATGTCTCCATGAACGAGCTTGAGTGTTTCTATAGAATATGTGATGCATCACTTTTCTCAGATCCTAGCTGGGGAAGATGCTTGTAATAATAGCTTATTCCATAGAATGGCTTCAAATATTAATTGTAGTTTTCTGTATCAAATAATTTTTCTTAACTGTCTAAAAGTGTATGTATGTGTATAAATACATATTTTCAATAATATTTTTACTCCCAAGATCCTTTTTTTTCTCTATTTGATAATTGCGAGGGAGGAATCTCGTTTTCCATACGTGTGGTAATTTGGTTTTCTAAAGTGGTCCGGGCAAATATCGCTGCTGAGCTATTTCCACTGAAAGGCATTGCCTAATTTCAATCTATTTACCACCTCGCAGCGGGGTTGATCAGCCCCTAAACAGCTAAAAGATGGGTTAATATTTTTTGTTGTGGCCCTTTGGTTTTTCACGGCCTCCGGGTGCGAAAGGCGCTAAACAATAATAAATTGGTCATTTTCAATCCACGACCGTTTGTGGGACACCGCTGCTGTGCGCAATTGGCTGCCCCGTTCGCCCACAAACATACAGTCAATTCACTTTACAGTATAGTCTGTGAAGCGCTTTGGGGCGTCGGGAAGACGTGAAAAGCGCTGTATCGCACGCGCGGATTGTGACTATTATCACCAATAAACGCAGTTCGCTCCTCTCGATGGGGTTTTGGAGCCCCTGACCGGGCCGGCCACTGGTTATCACGTCTCCTGCGTTCGATTCACTTTAAACGGTCTGATTCTGTGAGGCGCTCTGAGGCGTCTGGAGGACTTGACTTGGAGCCGCATCAAAGGCGAGGACTATTGTCATCATTCTCCCTTCTGATGATGATTATTGTTTTGTGGTGCGCGTGGGCCGGGCCGGGCATGCGCGCCTGCGTGTGACGCGTGCCTGCGTGCGTGCGTCTGACGCGTGCCTGCGTGCGTGCGTGCGTGCGGCCAGGGTCGGGCTGATGCGACGTAGGCGTTTTCTGCGTGGGTGGCGCTGACGTCGACGCTTTCTGTGCAGCGGTGACGTCATTGGTGTCAGTGGCTGTTGTCTGCGGCGGCGGTGGCGGCGGCGAGGCTGGAGTCTAGAGTCTGGGGTCGTGTGTGAGAGACGGAGAGAAGAGAGACCGAAGGGGAGAAAAGAAGAAGAAGAAGAAGAAGAGGCGGATTTCGGAGCTCTCCGTTGATAGATCGCCGTCACGTTGTGGGGAAAAAAAAAACCGCGCTGGACGCCGAGGAGCGAAAGGCGAGGAGGTAGGAGCGGTTATTAGTGTGTGTGTGAGTGTGAGGGAGTGTGAGGGAGAGGGTGAGGTAAGGGCCGTTTGTCCTGTGTGTGTGTGAGAGGAGGGCTCGAGCGGTGACAGCTCAGTGTCGGTCAGACAGGGACGAGCTCTGGGGGTTGGAGGGTGAGGGGGGGGTTTGGAAAGGGACAAGAACACGCGACCTGGTGGGACCCCTCTGGCTGTTGTGAGGCAGTAAGATTCTTTTTCTTTTTTTTTTTCCGCCCCCCACCCCCCCCCCACCCCCCCCAAAAAAAAACTATCTATTTATTTATTTATTTTTTAAATTTTATTTTATTTTCAAAGAAAAATCGAAGCTGCCTGAAAAAAAAAAGGGAAAGGAGAATCGTGGTTCGAGCTGTCAGGCGTCCATCTCTCAACCCTCCTTCTCCCCCACCACCAGCACCACACACACACACACACACACACACATTACACTCTCACTCCCTCTTCCCCTCCCCCATCCCTCCACTGGCCAGGATTTGAGCAGCACAGACTGACTGACTGACTGACTGACTGACCCGAGTGAAGATCCAATCCACATATTTAAATTGTTCCTGCGGGAAATCATCATCTTTACTATTACGGAAC
Source organism: Callorhinchus milii (assembly GCF_018977255.1). Lineage (NCBI taxonomy): Eukaryota > Metazoa > Chordata > Chondrichthyes > Chimaeriformes > Callorhinchidae > Callorhinchus > Callorhinchus milii. The sequence continues at coordinate 9,958,457 of NW_024704752.1, read as the reverse complement.
GCAGCTGTGCTTCGTCCGTTGTTCCTGCTCTCCTCTCCCCCCCCCCCCACCACCCTCCCCCCTCCACACTTTGGCAAATGTCAGTCTTCGATGACCCGGGTCGGAGAGCTTTGGATTGACTTGATTTAAAATACACTTTCGGAAGAAGGAAGGAAGGGTGAGACAACAGCAACATTGCAGAGAGCGGGATTAAGGACTTGCTGGCAATTGATATCGGTAGACATATGAAGCAGTGGGTTTGATCCAAGTGGAATCCGATTAGAATTGCTCGCCAGCGGTCAAAATCAAATCAGTGTTGAGAAAATACCTGTGTCGCGACTCTCTACAGCAGATTTGTACGAACTGCAAATTCCGAGAAAAATGGGAGTATGCATGTTGGGACCGTGTGGCTTGGAGTGATTGCACGAGGCAAGTGTAACGGTGGAAGTACTAAAATAATATATGTTTCATAAAATAATTAGGTGACTTTTGAAGACAAATTGTTACAGAAAGCCAATCTTTATCAATGATGTCAGAAAACGGTGCGATGAAATGCACACGGGAGACTTCTACAAGCCTGTGCTGATTTTTTTGGGAAGAAGCTTTATTATTTAAGCGTGGTTGGTGGGGAAAAAAACACGCATTACCTGGAAAGTTTTTTTTATGAGTAGCAATGACAAGTATACAAGGAGCTTTGAGAGTGGAGGTTGGTGTAACCTTGGTTGAAAGGATGAAGAAAGAACCCTTGAGTGAAGAAGTAATGGGAGAGAGAATTTTCAGCAAAGCAGGAAAAGAACTGAATGGTGCAAAGTCAGAGGAGATACTCAAAGCATCAGGAATAAAACAGGAAGGTGGAGAGGAGTTTCGAGTGACAGAAGGAATACACACAGACGTGTCCAAAAGATGTCTCATATCAGATGTTTGTCCATTAGATCTTAAGCCTGGCCTCAAACATACATTAGCACAATTCCACCTCAGTAGCCAGAGCTCCCTTGGTGGGCCAGCAGCTTTCTCAGCCCGCTGTCCACAAGACTGCATGTCACCAGGGGGATTTGCGCCGATGACATCGCCTCCTGTATTGCCTGGACCTTTGCTGATACCCTCTGACAGTTCAACTGATCTTACTCACACTTCTCTGGAGGGGGAGACTATCTCCTGCTTTGTGGTTGGTGGTGAGAAGAGGCTTTGCTTGCCACAGGTGTTAAACTCAGTGCTTCGAGATTTCTCCCTACAACAAATTAACACAGTCTGTGATGAACTGTATATTTATTGCTCGAGGTGTACAGCAGAGCAACTCCAAATTCTCAAGGTCTTGGGCATTTTGCCTTTCAATGCCCCATCTTGTGGACTTATAACACAAACTGATGCTCAAAGATTGTGTAATGCTCTGATTCATCCTGGCATTCTTCTTTCCGATGCCAATAAGCTCTCTGGCAAAACATGCCTTGCTCAACTACAGGAGACTGTTTCCAGTTTTGAAGTGGAACACCGATGTCTTGGAAAATGCCATGGACTATTTGTACCACAGTTTTACAACCATCCTGAAGCAGCCTGCGTTCAGTGTCTGGACTGCCACATGTTGTTTTCTCCCCAGAAGTTTGTACTGCATTCACATAGATCTCCAGACAAGAGAACATGTCACTGGGGCTTTGACTCAGCCAAATGGCGCTGCTATGTGCAGCTAGGCCGTAAATACTCAGAAACACCCGAGGAGAAATTCCTGCAGGATCTTCTAGAAGATATAAAAGAGAAATTCAGCTTTAATAATCAACGTAAAAGGACACTAGCAAAGGTAAGCTGCAGATATGATTACAGGGTTGATCCATTTGCACTGTTAAGGTCAGAATGTTTCAAGCACAACATGAACATACACTTGTAGTGTATATTTTATATTTCACTTTGGTTATAAAATGGAGGATAGCCCATGGGTTTGATATATTTACTCATTGGAGCCTGAGTAGCAAAATCTCAAGCATTTGGTATTTTGGCTTTAGGTCCACTTGCCTTATAAATATTGTATAACAGGTAGATTAAAATTGCATCACTTTGTGTATTTAAGAAGTTTTCAAGTCTAGTTCACTGATTTCCTATATTCATTTACTTATTGTGTTGGTTTCAGAAAAAAAAGCAGGATTTTGTACTGTGATGTAAGGCAATGCCAGACAGGGTTGCAAAAGAACCAAAGAGTTATAACGCTTGAAGCTGAAGGTTAGAAGTATTATTTCATGTACAAGGTCACTTCTGTAGCCCATGGGTCAATAGTTTACCTTGTAGTTCATTTTTTATTATGCCATTGGATTTCAGTTAATTGGAATATTAGGATCTTTTGTTCAGACTGCTTCCTTCGTTTTGATATTTGTGCCATGGTTTAGTATACTCTTAGACTATTGCATACTGGCCTCAGTTAATAGGCAACATAAAAGGGTAACAACAGCAATTGTGCATAATTCTACAACAACAAGCACAAGATTACATTTGTATAGCACCTTTCACGTCGGGAGGACGAACCAAAGCGCTAAAATAATTGTAGCATTTTAAATACAATGATTATAATGCAGTTGTATTTAGGGTACATAACTACAAATCACAATACATGCCAGTGTCCAGTAGTTATCAATGCTTCACTTAATTCAAATATGATATAGATTTTGGATTTTTTCCCAATAACCCAGGCCGGCAGGAAAATCCTGAGTAAAAGCCTGAAAGGTACCATCTGATCTCATCCTTTGGTCCTTGCTACTAATATACTCTACATTCTATACTAAAATTGATCATGAGGACCACAAAACATACAGAACTGATTTCTTCAACTTCATATTTTTGAGAATATGTGGGCAGTTTCCTTGGTAGCCACACTAAAATGCTGGCATCAATTATAATGGCTTGGAATATTTTAATCAACCAAGAAAATTCAAATATATGCAGTCATATGAAAAAGTACCATTAAAAGGTTTGTTTCACATCATTTCCATCAGGGAAGTGGATTTTTTTTTTGCCTTCAGTGCCTTGTGCCTGACTGGAGAGCAATGAAACTGTTGATTCAGATCTTTGTTAGGATCAGTTCTGAGTTTGGGCACCTGATTCTGTTCAGCTTCAAACATGTTACCGGCATCACAAAGCTTAATAGTGAGTGTTCTGTAACCCACACATTGTGACGTTCTCTTCCTTGCTGTTTATGCAGACAAATTATTTGTACAGGGCAAAATTGTAGGAAATAAGATTGCTCGGTACAAGAAGTGTGTGAACCTTAGCAAATATCGGTACCCTTTGAGCGGATATATATAATCAAGGTATTCTTTTTTTTGAGAAGATTACATGAATTTCAATTCTCCCCAAATTCCAGGGAAAATCCAATTGGAACTGAAGATAACTTCCGTTAACTTCACACTGACAGTGCATACTCTGATTCTCAGTGATTTGGTACCATGGGGAGAAACTTTATGGAACGGACACTATCCTGCATGAAGGGTGTTGTTCGAATACAAGTTGTTACTTATAGTTTTGGAAACAACAACTTGCATTTACATACCCCTTTCATGCAGGGTAGCGTCTTGGCGTGCTTAAGGATGGTGTAGCCTCATACTGAGTCGGGGTGTGAAAGGGAGCCGGTGAGGCCTGGCAAGGACTGGTGTTGTGAGAGTTCGGAATTTTGAATTAATTGGATTTTATGGATAATTGAGCTGGGGACTCCAGCAAGGAGGACATTGGAATAGTCAAGGCATGAGGTGACGAAGGCGTGGTTTCGGCTGTGTGGGGTGTGAAGTATGGTCGGAGGCATACAATGTGACGGAGTTGGAGGAAGAAATAAGAAAAAAGAAAATGTGCAAACGCAAATTCTATTTCAATGTATTTCGGCCATTGTTTGGAAGGTAGTATAAGTACTATTCAGTAAATAAACATTTTCAATATTTTATTGGCCGCTCAACCCTTCTCAAAGTGAATTTGATTTACACCAAATATTTAATTCTATTTAATTGCAACTTGAATAGAATCAATCCGAATCTAAGCATAACAAAGAATAGGACTGGACCCAAAAACACTGGCCTCTAAAATGCTGAGATACAAAATTATCATTGATTTTTTTTCAGAATTACCGGCATTTCATTCAAAGTTCTTTGTTCTCAGAAATCTTGCGCTTTGGAATCATAAAGCAGGTCTGACTGGGAAGTGGATAATAAGTGAGATCAAAGTTCCATTGGATTGAAATCGTTTACTCTGATCTGTTTGGATTCTGAAGATTCTTTGGTGCCCATCCCTTTAGAGCCCATGCCTAACTGTAACTTATAGCTGGTAAATTATTGATAGCAATTAGATCACAGATTAACTAAGATTTACAACTAAATAGTGTTGTGGGCATTCAGTTGATTATAGTAATTGAGTCCAAGGTACTTGGCAAACGTTATTGTTTTGCATCTGCCGCTATGTCCCTTTTCCAGTTTTCTCTTGGGTCTTCGATAATAATAATAATAATCCTTGCATTTGATATAGCGCTTTTCATGTCGGGAGGACGTCCCAAAGCGCTTCACAGAATACACTGTAAAGTGAATTGACTGTATATTTGCGGGCGAACGCAGCAGCCAATTGCGTTCCCTTATTAGTTTGCCCATTTGAAGTTGATGCTAGAGTTCTGGCTCGCAAGTCAGATTGAAACTTGTAGTGCCATGGTTACTCATCCCCAATTACCCCAGAATCCTGTAGAGATGGAATCAATAAGTACGTTTAAAAGAGAGAGAATACACTTGGTTAGTAGGAATGAGTGGAAGTAAAGTAAAATGATTAAAAACTCTGCAAAGATCTAATAAACTGGATAAAGGTTTGATGGGTTGAATGGCCTTCTGCTGTTCTTGTTTTCCTGTGTTCCTAATTCAGCTGCTTTGGTAACTCTGAAATCTGAATCATTCACAAGATCCAGATCGAGGCTGGCTCTGATGTACCTTCCAAAAAGTGGTTATCTACTGCATTGACAAGTTCAGAGCTCTTGGACATTATGACTTTATGCTGGGTTTGATGAAGACTACTATATGTGTTTTTCTCACTTTTCTCACATCAGAAGGATAATTCTGATGTCATAAGGTTATTTTGGCCTAATGGTCTGCAGCAAACTCCAAATCTTGGTCTGGTCCTTTTCTCTTTAAACACATCTTACCATAGTATTTCATATTCCTGGCTTTTTTTTTTTTCCGTCCTGGCTCAATTATCTTAACTTATCAAGTGTCTTTAAATATGTTTCTGTTGACCGTATCTTTCCTGAAAACCTTATCTTAAGTTATATTCAGTTTAATAGTCCCAGTTGAGCCTTATATCTTTGCACCCATAACCTTTCTAATTTGCTGTCTGGACATTTATTTGCTATTGATTTAATTATTTATTCTCTTTTGGGGCTGTTTTGTTTATGCCTTTATGCTGAAATATACCAGTAAACAGTAATTGTAATTTCTGCGTTCTCTAAAGCAAAAGTCAGCTCATTGGTATTGGTGGGATTTTTTGATGAACAATGCTAAACCTTTGAACTGCACTAGCTTTGTTATTAATTGGCAAGTTTCATTTAGAGTGAGTCTATTTGTAACCAATTAAAGTACCGTAATTCTCTATGTATGAGAAAATTGTAGGTGTTAAGTATGTGAATGCTTGTGTGGTTGATAGCGCAATGCAAGAACAGGAAGTGTAAGTGCCAATAGGTGATCTCTCCGTCTGCTGTGGTTAGGCTTGTGATAACCACATTGTGTTTGACTTGGAAACAAGTGACTAATTACGCTCGGTTTCCACCCATGCCCGAAATCCCTACATTTCCCCTCCCCACACTAAGGTGACATCACTGGTATTTCCAATTCATAAAAGGGATGTCGACGGTTCTTTCCCTCCCCTTCACCACCATCCCCCTCCCCCACCCCCCCAACAACTATCACACAGTAATATCTGAAACAAATTTACTGCTTCTCTTTTCTCATGTCCTCAAAGACCTAAGGAGACGGTTATTGCTGTTGTATGGTTCCACAGGCCCTTTGATATCATGGCCAAGTGAGATCTTTGACATGTTTTGTCAACTTGCCAACTGTCTTCATGTCAACTGTGGGAGCATCACAGTCAAGTGTGCTTGATCTTATCCTCCACCATCTTCAACACATCTGCATTGCTCTTGCAGGGACAATTAGATTTCAAGATCTTCGAATTCAAGATCCTCATCCTCACCTACAAGGCCATTCACGGCCTTGCTCTCTCCGACCTACTATCCCCCAACCTACCTGCCCGTACCCTCCGTTCCTCTGGCTCCGGTCTGTTCCACATCCCCCGCCCCAACCGCCCTACCATCGGTGGCCGGGCCTTCAGCCTCTCAGCCCCGAGGCTCTGGAACTCCATCCCTCAGTGCCTTCGCCGCTTCCTCCCTTTCCTCCTTCAAGGCCGGTCTCAAGACCTTTCTCTTCAACTGTGCCTTCAGCTCCCCTCTTGACTCTCTACCCCCTCCTCGCTCCCTCCCTTCCCTCCCCCCACCCTGACCATTTCCCCCCTGCTCGGATCCCGATCCAACTGTCCAGCGCCTTGGGACGTCCACCCGACGTGAAAGGCGCTCTATAAATGAAATCTTGTTGTTGTTGTAGATAGCGGTCATGAATGTCAAGGAGTGGAAATTCTGGGTATTTTTTATTCTGATCCATCGATATTGCTAACACCACTACCCTAACCCTGGGTGACAGCTTTCTTTGTCTTAACCAGGAATTGAAGCTGGGACATTGTATGTATAGTGAACACCGTACCATTCAGTGTATTTAGTCACTTAGTTAGCGTGAGCCCCATATTATTTTTAATTGTTTAATTATTAAGCATCATATGATTTATTAGGGGGAAAATGTAAAATATAAACATAGGTTATTACCATCCAGAATTAATTTCATTTAAATATGCAGTGGTTTGAGCCTCAATGTTTTCAGCTTGATTCTGGTAAGAAACATAAGATTACATTGGATTAGTGCTGCAGGGAGATGGTTCACCAACTCACTTTGTCATAGTAGTATGTGGATTCACATCTGCAGACCATTAAACTGAGGTCATTTTAGGTCATGGGCATTGTTGAGCAGAACCCAGGCATTTCCCTTAGAGGGAAATTGTTGGGCTGCTCTTTCTCTAATGACTGTTACAGGCTGGATTTGGAGACAGAAATATTTTGGAGACTGAACCCTTTAAAAACATGTATATAATGTTTTTCTCCATTTTTTTTCTTTGGCACATAAAATACCTGGAAGCCGACTTGCTCCAGACTTTGTGGTACCAACGTGTACCAGGATGGATTCAAAAACCAACTGGATTTATTTTCTCTTTTTTGCCTTTTTTTTTTGCCCTCAGGTATCAAGCATCTGGAGCCTGTTCAGATTCTCCACATGCTCGTGAGGTTGAGTTTGTGGCCTTGGTGTGTGCGTGAATTACAGAAATGAGTCTCAATCCTAACACTCTATTTGTCTATTAAGAAATTCTAAAGCTTAGTACTTAATACCAGTGATATGTTCCAAATTCCTTTGATGTACCTAATATATATATATATATATATATAAGGCAGTGCTGTCAAATGTTTTTAAATTTATTCCATGGTATACTGGTGGGTATTTACTTAAATTTTTCTTAATCTACTTTTAAGTAAGAAAAAAGTGACTTGAATTTTTATAGTGCTTTTTCATGTTTGATATTTCAAAGAGGTTTACAGGTTACTGCTTCATGGCAGCCATTTGCACTAGCAAGATCCCACAAACAACCATGAGATAAATGACAAAATAATCTTGAGGATTAATAGCTCGGGCAGTGGGAGAGAGAAACATCCTTTTCGTTTTCAAAACCTGAACTGTAATGTGGGATCTTGGTTATACATCTCATCAGAAACCCTTTAACTTTAATATTTGTAAGTTATACCTTTTAGTATAGATACAGCTATTGATTGGGGTAGAGAATCAAAACATTGGGTCTCCTTTGGGTGGAGCAAAAAAAAGAGAAAAAACACTAAGATTGGAAATGGAGGCAGAAACAAACTGATGACAGAGTATTTGTGGACTGATGAGTTGTTTCTTTTTCAGCTTCACCACAGTTGGAACGCAAGCTATCTGGTTGGTTTGTTATTGGAATTTTCTGGAATTATGTTCAAGTTTCATCGGATAGTTTACTTATTAACTTTCATTTGAATATGCAACTCGGGGTTTTGGCTTATCAATTATTGCAAATTAGAATTCACTTCTTGAGATGGTAAAGTTAGCAGAAGAGAATACTTTAAATACAAACTGTTTTCTATCAATTAAAGTGAAAAAAATCTAACAGGAAATGTTCCTATTTTAATTATTTTTCAAATGTAAAAGATTGTTGTTTGGCAGTAGTCTATAGTTGTAGCAGGGAGCCAGCCTTCGGATACCAGACAGGGAATGGCTTCAAAAGGAATTTATGCTTTGTGATTCAGCAAATGCCTGGAGGCATCCAAGTTAGTAAGCCAGTCAATAAATACAGGCTTGTAATGCTGCCAATCAATATATGGTCAATTTAATAATTAATGCTTTTTGATTCCATTCTAAATAATCCTCCAATGGCTTAGTTAGTAAGTGTAGTGCCTGGTGTGGTGCTGTGTAAAGCTAGGCAGATATGTTGGATTCCTGTTTGTGCTGATTTAATTGATCTCTACTGTGTCAGTGCTGAGACAATTCCTACTTTTACTGCTTTAGGCTTGGGGGACAGAAACCCATAATTGAGATTTTGGCTTCTTATCACAAGATGGTGTGACTCCTGCTGGAAAGCATGTATCTTTCAATGTGTGTGTGTGCATCAATGAATAAATGTAGAAAGCTTTTGCAGTTATGGCCTATTTTTATACACAATGCAAAACTTTGTGCCATTGAGTGCCATAAGCTAACTGAACATATTTTTAAAGTATGTTTAAAAAATCCAACAATGTTTAAACTACTTGCTCCCAATTGCCTTAAATGCACCTTAATGCCTTAATGTGTATGTAAAAGGTGCAAGATAAATGGAAGTTGTTAAATATATTAAGCAATGACTTCTGGTTTAGAAGTCATTTGAAATGTTATCTAATAAAAGAATCTGTAATGACAGAGAGTGCTTCATCCTGAGCTTGCTGCTTCGAATAGATAAGAACAATACTGTACTGGTTGGTTTGTTAAGAGATAAATAGTTCCTCATAAGAAATGCAGCTCCAAGAATTGGAGACAACTTTTGGTATAGGTAATACAGTAAAACTTGCTTAAGTTTTATCATTATAAATCATACATACTAAATTGTATATTCACTTGAGTCCCATTCTGTTTCCTACCAGCCGCTTTGAATCTCAGGAAACGTTGTCTTGATCTGGTGATGCATGGGCAGAAGAATTTCATTTCCCGTGATTCAATGCGATCCAACGCTTGCCAGTAAGTGCGATTGCGGGGACGGGTCAAGACACATTGAATTGGGGGAAATGTAGTCTTGACCCATCACCTCATGCGCACTTAGCAACTGCAGGGACGAACTACCGCATGCACACTTACCGGTTGCATTGAATTATACATGTGCAGTGTAGATTATTGATTAAATCAGATTTTCTATGATTTATTCAGTTTGCCTGCAACTCATATTTTGCATAAGTCGTATTGAATGTTATGGACCCGATTGATACGACTTATGTGAGTTTTACTGTATAGGATATTGCTCAAACTTTACAAATGATTTTCAACTCGAATGACTGCAGGATGTTATGGCTCAGGCTGTGTTTTATGACACCATTGTGCTATGTGGGAGAGCAAAGCACAGTTTCCACACCTTCAGTCAAAAGAATGCTGTTAATGTTTCATACAGCATTTTGTCTTTATTCTGTCTGTATTTTTTAAATATTATTTATTGATTTAATACACATGCTTTCTTGAGCTGAGGGGCATTACAGGTTCCATGGTGCAATTCAGGTACTTGGTATTGGTACAGTACTCTCAGATGCTGAATAAATAGCTGATAAAAACAAAAGGTAATAATTGCAAGTAATTGGAGAAAAGAAGTTTGGATGCTTCTTATACTCCTTTACTCAATTTTCCAGCAATTGCTACCATTAGGTGTAGGTTGGTTGATTGCAGGTTTCACTAATGTCTGCACACATACAAGCCTTCAGAGTCGATACACTTGTAATGTGATGATGTAATTTTCTACAATAATAAGGCACAAAAGTGTTCAATACGAGGTCTTAATCCAAGTTAAGAATTCTTAACTTCCAAATTCTTAATAATTCTAAATCCATGCAATTTCAGTGTTTTATTATCTCGGTTCAAATTTCTCCTGCCTCCGTGTATTGCATAAAATTCACATACATGTAATATTTCTTAGCAGCTCTTGCCCAGGAAAGAGAACATACTTTGTTTGAAAGTAGATTATTACTACTTTTTAAAAGAGGAAATAATAAGTGGTAGTAGATATGTTTAACTTTATGAATTAATGCCAGAATAATGCTGAAACCTATCTATTGATCAATAGATTGTGTTTGATTGACTTGTTCTAAACATTATATATGGCATAATTTCTACTCCAGACCACAATTTGAATGATAGTATTTATGATTGATTTGATGGCTGTGTCGTTAGTATATGTCTAGACACAAAATATGTAATCCAGCTGACTTTGGCCTGTTCAGTGTTCTTAGTGGTTTACTTTAAAAACACTGAACATGTGTTTATAGTAACCAGAGAGCATTACCAGTTTGCTGATGGCTGTGTGGTTCAATGTAATTTTTGTTGAAATAAAGAGTCACTTCTCCGCTCTCTTTTCCCTCATTGACAACCATTATCCTGGGATTCCAGTTTAGAAATAGCTGCACAATATTTTTAAACCATGATATTGTGACTGCATCTCTAAATAAAATAAGATTGCAAAACTGGTATTATGAGTTCTATTAAGTTCTGTACTGGATATTTCCTCCCCAGAAAAATTCTAATACCAGCTGTGTTATTGGGCAGACAATTTTTGTTCCAGTCAAAATATCTAAATTCATGGATTGATCTAGATTTGCTGGTTGTTGTCAAATATCTTTGCATCAACTAGCACTTGGATCATTCAGTTTGTGGAAACTAACCACTGCTGTACAGTGCAAAACCAAATTACGTGTGTATAGTGCCTTTCGCGTTGGGAGGACGTCCCAAGGCGCTGGACAGTCAGGGATTTGGACCCGAGCAGCGTGGTTGGGACCATTGAGGGTGGCGAGCAGGGTGGAGAGCCCAACCTGCCAGTTCAGGTAGATGTTAAAGATCCCATGGCACTATTTGAAAAGAGAAGGGAGTTTCTCATGATGTCCTCCAAAGGGTCCCCCAAATAACTCCATGGTTGTTTGTAAGACATTGCTGTATATAACTGGCTGTTGAGTTTTGCTGACAAAATACATAAACATTCCATTTTACAGTAAATCCTATGAAGCGTTTTGGGACGTCTCAATGATGTGATATGTGGCTGTATCAAATGTGAGGCTTGTTACATTTTTCAAATAATTTATTTTTGTCCAGAACTGTCATTTATGACAGTAATAATATTTCTTATATTTGGTGCATTGCCTTTTACTTTGGGAGGTCTTGACACGTTTAACTGAAGTGGAGCGACTGTATTTGTAGGCAAATGCCCCATTGTGCAGCCATGAAATGAATGACCCATTTTATTTGGGGGATTGCTGGCCAGGTCACCAGGAGAGTAGTGCCATGGGATCTTTAACATCCACCTAAATGAGCAGACGAATATATCATCTGAAGAACTGCAATTCTAACAATGCAACATACACCTAGCACTACCATGCAGTGTCAGCTTAGGTGATGTAAGTTCAAATCCCAATGTGTGACTTGTACCCACAACCTTCTGACTCGGAGAGTGCTACCAACTGAGCCAAGCTGACATGCATATGAGTGAATATGAGCTGACCTGACACAATATATGAGTAAGTTCTAACCTTGCTTATGCAGTATAGTTCTAAAAGATTTGTGAAACTGAAAACTTTTTATAATATGTTTTTTTTGAAGTAGGAGAGACAGAATTTGAAAATTGTTTTTACAGTAGGAGTTTAAGAAAAGTGAGAGACTTTTCACAACACTGATGTATTGGTGGAATAAATGAATCATTTTCCTGAAATAAGCCATAATTTCATAAACCGTAGGTGGGGAAATTCTTTAGTTGCTGAGTTTTAATATAGTGGAACCCTTTAGTTGCCAGCTAACTTAACTTATGGAATGACAACAATATGTATTGCTGCTGTTTACTTGTTAAACTTAAAAGGAATCAACCATACCCATTTCCAGTTGGCCCCTTACTTTTAATCGAATGTAGATTTATTTTGTAAAATGATGTTGAAGCCACGTATATAAAGTAATCTCAAAACCACAGGTTGTATTTTTGCAGTTGCTGATAATATCATCCTAATTTCCACTGCTCTAGAACTTTTCTAACTGAAAAATGATACAGAAAACCATCAGTAAATAATGAATGTTTCAAAATGCAAGAGATTTGCTTATGATTTTGGTATCAGCTGGATGGGACTGTTGTGATGCAGCAGGAAACTGATTTGCTCTCACAAAACAGCTGGCACTGTGGTAAATTATAATGTTGCAGGGTAATTATTTTGGAGCACTCTTAATGACTATTGCCTATGTTTTATAAGAGAGATTGACCAGTCATAGCATAGCCAGTATATATCATCTGAGTGCATTACATTTTAGGAGTTTTAAGCTACCTGTCAGTCATACTAACAGTAATTTTTATAGAAGAAACACACAATTGTAATTCATTATTTAACCTACTAAAATTAGACAAGTGGCTGACAAAGCAAAAATGACACCAAGTGTGTTAATGGAGTTTTTACCCAATTTTATTCCACTTCTGTCTCTAATTGCAATAGTTTTCTGTTCTGTTTTTAAATGGACAGAAAAAAGATGTCACCAATGTAAACTGAATGTATGAAGAGTTTCTGTTGGAAATCATGTTAAAGCTTTATTGATTCATCTGGGCTTAATTCAATCTATTGGCAGGTGTGTGGACACCTGACCTCCTTCTTTATTGTGCCTTCATATAATGATTTTAAACGTTGACAAACATGAGGTTCTGAATGTACTGGTGCCATTTTTACTTTGTGTACTATCCAATGGTCCTAGTACTGGGATGTCTTTTACATTACTTAAGTAGGTTCTAGCGTACAAAAAGAAACCTTATAATCTGTATAAACCTTATTGTGAGGCTGTGTTGTCTCCAAAGGAGCAGAGAAATACCCCAACATGGTTCTTGCCAGCAGTAACTTAACCAGCATGAAGTTTTAACTTATGCAGCCATCTGCACCATGAAGCTGAAAAATTATTCCCCAGTGCAAGGTGCTTCGACACAAAACAAAGACTACCTGCTGGTCAACCCATTTTCCCCCTCTTGTGTTCATATATTTTCTTTTTGTCCTTAGGCTGTTTCTAATTGTTCCCTGCTGATCTGTTTCTCTATCTGATTGTCTGTCTATTGGTTGTGTTTATTTTGTCCATCTGTCTACATTTTTGTGACTCTTTGCCAGCAAGAACCAAAAAAGTCCTTACATTTGGTATAGAACCTTTCATGGCGGCAGCATGTCTCAAAGCATTTCACAAGATTTACTATAAAGTGTGGTGACTGTATTTTGTAGGAAAATGTGGCAGCCAAGCATAAAAATGAGAAGAAATTAAAAAACACAACAGCAAACAATTGAGCAAAAAACCCTGAAAAAAGTGTACAAAATCCAGAAAAGAATAAACTTATTGGAAAATTAAAATACACAGGTGAAAGATCAAAAAAATATTTTTTTTCTTGCCCTTTAAAACCTTTGAGGGAATAAAGTAATCTACAAAGTCTTGGGAACACTCCAATTTTAGTCCCGTCTCCAACTGCCTGGTTGTTGGTACTTACAATAACAACATATGTTTAAACAAATTGGTTAAACTTAATTTTTGAAATTGACATTGGTTGAGGTGCAATTGTTATGATCTTGAACAAGTAACAAGAGTATGTCCCCACTTTAACCGCCGACTCTTGTGGAGATTACCCGTTACTCAGTTACTCAATTGTCAGTTTACAAGAAATGAAAATAGAGCCTCAAATGTCAATAAAGTACTTTTATTCATCTTCCAAATAGTGCTTTCTGCAATCACTACTATTAAGTAAAGGATACCAGCTTGACTAAACAGAAAACTTGCAGTAAAGTGCAAATGTGTTAACCAGTAGTTGGATTCCATGATCCAAGTTGGAAGTCGAATAACTTCCCATGACCTGGCGTCACACTGCTGGAGCATGAAAAACTAGTCTACTTGCAAGTGCAACTAAGGAATAAATGGTGTCCATTATCATCTATTTTTTGATTCTTTGATTTTTTTTAAAGAAATGCATGTGTACTTCTTACATCTTTCATTTTCTTTTTTGCTATAGTCTGTCTCTGAAGAATTTCAGCCGAAGAAAACACGATTGGTACATTCGGACTCCCAGGATGAGATGTTGGAGAAGAGCTGTGATAGAAAAGTACGTGTACTGTAAGATACATAATGTGATTAACAATTTCTAACATGTATTTTGATGCGGGAGAGAAGAGGGAGGGAAGATTTACATTTATTGTACCAAAAATTATGGTGCCAAAGTGTTGTTCTGTGCAGTTTGAACTACATGCACCAAATTCTTGAAAGTGTATTTATAATTGAGGAAGTCTTCCTACATTTTTAATTTCAATATGCAAATAAGATGGCTTGAACTTATTCGAATTTGAATCACATAATAAACCCCACTGCATCACAATATTCAGCATAAAATATGATAGAAAGTTTTGGTAACATTGGCCAATTCAAAATGTATTTAGATTAATAGCTTTATAAAACATTTTGTAAAGTAAGGGTTATGTTTCAAATGTTCTTTTAAATTCTCAAGAGACTGGTTATAACTTTGAGTTTTAGACTTCATACTGTCATTATGAGGGAAACATCATTGGAATATTAAGACGAGGATCATTGGAATGTTAATCTTTGGAATTTTAAATTTCATTCTAAAATAGTGCACTTAGTTTCTGATGGTTGCGTTATTAGTT
Organism: Callorhinchus milii; assembly: GCF_018977255.1. NCBI lineage: Eukaryota > Metazoa > Chordata > Chondrichthyes > Chimaeriformes > Callorhinchidae > Callorhinchus > Callorhinchus milii. The sequence continues at coordinate 9,943,420 of NW_024704752.1, read as the reverse complement.
TTCACTGACCAATTGCTTTTATTGAACAAAGAGATTTGCTGCAGCAAAATATATCGGACAATCTTTACAAAGTCAATGTGGAGTTTGATAGACAACTGCTCCCTTTGATGAGAAGAAAGTTGCTTCTAGTTTGGGAAGATCTTTGATTTATTTCATGGTAAATACGTTGAAAAATGTTTCAGATTGCAAATTAGATTCTGAATGTTTTGTGAGAAAATTATGCAGTGTTTCCTCTGCACCTGCCTTATCTGAGTTGTTCATTTTTGTTTCTTAATTGCAGTCTGACTCCCAACATAGTCTGACATTCCATCACTGGTACCCAACTATTAAACAGGAAGTGGATCATCTGACTCCGCAACATGCTTCAGTTATCCATCCAAGGTATAAATGTAGTGGAACAACATACAGCTTTTCTGCTGCTTATTTTTTATGTCTGTTAAAAGATGGTGGCAAACATTAGCTGCTGCTAATAATAATCCTATTTAATATGGCGCCTTATCACATCATCGAGACGTCTCAAAGTGCCTCACAGGATTTTAGATACGGTGCCACAAAATACCAATGACAATTGTGACTTCAAAATAAATCAGATTTACTGGAAATTGCACCAGACAGTGCAGTTGAGATATAAAATATTTGATATCACTGGTGCCCTCTTGTGAATTTGTATAGCTTGCAAGTGATATCTGGTGGAAATGAAATACAGCGCAAAATCCCTGTTGGTTCAATGGGTAAATGTAGTACCTAACATAATACACTGAGGCAAAGTTAATCTCAGCCTAATTTTACTATTAAAAGATTATTTAAAACTCTTTATCTAATTATGTTCCCTAGTCAACATTCACTAAATTGATTATATCGATATATTGCCTGAAGAATTAAAATGAGGGCGTGAGAGAATGAAAACTTAAAATAAACACTCCACTAAAGATTAAATTCAGGCCTGTATGGGAAACCAGTTAATAGCTGATTCTCTCTAAAACCATGTTTTCAAATTCTCCAGCTGTCTGCTGTACATGTACGATAAGGTTATAGCTCCAAATGTCTCATTGGCTCCACCTTTACAACGATGTAGAGATGCTACCAGGACAGTGGATAAAGAATCCATGATGGGCACAAACACTGTGCTGGAAGAGGAGGTGAAACATCGGAGGGAAAATGTGAATAAGAAATTGATTTCCTGTGCTGTGTTGTCTCCAAAGGAGCAGAGAAATATCCTAAACATAAACTCCTATAATCCAGGTAAGTGCAACATAACAAAAATAATAATAGATGCATTTGATATAGCAGCCATAATGATGAGACCATCTCAAAGATTACACAACGTTTCTGTAAAGTGTAGTGAATGCATTTGTAGACAAACGCAGCAGCTGATTCTCATACAGCAGTTTCTCACAAACACCCATAAACTGAATGATCAATTTTATCTAGATCACTGGAAGAGACTCCTTTCCATTTTTAAATAGTGCCATAGGACTGGAAGGTCCATCTGAATAATGGGACCTTAACTTAACATCTTATCTGAAGACAGCACCCTCACAATTCAGTGCATCCGCAGTGTTAGCATAGACTGTGAGCATGATGCAGGCATTCCAATATGCACTACGACAACAACAACAGTTGCATTTATATAGTGCCCTTCACGTCAGGAGGACATCCCGAGGCACTGCAGAAAATATCTGACTGGCCTTTTCTCAACTTATTCACTCACATATTCTTGCATGATTTGCAGAGTACTGGGGTCGAGGTGGTAGAGTTATAAATTTATAGCAGGATAATGTTTGCATAAAAGGCAATTCTGTGCTCCAAACAGCCTGCTTGTATAATGTGGATGCAGAAACATGCTATGGCGGTGACCATGGTGAAAATAAGAGGATTCCCTGTCTAGCACCTTGTTCAAGATGATGTTTAGGGGAGATGTGTGGCTGTGTTGTTTGCTGCAGTTTTAGGTGTAGAAGAATTTAATTCATTGTCTGAACATATTGGCTGATGCCAACTGCTCAAGCAGTGGGAGCAGAAAGTTGCACTCAACACGGTTGAAGGCTTTCTTGGCATCCAGAGAAAGCACCAAGGTAGACGTGTGGATGTTTTTAAAGTGATGCATCAAGTTGAATTAAGTTTACCTATGAACATTTTACTTGGAGATTTTTTTTTCTCCATTTGGATGTGTCATGCTACTGTAAGTGTAAAGTTGAGTTTTTTCTATATTCAATTGTTCTTACAATACTCATTTGTTTAATTCTTATTGTGCCACAGTTAAAGGGTCACAGCCTGAACACCACCACCAAGCAGTTGTGTGATTACACCAATCTTTCGTAATTTTGATGATTATTTTGAAAATAAAAATAGAAAATCAATAGCAGTTAATTGTATAAATGAGTAACTAATTCATTCAAATTATGAATTCTTAATTTTCTTCAGGCGTCCAAGCCCCACAATGTACTGTAAATTTGGAAGAATGCATAAAATCTGAATATGCTGAATATACTGGAGAGAAAGATATGCAAAATGTTGCCATGGAATTGAGCAATAATCTGTCAAGTACCGAGAGGGAAGCCAGGAATTCACATCAGCTGAGTTGTGAAGAAGAGAATGAAAAAATAGTGGAACAAATCATGAAAACCTACTGTAAACAGCAGGAGAAGCTGAATACCACACTTCAGCAGAAAAAACATCTTCAAATGGTAAAGTATATAGGATGCACTTTTAACAACAGAAATCTGTGCCATGGAAATGGCCAATGGCTAACAAATGACCAAATAATGATGATCCTCCTTGACTGGGAGATACTTGGGGTCTCCTTGGAGCTGATTACACAATGGAATGTCAGAATCGTGGCAGTCTTGGTTGTCCAATTCCTGTGTCATGCTGGTTTGCATTACTTCAGGGCAATGCTGATAACAGACCAACCAGCCTGGCTCAGCAGCAGGATCTGGAGGTGTAGACCAGTCACTGGGAGCCACTCAGTACCTGTTAATCCTAATGGGTAGGTCTTAGCTGACTCCTGACTGTCCAGTGCCTTGGGACATCCTCCTGATGTGAAAGGCGCTCCATAAATGTAATTTTGTTGTTGTTGGTTAGCTGGACACGCAGTGGGAAACTTGCCAGACTGTATGGCAAGCTATCTTGCAAGCTACATTTAGCTTGTTAACCTCCAGCTGTACCCCAATGCACACTCTTTAACAACAAGCAATTGCATTTATGTAGCGCCTTTCATGTTGGGAGGACATCCCAAGGCACTGGACAGTGAGGGGTTTGCACCCAAGCTGCGAGAGCTGCGAGTTGGGATCAGAGAGCGATGGAGGAGGGAAGATAACTGAATGCATGGTCGTAAAGGAAGGTCTTGATACGGGCCTTGAAGGAGGCAAAGGAGGGGCGAGGTGGAGGGGCTCCGGGATGGAGTTCCAGAGGATGGGGGTAGAAAGGTTGAAGACCCGACTAAAGCTAGTGGAGCAGGCAGGTTGGAGGACATGCTGCAGGCCGATATACCAGTTAGAACATGCAGATTATGGCACTACTTTCAACAGGATTCTTAATATCAATTTCTTCTAATAATCGAATGCGTATCACGCTGACTCACTGCATTGGTTTCCACATGATGTTCTTCTGGGTGCTTTGGATCAGAGTGTTATTTATTCAGTTACCTGTAGGTTTAAATATTTACAAACCTTTTTGAATGCTGTTGTGAATGCTGCATTTTAACCCCATTGTCTACAAGATTTCTGAGTTATTTATTTCATTACCACTAGATGGCGATTTTGCCCATCTTTTGCTTATGCCACATTCCATTTCGATCAATTAATTGTCGAGTAATTGTCATACTGTTTCAGTTTTGTTGGATAGCTTTACTTCCTCCAAAGACATTATGATTTTCAGTAGGGTCTCAAAGGATTATTACAAAGCTGTCTGTGTGAAACTGTGCATAACTGTATACTATAGAATACCTTTTCTGGTATTAACTTGACAGTTCAGTTTTCGTTCATACAGTTCACAGAATAATGTTTAAAATCTGTATGAAATGACATACAGAACATGACATTACTGTGGAACTAATAGCAGGAGAGTAAGAATTGTAGAAGAACAGAATAAAGCCATTTGAATCATTGTGTACTGTGCTGTCTTTTTAAAAGAGCAATCCATTCAATTCCATTTACCTGCCTTTTCCCCATACCCTTACAAATTATTCATTTTTAGATATCTGTCAACTTCCCTCTTGAAAGCTGGTATGGATTCTACCTTGACCACTGCTCCTAGCAGGGCATTCACATCCTACCAACCCCGTGAGTAAATAAAATTCCTCCTAATCTCCCTCTTTGCTCTTTTGGTAATTAATTTAAATTGATGCCCTCTAGTCACTGACTCACCGACTAGTAAAAATCATTTCTGCCCACCTACTCTAACATAATCCCTCATAATTTAAAAATCTCTATAATCTTATATGTCATGATCATGTCCAATAAATGTGATTGAGAGAAAGGGAGGAGTTGTGTGTCAAATTAAAGGTACTTGTCTGGGAACCTTGATCTGCTGTAATGATTGTTTTTTAAATTACTAAATTTTTTTTTGCAACATGCGCAGTGTTCTAATTATTGCTAGATACATCAGCCAGCAAGGCTTTTACAACTATCATAAACATTTGTTCATTATGGAGATCAAAGTCTATTGATTAAACTACCATATTCAACTGTAAATGTGAGTTTACAACAAGACTACTAAATAAATGAATATAAGACCCAATAGATGCAATTAAGTGTTTTTTTTTTTAAAAAGTCTTAAAAATCTACAATAGATTAGTGATTGAAATAATTGCTTTTCTGTTCAGGAGGTAGAATTATTACAAGTAACAAAGAGCATGAAACTGAAAGAACTGACTGAGGAGAAATTTGGGTTACAGCAGGAGCTGAAGTCTCTGCAGTCTGAGCATGCTCAGAAAATGAATGAAGTCCAAGATGAACAAGTGGAGCTAGAGTTTCGACTGGAACAACTGAAGCAAGGCTGCATGTGTGACCATACATTGGGGAGGAGCCAAGAGGCTGAGTACACTGCACAGGTAAGCAATATTTGCTTTGGATGCAGCTGCTATTTGTGATAGAATTTTAAACAAATTAAGGACTATCTCAAAATAAAACAAAAGAATGTGCATTGAAATGCCTCAAGTGCTTCAAGGAATTACTACTGGGTGTGCTGACTGTTTCATTAGACAAACAGAACCCTGCATGTTTGATTGTAGCCGCCCAAGTATGTGAGATGGCTGTCTCTAAAAAAAATTCAAAGTTTAGTGTATCACTTTTAATTTTGATATGAGCAGCTAACATGTCGATTACAAACTTTATTTTTATATTCCTTGCCGTAATGGTTTAATCAAATAAAATTGGTCGTGAAATGGATATATCAAATGCAGGGCAGTTTTAACTTGTGTTTTTTGTCTCCCCTTCCCCCTTATTGATTGTACAGTTGGCTGAGTTAAGACAAAGGCTAGATCGAGCTGAGGCAGATCGCAGAGAACTTCAAGAAGAATTGAGATGTGAGCGTGAAGCAAGGGAAAAATTGGAAGCCATGGTGAAAGAACTAAAGCTTCAGATTTTAGAAACGTCGGAAAATAAAGGTGGATTGGAGGTGAACGCTATATTGGAATGACAACAAAGTTTGTTCCAAGTCACCTGGCGTTTGTTGTGAAGTACATATGACATTGCTATAATAGGAAGATTAACAGGACTTGGATTCATATCTGCAAGAATGCAGTGCAATGGAGAACAGTTGAGTTGGACATTGTGGAATTATTTGCAACTAATCCATTTTAAAGCAAAAAGTAGAAATCTAGCTACAACTTATTGAATTTTGTTTATTACAATGTATATATTATATATCTTCAATACAATGGCATAGCATGGGAAAAATGTTATTTGGTAATGACTTTTGCGCAGTTATATGCATGTAATGCCAGGCAAACATAATCTGTTTTCTTTTTCCTTTCCGTTGCTTTAAGGACGACTTTTGTTGCAAACATCAGGAATGATGGTCTTATTAGGTATCTCGAAGAAACCAATTTACTCTAAGTTGCACCCAAATGTGCACAAAATTTACGTTGTACTGTATAATAGGTCAAGTAGCCTTAAAGGTCATGCCTGGATTTATGCATATTCCTAGTAATGTTCTACGCCTCGTTTCTGACCTCTGCTGTTTTCCTTACAAAGAGTAGGATTATAGCTTTGGCTTTGGGTTCTAAAGAATTAGAGCTAGCACGGGATGATATGTAATATATCAGAGAAAATATATTCACACTGTTAGAAATGTTGTAGTTCCAAAGCACAAGTTTTAAGGCACAATTATGATCCTCAAACATTATTTTCTGTCAAATAATTTGACAATGCCTCAAATTTTGACATAAACACTTAATTACGTTTTGTCCAAGTTCTGATTAAACCATATAAAATGTAAAGATTGTTCTTGCAATCTTAACTGAGCATAAACAACATTGTATTCTCCAAATGCCCTCTGTCATAAATTATTTTAAACAAATCTTTGATTTGCAATTCAGCCCCAACTTTGACGTAATCAATGTGCTGACAACAAAAACCAAAACATGCAACTAGATTGCTTGTAATTGGCACATTTAATCTGCTGCTGTTATGGGTGCACTGGCCTTTCTCTGGCAGTACAACCTTGTCTTTCAGGACATTCATGTAAATTTAATGAGATATGTACATGCAGAAAAGGGGGCATTTATTTGTAAAACTTCATAACACGAGAGCTTTGTGTTAGTTACATACCTGCCACTTCCACTGGTGCCTGTACCTTCTGCTGCTACTATGACACAGATCTGGAGGCTCTCTGGTTCTGTCGCCACTCAGACCCAGTATTATATCACACATGAATACTGTGCATACAGGGGGCAGGCTTGATGAAACTTAAATAGTTTTTATTTAAATTTCTTTTGATTTGATTTCCATTTTTATATTTATATATTAAGTTGATCACAATAGCTCTAGCAGCCCTGCAGCAGTGAAGGATGTGAGATCTATCAATTCAAGTTATAAAGCCACTATACATGTGCTTATGTAGGGCTTGTCATTTACTCATACTTCTAGAGCCTAGTTTTGGTGTTTGTTCTGTTACTTCCCAGACTCTGTGTATATTTTTTACAAAATCTCTTGATGAGAAAGTAAAGATTAACTTTGCCTGGCATAATAAATACCTCTGACCATCAGACATTTTATGTAACTATTTCAAACGGTTTCTACAACATCGCGAACTGCCTTTTGTGTATATAGAACCTATTTATTCCTTAAATCATCTAACACCAGCATTTCAAGTTAACACTATCTACTAGCGAATTAGCTAGTAGCTATAAAATCTGCTGTTGTCTTTTTTGGGCAGCTGTAATGTGTGGCTAAGGACTCTTCAAATCTGAGATGTGACTAAATTTAAAGATAAATAGCAGTTTAGATTAATAGTAAGGTCAGCATTTCAGGTATTTTATTAGGTTTTAAATTGAATTTAAATTAACATTAAATTTAGTTAATCTTAAAGATGAGTTACAAACGTGAAGTGCATAATGCAGCTTCAGCTATCCATCCTCCTACAGTTACCATATTTTTTTAAAAAGAAGTATGATGCTATAAATTGACCTCTTATTTCTTATCAAAAGGCCCTTTAAAAGAGAATATTTTTCTGGCAAAGTAAGGTAGGAGACAGAGGGTTAAAACCATTGTACCTAAAGTACAATAGATTTCCAAAAGCACAATACACATTCACATTGGTTTGTGGACTGTTTAAGGCACTTGTTCCCCACTCCCCTCTCATCAGCAGTATTTGTATCCTTGCTAGCAACTGTGATTCATAAATCATTGAAAGGAATCCTATCATGTATTTCACGTTATTGTTTTGTATCAAGGGCTTTAGTTTTTTTTGCTTGAAACAGTTTTAATTATTCACTTTAATTCACCCCATCACAAAAATAGAAGTAGGATCTAAACTCTATGCAGATCACAGCCGTACTAATTTAAAAATGCTTTATTACTATCCACATTTCATAGCATTCCTCCAAGTTTTGATATCCTTTTTCAACAGGGTGAGAAGACGCCACATATCCAATTAACACTTCTGTAAGCATTGTGGATTTACCTCAATAATGTTAATTCTATTACATTTTCAGCAAATTTTATGAGTGAGTTCCTCTTATCTACCTGTGAATTTCTGTTTGAACGAATCATGCTGGATACCTTCATTGCATCTAATAACAATATGAACATATGTAGTAATTGAACACTAATTAATCACCTCAATGTCTTGGTTTATCAAATTTGCATAATTCTTACAATTAGATGCCCTTCTCAGACTTCTCCTTTTAGTTTAGAAAATGACACATGATGACAAACTTATTGTTGCTTATAATGTCCATCAATATGGATTTGCTACCTCAGTAACTTACCAAGTTGAATTCAATTATTTTGAGTCCAATTCAATTAGTTGTACTTTTGCTTTTTTTTAGTTTTGCTTTTAGGTTTTTGTGTTAGGTTAAAATCGGGTTCAGCAGAAGTCTATCCAGCAGTCTTCTGTTGCTTGAGTTTGTTGCTTTTTATTGATTTATATGTTTGGAAGAATCTCACTAGCTGTAACTTAGTGAAAACCAACATCGATTTGTCTTTTACAAATTGGGGTGTTACAGATCTCCCATTAGGACGGAAATTGAGACAATTTGCAAAGCAAGTATGCATTTTAAAATAATATGAGCAAATGCAGTGTAAAAATGTGAACTCTGTTATACCTACCACTGATCAGAGAACTAGTGATTATGATATAAATTTCATTGCTCACAAAGTGAAGAAGCAAATAGTTTTGAGCCAAGGGAACTGATGCGCAGATGATTTTGATGATGGTGTGAAATGCAAGAATTTTACAGTGATGTGGTGGAGGAGGGAGGGGATACAAGCAAAACACTGAAAATGGTTATACTTTTTATTGTTCTCTCAATTATGTTTTTCAAAGCTCTACATTTACCATTGAGTGGTTAGAGAGAGAACCTTTTTCAATAGATGTACTCACTTCACATCCCAAATGCTTACATCACTTGCCAACCTAAAGATGTGAATAAGGATTTCATAATTGAATGTTATTCATATCCAGCTGGAAAACATTGTAATACTTTCCTACAATGAAATCTCGATCCTATCAACCTTCAGTTTCCCTTCTGACCCCCTCTCCAAGCAATGGTATTACATAGATTCATCTATTGAATGAGATGGGGGTAGAAAGGAGTATTACTCCCATCATGTATGCCTTTGTCATAATCAAACTTATCTCATATTGTATATTTGTCTAGCTTTAGCCCTGCAGTTAATATGTGGATGCACCCAACTCTCATACTGTACTTAGCTGGGCTTTTAAATTTCCTCCATGAATATATTAGCACTGTCAACATTATTTCCATGAATTCATTAACATGCAGATGGCTATGGGGGATTTGAGCTAATCCTTTAAACCTGTTGTGACACGTTTTACATCCTAATTTTCATTTCACAGCCTTGCTCTTCCTTTTATTTCATTTATTCATTTTGCACTTATTTTTTAAAAATCATAGAACATTGTGAATGTTCATAAAATAATTCCTAAAAGGACAAGTCATAAATGTTTCCTTTTTTGGAGTTAGACTAAGTTGCTTTTTAATAAGTTTACTATGTATATTTTGTTGGGATAGAAATAAGCCCTGGTACCCATTGCCTAATCCTCACATGATATGGTTTTGTGATTTTGTTCTGTATGTTTTATTTCAGCCCCACAGCTAATACAAATAGGATGTGCTATTTGATCTATCCAACTCAGAGCCCTTGACAATAAAATTGTCACGTGGGAATGAACAGTGTTTCTGTGGCCCTGACAATGATAATTATTTTAATTTTCTTAAACTAGGGTTAATTATAACTACTAATTGGACAAACATTTCAGCAAGAACTACTCTCATTCTGTATTATGCAGGAGTAGGCTATTCGACTCTGCCACACTCATGGCAGCTCTTCTGAATTCCATTTCTCCACCTTTTCTCTATGTCTCAACATCTTTATTTTCCAAGTTCATACCTTCTCTCTCAAAATACATTAATTGATTCTGTTTCTATGGCCTGTTTCTGGTATGCCTTATCACATCACTTTGTGTGTCAACATGTATTCTGGATATATTTTAACCACTTAGCTCTTAATTTTAAGATTATGTCCCCTGAATTTTTCTGCTAGTTCCTTATCTATCATGTAAATTCCCTTAATTATTTTAAAGACTTAAATCATATCACTTAATTATCATCTTGTATGCTCAAATGTCAGTACATCCTTAAAGTGTGGCGTCCAACATGAGCACTATATTCCAGATGAGGTCTGAAAGAGAATGTTACAGGATGGAAACTGACCATTTGAACCAATATATCTGTGCCTGGGGGTTTATAGTACACATGAGCCTCGACCCCTCCTAATCCTCTCTCCTATACCCCCAGTCCCTTCTCCCTCATATATGCATCAAGTTTCCTCTCAAATGTGTCAATTGAAATCTTCAAGGTGTGTTCCTTGAAATCAGTTATTTGTGATGGGGTGAATTAAAGCGAATAATTAAAACTGTTTCAAGCAAAAAAAACTAAAGCCCTTGATACAACAAAACAATAACGTACCATGAAATCTCACTACCATTGGTAAAATGTTCTGTATTTGTTTAAACAAAAACTTTATATTTTGTTTTTAACAGCCCTGCTATTTTAATTAGGGTTTTATCCTTTAAACTGTCGTCGCCTATAAATAGTTGTGTTTATTCAAATTCACAAAGGAAAATGTATGCAATAATCTAGTTCTGAATTAAAATAGCTAAACCTTTAGTAGCATGACAAACATTTGTATATACTAGCCAAGATTTTATTCAATCCAAGTTGGGATAGTAACTCATCAGCATTGCATTTTATCTGAAGTGATTAGATTTGTGTGGCCATTTATCTGTGATTAAAATAGTTTGTATGCTGCATTCCATATAAATGGCATGTTTTAAAGCCTTGTTTTAATGTACATATTACTCTTGTTATTAGTCTACGATACCTGTTACTCCCATAATATCACAACGTGCATTCTGGCAAGGCCAATTAGTTAGCCAGTTAGAGTTGTGCTCTTTGTAAACCTGCAGTTATGAAAGAGTAGAGTAAATTTTGAAATCAACATCAGCAGATCTGTTCCAGATAAGATTATTTAAAATAAAATTTGTCTGCTTCATGAAGTGCTATAATTCCCTATGGTTAACTACAGATTTCTGAAAGGTATTCCTTATTGACATAGATTTATTTAGATTCCTATCTTCAGTTTTCTGAGTTAATTGTTGGCATCAAGAAACCATAGTAAAGAAAAGATTACTAAAGCGATAATCTATATTTTCTTTAATATTGTTATGTAGCATTTTCACTTACAGATATTAATGCTGAAATAATATATTTTTATTGATTAGTTGTCTGATTTAATCATAATATAATTCTATCTGTAGTGTATTATTGGAATTCCTACCATCCATAGGATACTTAGATATGAATGAGTTCTAACATTGTCATCAGGGGCCCTCAGAACTATGGTGTACTTAGACAATAAATGATCCCTTTTGCTATCACTGGAATAATTTTGTGACTTTCAAGAGTTTGCCAACCTGCACCTAATGCTTTGCGGAATTGGGTAAGCAGGATGAGTCCCTCCAGGCAGAGAGTGTGCATTCCAATCTATCTCTGGGATTTCCATGTATAGGTGGGATGTATGGAAATCTCAGCTTGGTTTGGATAATCTTAAACACAGTGATGGGTTTCTGCAGGTGTCAGACACGCGACTGACCAAAAAAAAATCTTGTCCACGTATTCAAGAAAATATTGCGGTTTAAGAATCCTCTTACAACCACTTGCAACCCAGATAATAAATCATTGAAAGGCAGTGATAATAAACATCCCCATATAAAAATAGATTTGAACCGACAGCAAAAAAGACCAATTTGCAATAACATAACTAGAAATGTGCTTATGGGTTGTAATATCTTGTCACAATTACCTTATGAACTTCTTGCACGCACATTGGCCTCAAAAGGCTTACAATGTTTTCCTAACCCAAATGTGCTTTTTTTTAAAAATCATTTTAAGAAAGTCACAATTTACAGTAAACCAGGGTAATGTATCTGAATCCTGCTGAAGATGGTCATATTATACCAGCTGTTTTGCTTACCACACATTATGGTATAGTTTAGGCAAAATAATTTTCCATTGCACATTGAATTTTTGGTTAAAAAATCATTTCCCATTTGTCCTAACTTTGCAGCACTTTTTGGTTAGTGCAATGGTCTGGGATTTATTTAAAGTTGAAATTCTTTGGTTGATGGTGGTGGAGGCAGAACCAATGTCTGAGGTCAGGTATTGCAGTGTTTTGTACTAGTGTATGTTAACCCCTAAACCACTGTAACTAGAAACCATTAATGTGCATTGTGAACAAAAGATGTAAACTGAAGATTTGCAATATCTTCAGTGATCATATATTTTCATTGATAATGCTTGTTGATTGAGAGATATGTTACCTTACCCCACCTGTTCAACCCTTTGAGGACTGCTGTTAAATTTCTGCAGCAAAATTAAATCTGCAAAACAGCAATTCTTTAAAAAATACAGTACTGTGAAATAAGAGCAGTTCAATGCTTAGATTTCTGTGGTTATATTTTATAATCCACTTTTAAAATTTACAGAAGCTTTCTACAGGTACAATATGATAAAATGTATAGTAGAATTATTGTATGCAATAAGTCAGGATGGACTGCATTGCTTATGACTATATTGTAAATAATGAGACTTACTAAACCAATACAGTCTAATTCAAGAAAGACTTGGAACTTAGTAAACTTTTGCTTATATTTGGGATTATCTTAGATCAAATTGTATATAAGTAGATTTGACTGTATGGACTTGAGAAACTAAAAAGGGCATACATACTCAGAGGGTTAAATGAAAACAATTCATGTTGGACACTATGTGGTGTTATGAAGTACCACTGAAAACCTTGAATATTTGTGTTAACACCTAACCCAAAGAAATTTCCTGTGTTGTAATTGCCCACAATGCATTATATATATATGGACATTTTCCAGTATTTACCTCATGAAATCAATGCAGTTTTTCTATTATTTGTCAATATATTTGCAAAGTGGCAAGCATAAAATATTTACAGATGTACAGTACCTAGCTATTGTAATGTAAATGCCTGTTGTATTTATTTTCCACAATCCTGTATAAGCAGCATACCAAACTGATATGGTGATAATTGAATTTGTGCATGTAACAGATGGTTTTAATTTTTTTTGTACGTTCACCTTTGTAAGATTCCATATTTAAACCATGGTCAAATTGTCAGAAACCAAAACAATTTCGGATGAAACTGCATGACCAACAGTACAGTCTGAAGCACCATGATTAAAACTTGTAGAATAACTGTAGCAGCTAGTTTGTTTTGTACAAATGTACAAAAGTCCAAAATAGGGAGAAATTCAGAAGACCTTTTTGGATTTTCTGACTTAAATGTTCCTGCAAGTAATGATGGTACTGCAGCTGCTTATTATTTGAGCTAAAAAAAACATTTAATACGAAAGAAAGCTTTTTATTGGTTCATTCAGCTTGTAGCCATTTTATACATCATTTAATTTCATCTATAGATTAGTGAGTTGTGTCATATGAATAAGCTTCCCAAACCTGTAATCCATAATTTGGTACTTGTATCTTTTTTAAGGTTGCTTAGTGTCTAATTCTCTTATTAAATTTAATATAGTCAATGACTTCCTCTTTATTTAAGAAGAAACATCTGTGTGTGTTCTGTTTTTGCTCATCAACTATTTACTGGGCAATGGAACATTTTCCATACCTTTTGGTTTGCTTTCCAAGTTGTGTACATTTTTTTGCAACTGAATCCCCATACTCTTGAGCACCAACATGACTTCCTTCTCTTCATTCCTCTTTGTGTTCCCCCACATTATTTTAAACTGCTTATAGCCTCTCTGAGCAGGATTCCCTCATCAGTCGTAAACATGCATTGTTCTGTCAATTCTCTCCGTCGGGCTGACTTTCCTTTTTGTATGTTATGTCGGATGTCAATGTCCCACAAACAGTCGTAGACTGAGTGACCAATTTATTATTTTTTCTTGAAATAATTTTGTGTAATGAAATAGGGCTAATCAGCAATCTGGAAGTTAAGGCTCCTCGAGACAGAGTGACCATAACATGATGGAATTTAATATTAAGTTGGAGAGTGATATAGATGAATCTGAAGCAAGGGTCTAAACCTAAATAAAGCCAACTTTGCAGGTATGAGAAAAGATTTGGCTAAAATAGACTGGGAAATTAGATTAAAAAATATGACTGTAGACCAGTAATGGCAAACGTTTAAAGATATGATACATAATTCCCAGCGATCACATATTCCCTTAAAAATAAAAAAAACCACGGGAAAAGTGGTTCAATCTTCGCTAACCAGAGAAGTTAGGGAAAGTATAAAATTAAAAGAAGAGGCCTTTAATACTGCCAAAAAGAGCAGTAAACCTGAGGATTTAGAGATCAGCAAAGGAAAACCAAGAAACTGATTAAGACTGAGAAAATAGAATATGAGAGTAAACTAGCTAGGAACATAAAGACAGATTGTAAGAGTTTTTACAAGCACATAAAGGGGAAGAGGCTATCAAAAGTAAATGTGGGTCCATTGCAGGCAGAGACAGGAGAAATAATGAGGAATAAAGAAATGGCAGAGTCATTAAACAATTTTTTTGCTTCTGTCTTCACATTAGAGGACACTGAAAACTTACCCAAAATAGGGGGGAACCTGGAGGCTAATGTTAGTGAAGAACTTAAAGAAATGAACATTAGTAAAGCAATAGTACTAGAGAATTTGATAGGATTAAAAAATGATAAATCCCCTGGACTGATGGTTTGCATCCTAGGGTTTTAAAAAAGGTGGCTGCAGAGATAGTGAATGCTTTGTTTTTGATCTTCCAAAATTCCCTGGATTCTGGAAGGGTTCCCAGTGATTGGAGGGTAGCAAACATAACGCTGATATTTAATAAGGGTGGGGAACTATAGACCAGTTCGTCTGACACCATTGGTAGGGAAAATTCTAGAGTCCTTAATTAGGGACGTCATCATGGGGTACTTCGAAAATCATAGCATGATCGGGCAGAGTCAACATGGCTTTACGAAAGTGAAATCATGTTTAACAAATCTTACAGAGTTTTTTTGAGGATGTAACTAGCTGGTTACATAAGGGGAACCAGTAGGCATTCGACATTTGGATTTGGAATTCCAGAAAGCATTCAACAAGAGCCCATGGAATTAAAGGCAATATATTACAACAACAACAAAATTACTTTCATAGAGCCCCTTTCATGTCGGGAGGACGTCCCAAGACGCTGGACAGTCGGGTCAGGACCCAAACATGGGGGAGGGGTGGGGTAGGGGAGAGAGAAGGCAGAGAGGTGGGAGGGCGACTGAAGGCACGATTGAAGAGAAGGGTCTTCAGATAAGCCTTGAAGGAGGCTGTGGAATGGAGTTCCAGAGTGTGGAGGCAGAGAGGCTGAAAGCCTGGCCACCGATGGTAGGGTGGGAGACATGGAGCAGGCCGGAGCCTGATGAATGGAGGGAGCGGGCAGGTTGGTATGGAGTCAGCAAGTCAGAGAGGTAGGAGGGGGCAAAGCCATGGATGGCCTTGAAAGTGAGGACGAGGATCTTGAATTCGATCCTCTGAGGGATGGGGAGCCAGTGGAGTTGGGCGAGGGTGGGAGCGATGGGATCACGGAGCCTGATGCACGACCTACAGAGTTATGGATGATCTGCAGCTTGTGAAGGGAAGAGTTGTGAAGCCAGACGAGGAGGGAGTTTCCATAATCGAGCCTTGATGTGACAAATGTGTGGGTGAGGTTTTGGCAGCCTGAGGGGTGAGGCAGTGGTAGAGTCTGGTAATGTTGCGGAGGTGTGGTACGCAGTGCCGGTCATGGCGCGGATGTGGGTGAGAAAGGACAGTTCAGGATCAAAGAAGACACCCAGGTTCCTGACTAGTGAGATTGAGTTAGCCACTCTCCAATCCATGCTAATGGCTAACAGGAAGAAAACAGAGAATAGGGATAAACGGATCCTTCTCAGATTGGCAGGATGTGACTAGTGCAGTACCACAAGGATCAGTGCTTGGGCATCAATTATTTATAGTCTATATCAATGATTTAGATGAGGAAATAGAACTTAATATATCTAAATTTGCGGACAATACGAAGATAGGTGCGAGAGTAAGCTGTGAGGATGACACACAAATAATGCAAAGGGAAATAGACAGGCTTGGTGAGTGGGCAAGAAGTGGCAGATGGACTGTAACGTGGGGAAGTGTGAAGTTATTCGCCTGGGTAGTAAAAATAGAAAAGCAGATTATTTTCTAGAGGGGGAGAGACTAGGTACTGTTAATGTTCAGAGGGATTTGGGTGTCCTTGTACACCAGTCACAAAAAATTAGTATGCAGGTACAGCAAGCATCTAGGAAGGCTAATGCCATGTTGGCGTTCGTTACAAAAAGGTTTAGAGTGCAAGAGTAGGGAAGTCTTGCTGAAGTTATATGAGACCTTGGTGAGACCGCACCTAGAATATTGTGTGCAGCTTTGGTCTCCTTATTTAAGAAAGGACATACTCGCTTTAGAGGAGGTGCAGCGTAGATTCAGTAGGTTGGTTCTTGGGATGAGGGGGTTGATCTATGAGGATATATTGAGTAAACTAGGCCTAGATTCTTCAGAATATAGAAGAATCAGAGGTGATCTTATGGAAACCTATAAGTTTTAGGCATTCATTTACTGCGGGCTGTAGTTTGCTGCACAAAATAGGTGAGCACAGCACACAAAATCGCACACTAAAAGCTGGGAAAACGCGCTAACATGCACATAAATACAAGTTGTTATAAATAAAGTTGTTACACATTATCTGTATCCATAATGATTTTAGAATTTCATCGTATTTCAGTTTTTAAATCATTTTATTACAGGTGACATTATTATTGGGGTACAAACTATACAATTCATTGCAATATATTTATGAAGATAAAGTCATCACACATCCATTGATGGAGAATCCACTACTTATTATGTCATAGTCTACAGTTGGCAAACTAGTTAAGAGAACTCGAGCAAAAACTGCATTTTGAAAACGGTTGATATATACTCAATATTATTTTATCTTTGTTTCAGCGTTTTTACTCATCAAATGTTTCTTTGTGTTGGTTTCTGGTTTCAGCAAGATGATGTAAAATTTGGGTGTAAATATAGAGACAAGTAAGCCAAAGCTCGATGATAGAATTGCAAACACTTCTACAGCTGTACTGTATTTTCCAGGGGAACTGACTGACGCTGGAATGTAAGTTATCCAAACAGCACAGAAGATTAGCATACTAAAAGTTATAAACTTGGCCTCATTGAAATTATCCGGTAATTTTCGGGCTAGAAACGCAAGAACAAAGCAGATGCAAGACAGGATAGCAATGTAGCCCGACACACAATAAAACGCTGTTCTCGACCCGGAATCACACTCCAAAATAATAACATCCCTATAGTGTGTTGAATTTTTCAGTGGAAACGGCGGTAATATAGTTAACCAGAGAACGCAGATTGCAAATTGAATAGATGTGAGGATTAACACGCTTAACCGTTGTTGTGTGTGACCAAACCACTTCATTACGTTATTGCTGGGAAGTGTTGCTTTGAATGCTAGAACAACAATGATGGTTTTGCCCAAAATACAAGAAATGCACAAAACAAAGCTAATGCTGAAGGCTGTACGACGCAACATACAAGACCAGACTGATGGTTGTCCAATAAACGTAAGGGAAGAGAGAAAACAAAGTGCCAAGGCAAAAAGAAGAAGGAAACTTAGTTCGGAATTATTTGCCTTAACAATTGGGGTGTGTTTGTATTGAAGGAATACAACAGCTACAGCAGCCGTTGTGCAGACTCCAACTAACGCTAATGTCACAAGCACAATCCCCAAGGTGTCGGCAAAGGAGAGGAACTCGATTCCTTTGGAGACACACCGATCCTTTTGCTGGTTGGACCAATATTCCAAGGAGCACTTAACGCAATCTATGGAATCTAAAACAAAGAGAAATTCAACAGAAAGTTAATGCGAACATCATTCTCAAAAGTGATACACACGTTTTAATTGAAAGGTTCGAATTGTCTTATACACCTGTATTGTTACTAATCTCTCCTTCAGCACAAGGTGTGCAGTCAAAGCAGCAAATTGGTTCTCCTTTTCTGGATACTTTCCGTGTTCCCGCCGGACAGCTTTCAGAACAAACAGCACGTGGGACCTTTGGTGGAGAATTGAAACACAAATACTTGGATTCAATATACTTGAAATGATCAACACATCGAAAAAAGGAACATTAGTTTAGCACATTCTCATGCTAAAGGGTATAAATTAAAATACAAAGGGAATAAAATTCCCATCTGGATCTAAACTTATTCTTTTAACGTCGCGTTTCAGATTGCAGAATTGAGCAAATTCTTAAATAACAGCTTTAATTTTGAAGCCGGTGTTTCCGCAAATTATATTAAGAACTACAAAAGCACACCTTTAAAATTAAAATAAGGTTAAATATTTTTGGATATTCTGTTCAGTGTTGAGCCCCCGTCCTTCGGGAGGACGTTAACGATTTTGCGGGATATGTCCTGTAATGCAGCATAACTGGAATCAAATGATTTGATTGTAGTTGAGTGAAATTTATTACAATATCTAGGAGATTGAGGAATTTAAAGGTGATCTGATTAAAGCATTTAAAATAATAACAAGTGTTGAAGATATAGATAGAGAACAAACAAGAGACGACTGAACGAAGAGAGAAAATATTGAAATTGGCTACTGAATTCAATCACTCCATTGTACATTAAACACGTGTAAGCATGGTTAGACGTCCTCCCTTCGTGAAGGGCGCCATATAAAGTGTGAGGAGTACCTTTCTCTGGCCTTCATTCCATATAATAGCCTCTTTATTCAGCACCAGTTCTTTTCCTGAAGGGGCAGATCCATCATAATAGCCAATTGTCGTGATCTCTTTAAGTCCTTGAGCATTAGTTTGCCAATTGACCAAGTCATATGAAGCAACTGGATCTCCATTTTCATCAAAATATATTTTATCCTGACTCTTAGTGGTGAATTGTACTGAATGCATATAATGAAGCAACTGCCAACAATCAAAACAGACCATGGTAAATTAATTTTCACATGTATACAGGAAACTGATGATTAGAAAAGCTGGTAGACAGGAAGACATGCAATTTGTTTGTTGGATTGAACAATCCATAGACGTCAAGATATCAGGAGTTCTTAAATGTTAGACTGGCATCGCAAACCTACTAAGAATTTTGTTGCAATTAACCAAATTTATCTCTGTATCCCCATTACATGCAACAGAGAGAGGAAATGATCAAGCCTTTAGCCTGGGTAAAGGTTCCACACAGATTTTATAAAGTCAAGGTTTGTTTTCTCCAGTTCTACTCTAAAATAATCGTGAAATTATGAAAATAAACTAGATCTGTTGAGAAGACAGAACACATCAAATTAATTATTTGAAACGTTCCATTTATAGGAAACCACATGAGAACAATAAGAGATTTAATAAAATAAGTTTCTTTACCTGCCACGGTTTGAAATCTAGGGTGTGAGCGCAGGTGTTATTTTTAAATGGTCCTTCCTTGTCTTTGCATGAGAACATGTTATGAAGGGCGTGGGCGACGGCATATACCGCTTTGTATACATTGTAAGAACTCCCATCTAGAGTTAAGTCAGAATATGAATTATGTGTTTGATTGAGGTTTTCTTCCCCCGTACAGTGCAGAGGGAATACAGATGTGGTATCAGACTGATCTGTACCATTTTCTAACATGAGTTTGCACCCAAACTGCGTTTCCCAAAACTCGTTTACTAACAAGTTACCAGGATACATGGAAGGATGAACATCCATAAGGAAATCTCGCAGGCCTCTTATTTGTGTCTTACGAACCATAGGACCTATTGTGCCGCGGAGAAATATAGCACTTTCCTCTGGAGCGAGCAAGTCTGATAAAACCCACGCTTCACTTCCTATCCACTGAATGCCAGTAACATTTTGGCGTACAACTTCCTTAACCAATATTTCCATTTCTAATGACGAAGAAAATGCCACAATAACCTTCGTGGTTGCCTTTTTAATCACCTCTACAATTCGTCTTATCTTGTCTCCGCCATCAGTTCTGTGAAGAGACTCAGAGAAAGCAATGCAAATTCCAAGCTTTTCGACAGTTTCCGTAAATGCTTGCATGCCGAATATACCATATTCATCACTGCTTCTTATTGTTCCAATCCAAGTCCATCCGAACGTCTCAACAAGCTGAGCTAGCAATTTGGACTGATATTGATCGCTCGGTATTGTTCTAAAAAAGGAAGGGTATTCTTGCCTTTTACTGAGGCATGCGCAAGTGGAGTAGTAACTAACCTGCAATTAAAGGAGCACAGAAACAATTTCTACCCAAAATAAACCAAAGGATAGAACGAAAAGAAGACATTGAAAAATGGGCATATTGTTGAAATGTGTATTTAGTTATTCAAACATGCTAATCATGTAAACATTGGTTTACATTTAAGTTTAAATTCTAGCAAACATTGACTAACTGATGTAGACTGAAATATATCGTAACTGGTCAAATCGCATATTATTTATTGTATTTTCAGACTGGGGATTTAAAACAGAATTATAAATAATCAAATTATCTTTGTGGCACCTCTGTCACATAGGAGGTGAAAATATTTCCAGAGGCGCCACCTTACCATGGGTATCCTAAAGGGCCCGATAGTTCTTGCAATGTCCACAGACTCCGAGGATCTGGTACAACCAATGAAAGCAGCGACGCTCTTCGTGTAACGTTGACTACAAGTCTGAATGGGTTCCATTTCTCTTGGCCCATTGACAAGCGACAGGGCTATCTTCGTTGCAAGAGCAGAAGAAGCGCAATTGTCATGAATTTTGTAGCCCAGTGTAACGTTCGGAAGGAGGACAGGGTTTTGGTTAATTTCTTCTATTGCAAAAATCATGGTCTGGACAAGGCGAAAGACCTCTAAATCAAAACTGTGGAATAAAAATAATTTTTTGTTTCCTTACATAAGTAACAGTTTGTACCACAGGGGCGAAATTCCTACCAGTGCCATGGTTTAGCCTTAGATGAGTGTCTCAACATTTAAAATCGTGCAGAATTGTCATAAATTCAGTTAATTTATGAACAGTTTTCTGTAGATCTTAAAAAGATGGGATATACTGGTATGATACTTAATCGGCTTTTGATACAGCGCCTTATCACGTCGTTGAGAAACAGCCCTTCTATCACCAGAAAGAAAGCAATTGAAATTGACAATAAATTTCTCACCCACCTTTCCATAGAATATTTTAAAATAAACACTGCAGGTATTGTAACTCAGAATATAACACAGGAGATAAGAGAGACAGAGAGAGAGAGAGAGAGAGAAATATCCGTGTCCATGTTTCTATTATCAGCAGTAAATCTAACACAGCTTGTTACAAAAAGTCAAACTTACATTTAGACATAAGGTTAAACTAACCTGCTGCACGTCGTTTCCACGGGTTGACCTGTAAATGAATGAATCTGGTGAAAGCTGTTCAAATGTACATTGAAAATTCCTCCAAGAATTACATCCCCATCTTTAGATAATTCGGGTAATTTAACTTTGCCTTGGAATTTGCAGGTTGAATCATCTGCCTTTTGCATATGAAAAACTGCCAATAAACCCCAAAATAAAATGTTATACATTGCTATATCAGAATATCACGTTTTCACCGCAACTTGAAAACCAATAGAAAATCAATTAATGTCTTTGTATAGTTGTAGAGCAGAGAGCTCTGAGCAAGCAAATTTAAACAAAGTTACAAAATAATTTGGGCATGCTTTGCAATCACGACGGAAAACAAATACGAAGATTCCTGTCACCCTACAGGAGAATATATAATAACGTCAACCAACTGGATGTGTTTGACGACTTTAATTTCTGACTAAATCCCAATGGTTTGCTGGTCTTTCTAAAGATTAAGCGTTGTCACATGTTGGAGTAGACATATTCCCAGGTGCCACCTTTAGCCCAAATCCCAAATTCATTACCAGCATTTCATCTGGAGATATTTCCATTGCAAAGCTGTTTATTTTGAGATGGTGTCAATTACCTTGAATTAAAACATAAAATTAAAAAACTGAAACACGGTTCCAGTTGTTAATATTACATGTTCTGACTCCCTTCTTATGCAGAGAATTATGATGTTTACTGCAAGTGATTCAATCTGATATTATATTTGCTTTAATTATATTCCTTAAAGTTTAACTTTTGATATTTTATGATTTCAGACACCAAGAGAATCAAGCTCACAAATTCAGGTGATACTTCAATAATAGTTTTATTAAAGAAATCTTTTATATCACCACGTGTATAAACAGAAAAGTGTGTTTTTCAACGGGGAAACAATTGTCTTTATTGTCTTATTCCCTCCAAAGGCTGTTTCAACTTTAAGTTACTTAGTGACAAACACATTTTTNCGACCTTCAAAACCATCCGAATTGGCTCACAGACACTGTTTCTTTGTCTTTACTCCTTAGATCGTCTCATTTGAACATTGTGCAACTGTTATTTGTCGTAACAATGGGCATGTTGTTATATTTAAGGAATACAACGGCTACCAGTAACCGTTGTGCAGACTCCAACTAACACTAATGTCACACGGACATTCATCATGGACACAGATGTATCACCACAGCAACAACAACAACTTGTATTCATATATCGTCCTTCATCCAGGATAATGTCTCAGAGCACTGCAGAATGACGTGGTAGCACACCTAGCAAGGGAGAAAGCGAAGGGGAGGTGACTATTGGTGCAGTCGAAGAGGTGTGATTTAAAGATAGATGAAGAGAGATAAGGCTGAGTGATGATGCTTGGAGTTCCAGAGGTTAGGGGTGCACTGACATTAGTCACCAAAGTGCTGCTTCTTGGAAAAGGCCAGCATGGGCAAATGGCTTCCACTGTCTGCACCGAGAATGCACTATTCCAAAACAGAAGGGAGTTTCTTCCAATGTCCTGACAATATCTCAAATATAAATTCGACACTCAGAGAGAGTTGACGGAGGCGTGGACAAGGATTTCAGCAGCTTGTGGAGTGAGATATTGTTGGAGACTGACAGCGTGGCGGAGGTGGAGGAAAGTGGTCCTGCCCAGGGACTAGATGTAAAGGAGGAAGGATAACCTGACGCCGAGGTTGCGCATGGGTTCAGAGAGTTTTAAGAACACATTGGGTAGGTTGAGGAGGTCTGAACTGCAGGAGAGAAGATGTTGAAGGGAGCCGAAGAGTATGGCTTCTGTCTTGTTAACACCATATTGACCTGTCCGCTCCCTCTACTCAGCAGTCTCCAGCCGGCTTCATGTTCCCCGCCTGGCCCACCCCACTATCAGTGGTTGGGCCTTCAGTCTCTCTGCCTCCACCCTTTGGAACTCCATCCCACAGACCCTTTGCCTTGCTCCCTCCCTTGCTTCCTTCAAGGCACGTCTCAAGACCATCCTCTTTGACCTTCAGTCACCTGGCTACCCCTACCCTACCTACTTTGAGATGTATTGAACTGAATTGAATCATGTTACATTACATGCAAGCATTAATATTATTACTATAACCTAAAATTGCCTTTTAAATTACAATTATCAACATGTCACTCCTAGTTCGCCTTGAATGTGCAAATGCAGGTTAACAAAACCACACCATTATGTACACAGAACACATTTCCACAGTCCATGAAATCATAGTCAATGCAATTTCTAAATTGTCTCTTTTGGGCAGTAAGGGAAGCTAATTTAGCTTTATCTTCCCCCATTCCAATTTATGCCTAAATAAATACAGAATGAAGTTATCACTTTACTGAAGGTGTATTTAGTTTGGTGTCATATCTAGAGATGGGCATGTGGGAAACCTTACTACTTCAAAAAGAAGCTCCAGTCTCCGCCCTAGCTATTTCCATTTAATACTTATTCAAACATTTCGAATTTACTTGCTTTCAAGACCTGTCTCAAGACCCTTCTTTTCGACTGTGCCTTCGGTAACCGTCCTATCTCTACACTCCCCACCCTCCACCCCTTTTGATCCCAACAACCAGCTCAGGTGCGGATCCCTGACTGTCCAGCACTTTGAGACATTCTCCTGATGTGAAAGGCACCGTACAAATGTAATTCGCTGTTGTTGTCGAAGACCATATAAGCAAAAGTGACCCAGGAAACTACAGACTAGTGAGTTTATTTCCATTAATTTAGGACAATAATAATAATAATCCTTATGTTTAATAATAGTGCTTTATCACATCTTCTAGATGTTTAAACATTAATCTTATTCTGATCCCTCACAATTAGCTGCCGCATTTTGCCCACAAAATGCACAGTCACTTCACTTTACAATATATTGTGAAATGAAATTGGGAGGGAGGGGAACAAAATAGAGTCCTGTAGATTAGTGCTTAGAGCACTTGACTCACAAGTGAGAAACCTGGTTTAATTCCCGGCGGGGCAAAACCTTGGGCAAGTTTCGTTACTCCACACGTCTGATAATAATCACTCAAGAAAAAAAACAACAATTAATTGGTCACTTCAATCCACGACTGTTTGTGGGACACTGCTATGTGTAATTCGCTGCCGAGTTTCGCTCATAAATATACAGTCAATTCACTTTACAGTATATTCTGTGAAGTGCTTTAAGATGTCTAGAAGACATGAAAAAGCACGATATAAAATGCAAAGGTTATTTTATTATTTATTATATTCTGTGAAGCACTTTGAGACATCTCAATGATGTGCTAAGATGGTATATCAAATGCAAGAATTATTATTAATTACTATTAATAATTAATTATTATTAATGTGGAGTCCTGTAGCTCAGTGGTTAGAGCACTCGCTTTGCAAGCGAGAGACCTGAGTTCAATTCCAGGCAGAGGGCGAAACCTTGGGCAAGTTTCCTTACTCCACACACCTAATAATAATAATCCCTCCAAAGAAAAAACCAAAAAAAACAAAAAAAACAATAACAATAATAAATTGGTCATTTTCAATCTACGACTGTTTGTGTGCTATGCGCAATTGGCTGCCGCGTTCGCCCACAAATATACAGTCAATTCACTTTACAGTGCATTCTGTGAAGCGCTTTGGGACATCCTCCCGACGTGAAAAGCGCTATATCAAATTCAAGGATTATTATTATTATTATAAGATTTTGATAACTAACATTGCTATATAACTAGAGTTTTATTGTATATATCTACTTTTAAATATTAAGATGTTTGCCCTAATTTAGTATTTTACAATCAGGTTCAATATTTCTATTGGTTGGTATCAACTAGTGGGAAACTGGATCTTTCCAATTCTCTATAGTATAGAAAACGTTTCAGTACAATTTACCTCTTATCTTATCATGGAACTCTGGATTCCAGTTGAAATAACAAAGCCAACTAATCACCAAGGAGTTATTAAAATGTGTTGTCTTTACGTTTTGTTTCCTTTTCCCACTGATCTGATTAATCTCCTCCCTTGTGTCCTGTGGGGATTTTGAGTGAAAACATATAAGACTTATATTCCCAGTTTACAGTGATATCTACATAGGATGCTAGACGTTTTCTATGTCTGAAATGTATCATCTATTGTTTGGGGCATTTTTGTTATCATTCTGTTTTCCTCTGCTTGGGATGGAAGCACCACTCTGTAAGCAATGGAGGGTGCATGATTTACCTGGAATATCTAAAGATGCAGACATCATCCTGGGTGGAATCTTCAGTGTACATTACAATGCAGAAACGCAAGAGGATCTTACATTTAGAACCGAACCCAAACCGGTCAAATGCAAAATGTTCGTTGAATGTTGTGTTTGTTCTACAACTGCAGCTATATAGGAAATATTGTATAGAATTATCGTTTGGTGTTTGATTTATTTAAAAATATTTTAAAATGAATTCTCTTTACTGTTTGGACGAATGTAATTTTAACTTCCATTTAAGATTAATTGTAATATAATGGCATCTTCCTTGTTCTGCATGTGAAGAATATTTTGAAAGGTGTTGTAAATGCACTTTTGTCACCGGCAACGTGTACTTAAAGATCACTGTATTGATTTTCCTTTATGTTAGTTTTTGTGGAATTTAAATTATAGGCTAAATATTAAATATTAAATATCACATTCCGAAAAAAATGATGAGAAACTTCTGCATTTGTTTACCAATCTACTGATCATTATTGTTACAGCTTTGATTTCAGATCATTTCGCTTTGCTCAGGCAATGATCTTCGCAATAGAAGAAATAAATAAAGCCCAAACACTCCTTCCGAATGTAACTCTGGGCTACAGGATTTTTGATTCATGTGGCATGCCATCCTTATCCATGAAAGCAGCCTTGGACATTTTAACTACACACGAAGAATCGCCTTCAAATTACACATGCAACCGAAACTCGGTGTTATCTGCTATTGTTGCTGACTCTGGTTCATCGCAGTCTGTAGCAGTTGCACGATCAATTGGTCCGTTCAGAATTCCAATGGTAAGCATCCTTAATCGGTGTAATGTTGAACCGAGCTCACTACAGTGCGAAATGCAAGTTTAATTGTGACTTAACGGTTTTATTTTGCTTCGATATCACAAATATAAAAGCAAAACAAAAATAAAGAAGTTCGTTGTCTTCCAAATTGGGTTTTTCCTTTTACCCATGAAAAAANCTATTTCAAAACGACTTCATGGCTGTATCATGTGTAGCATGTTTTATGCCTGTAGGTTTTCTTGTTTGACAGGAAATGTGAGAGTCGCTGACATCACTTACTAAAAATAACTTCCATTCTTATTTCCATCTAATGTTTGTTGTAACACTGCTAATAGCTAATGATCTGAAAATATCCCACAAAAACACTGGAGTTAGATTTTAATGAAAAAAAATGTGTAGAACACATACATTGCCAGTAAAATGATATATGACTGGACAATTCGATTTACCTTCAAGCCGAGGGCTGAATTGCAGAATTTCTCCTACTGTTGCTTTCAATCTGACATTCAGACCAAATTAGTATTTCATTCTGATGAATATAAACTTTTTTATTTAAAAAAAAGATACTATTTTTAGCTTTCAAGGATAAACATTTATCGGCTAACATAAAGTTATTAAACTATTTAAATATATCTCTACACGTATACACTCTACATTTGTTCAACCCTGACTCTATTCA
The DNA here is from genome assembly GCF_018977255.1 of Callorhinchus milii. Taxonomy (NCBI): domain Eukaryota; kingdom Metazoa; phylum Chordata; class Chondrichthyes; order Chimaeriformes; family Callorhinchidae; genus Callorhinchus; species Callorhinchus milii. The sequence goes on along the minus strand of NW_024704752.1, from coordinate 9,916,099 downwards.
AATGTCTAACACACAGCTCAGGTTTGTATTTGATGGTAACAGCTCATAGTCTAGTGGTTTCACGCAGACTCGTTTTGTTATTCGCCTTGTATTCGTACCCATTTCACGTAAACATTTTTAGCTCTTCTTCAGGCCCGCACCACAGATCGAGCATAGGTCACATCCGGATAATAAATAACACGTATGGCGCTTACAGATGAGCGAGACAAATTTGAGGGAAGAGGAATATAGGAAGTAATCAAGTAAATTGAGTAAACTCCCTGCTCTCCGGACTTCCGAACTCTCCCCTCCACAAGATGTAGATTACTCAACCCGCTGCAGCCCATGTCCTCTCCCGCACCAAGCTCTGTTAAACTAGCACCCCCACCTTTGCCTGGATTCATTGGCTCCCAATACCCTAGAAGATCGAGTTCAAGATCCTCTTCCTCACTTTTAAAACCCTCCACGATCTTGTTGCTCCCGACCTCTGCGACCTACTGAAACATTGCTCACCTGCTCGCTCCCACCTTTCAACAGTTACTGATACTAAATTCAGTAAAATGTTGTAATGTTGTAAAATTGTGTAACACAAACTGTGCTTTGGTAGTCTTAATGCATGCAATATGACTTTTAAATTTACATTGACAATAATGGTGTATATTTTCATTCAGCTAAGTTTGCTATTTCCATTGTGATTTTCCACAGGTAAGCTACTTTGCCACATGTGAGTGTCTCAGTAATAGACGAGAGTTCGCTTCATTTTTCAGAACAATACCAAGCGATTATTTCCAAGCCCGAGCATTAGCTCAGCTTGTTAAACACTTTGGGTGGACTTGGATTGGGACGATTAAAAGCGACAATGATTATGGCAATTTTGGAATGCAGACATTCACTGAGACCGTTCAGCAATTTGGCGTATGTATTGCTTTCTCTGAGTCTTTCAGAATTTATCCCAGAGAGGCGTTACTTAAAACTATAGATGTTATCAAAAAGTCGGCAACAAAAATTATCGTGGCCTTTGTTAGCCTCGGAGATATGGCTGTTTTGATCAAAGAAATTGCACAGCAAAATATCACAGGTATACAATGGGTAGGAAGCGAAGCATGGGTTTCTACGTCTCTTCTCTCTCCAGAAGAAAACAGAAGAATTCTTACTGGGACAATAGGAACAGCAATTCATAAAGTAGTTTTGCCGGGTTTAAAGACATTTCTAACCCATTTGCGGCCTTCCAGTTACCCTAACAATATTTTAATGAAAGAGTTTTGGGAAACAGCCTTCAGCTGTACCCTATCAATGACTGACAACGAGACTGAAAATGTAACATCTGTTTCTCGCAACAAGGAGTGTACAGGAAAAGAACATTTATCTACAATAAATAATATTTTTACAGATGTATCTGCACTGAGAGTCACTTACAGTGTATACAAAGCCACGTATGCTATCGCCCACGCACTCCATGATATGCTGTCGTGTGAATATGGAAAAGGACCGTTTGCTAATAAGACTTGTGCAAACATTTTACATTTTGAACCATGGCAGGTAAGTCAAAGCATGTGATATTAAGATGAATAGTGCTGCGGGGCAACATTGAAGACTGGTGGGATTACTTTCGTCTATATGACTCCGCATAGCTATGAGGTTGAAATGTTAACCGTACATCTGTGACAGAAATGCAGATTAAACCCTTCAGTGAGTGAGGTTTGGAGGGAGACTCTTTGTTAGGTTATCATCAGACATCGCCCCTCCTCGCCCTTCACCCCCCCCCTCCATCCCACACTCTGTGAATTGACCAGAGTGGGACAAGATACACTCTGAAAAGCAAAGGGAGAGAAAAGGGGGTCCTACTTAGTATAAATACTGTGGATATTATACTGAATTACAGGATTTGTGACAGTTATATATTTGACAAATAATAAGTTAAAATGTTGAAATATTTAATAGGCATAAATATGACTCGTCTTATCCACGTCACCGCTATGATCTTTTCCTATAAAGCTTTTGTTTTACATGCAAACAGTAAATTTTACAACTAAGATCGGTGAAAGGGTATACTTCGATGAAAATGGTGATTCAGTCCCAACCTATGACATTGTAAACTGGCAACCAAATAACCATGGTGGTGCCGATGTTTTGACCATCGGATACTATGATGGTTCTGAACCCTCAGACCAGCAACTTATGATAAAGAAAGGAACCATGGTCTGGAGCGGAGGTCAAAGTAAGGTAATTCTTATTACTTTACTTATTATTATTAGCAGATACTTGGTCCAGTAGCTTAGTGGTTAGAGAACTTGCCTCTCAAGTGAGAGGACCTGGGTTTGATTCCCGGCAGGGCAAAATGTTGGGCAAGTTTCCTTACTCCACAGACCTCTGTTCACCTGGCAGTAAGTAGGAACCCGATTGTTAGTTGATTGTCCGATCGCTTTTCTGGGGGTAATAATTCCTTTTAAAAAATGTGGTCACTCAATCCACGACTGTTTGTGGGACACTGCTGTGCAAAATTGGCTGCCCTGTTTTGCCAACAAAAGATATAGTCAATTCACTTTACAGTACTGTATATTCTGTGAAGCTCTTTGAGATGTCTCGAAGACGCGATAAGCACTTTATTAAATGCAAGGATTAATAATAAATAGGGGGTGGGGGCATTGGTAAATAGAATTGAATAGATTTCATTCTCAAAGCACCAGCAATTATGATGAGCCAAATATAATAATTGACCTATAATTATGAAGGATACAATGAAATGTGCCCATTGATATACAGTTGCAAAGGTTATGAATAGTTCTTTTGCAAGATCAAACACTTGTAACAAATGGACAGAATGTATGACATGACTATCTTGTTGGTTCTTTATCGATAAGGCTCCACGAGCTGTTTGTTCTGAAAGTTGCCTCCCTGGAACAAGAAGAGCAGCAAGAAAAGGTCATCCAATTTGTTGTTACGATTGTGTACAATGTGCCGATGGTGAAATTAGTAATAACATTGGTACGTAATAATTTACACTCTTAAATTGCGCATTTAAATCTATTTTGAAGAGGTTTAACTAAAAAACGTTTTATTTTATCTCTTCAGATTCCTTGGATTGCATTACATGTCCTTCAGAATTTTGGTCCAATCAACAACGAGACCAATGTTTACCAAAGAAAATAGAATTTTTGTCCTTTGGAGATGTTATGGGAATATTCTTAGCAATAATAGCAGTGTTTGGAGCTTGTCTTACCATTGGAATATCAGCTCTTTTCTATTACTACAAAGACACTCCCATTGTTAAAGCAAATAATTCTGAACTGAGTTTCCTCCTTCTTTTTGCCTTAACACTTTGTTTTCTATGCTCACTGGCATTCATTGGCGAACCATCAGTCTGGTCTTGTATGTTACGGCACACACTGTTTGGAATTACTTTTGTTCTTTGCATTTCTTGCATTTTAGGGAAAACATTTGTGGTTCTTATGGCATTTAGGGCAACAGTTCCAAGCAATAACATAATGAAATGGTTCGGTCCAACCCAACAATTGCTAACTATTTTAATCCTTACATTTGTGCAGTGCTTAATATGCATTGTCTGGCTAGCTATATCTCCACCTTTTCCAGTAAGAAATACCAAGTATCTTAAAGAAATAATTATTCTAGAATGTGATGTTGGGTCTGTAACAGCCTTTTATTCAGTCCTTGGTTATTTGGGATTTTTATCCTGTGTGTGCTTTGTGGTGGCATTTCTGGCTCGAAAACTGCCAGACAATTTCAACGAAGCTAAATGTATAACCTTTAGTATGCTTATATTTTGCGCAGTTTGGATAACATTTATTCCAGCTTATATAAGCTCTCCTGGAAAATACACAGTAGCCGTAGAAGTATTTGCTATTTTAGCATCTAGCTCTGGACTGCTGCTGTCCATTTTTGCTCCAAAATGTTATATCATCATTCGAAAACCCGAAAAAAATACAAAGAAGCATATGATGGGTAAAAAGCCTTCTAATAAACTATGAATGTTTATGGGTATATTGGAATTGAACAAATATAGTTTGGATTATTTCTTAGGATAGAATTCAGAAGTATATATGAAGAACAATTGCTGTCTGAAATATTTGTAACAACAAACTGTATGTTTACTATGATGTTACAGCCTAGTGTGATTGCTTGCCAAATAAAATGCAACTAAAGTCACTTCAAATTGTGATGCTGCATATATTTTTTACTAATCAAGTGCAAACAATTTCCACTTATGCAAATAACAAGAATGTGGACTCAGTTTTCATTTAATACATTTCTATGTCCCATGCTGGTGACAAATAAAGGTCCCCCCAGTCATTGCTACAATTTTCCTCACCACTGCACAGTGCCTCGCCTTATACTTCTTCAACACTATCTAGCTTTTTTCTACGTAACAATAATAATCTTTGCATTTCATGTCTTCTAGACATCTCAAAGTGCATCATAGAATATACCATGAAGTGAATTGACTGCATGTTATGTCGTCAAAAAATGGTAGCCAATTGCACTTAGCAGTGTCCCACACACAGTCATGGATTATGTGACCAAATTATTACTATTTTTATGTTGAAGGAAATATTACCACTGGATATCCGATCGATTTCGCCCTGCTGGGAATTGAACCCGGTCCTCTTGCTTGAGAGGCGAGTGCTGTAACCACTGAGCTACAGGACTCCACAAGATAAGAAAGATAAAAAAGAAAGGATAGATAGGAAAGATGGGCTAGATGGGATAAATGGGATAGACGGGATAGATAGATGGATGGAGGGAGGGAGGGATTGATGACAGTGAGAAGGAAAGATAAAGAGATGAGGGAAATAGAGAAAGAGAGATAGACACACACACACACACAAGTCACACTCTCTAACACACATATATATCACACACAAAGAGACACACATACTCACACAGACCACACACTGACTCACTCACAGACACACACGCACACACCGATTCACTCCCTCACACACAGATATGCACACACACTGACTCACTCACATACACACCCACGCTGATTCACTCACACACAGACACACCCAGGCACAAACGCATAGACGTATGCATACAGACACGCATACCTACTCCCTCACACAGAGACACACACACACACATTGACACACACGTCACACTCACATATAAATCCCACACAGACACACACACTGACTCACTTTCTCACACACACACACACACAAACAGACTCACACATAGACACACACATACACTGACATACAGACTCACTCCCTCACACGCAAACCCTACACGTACACACCGATTTACTCACTCACGTACATTCACACGTAAAGTGGTAATTGCTTCAATAAGAGATAGTGATGGTGGGTCCTTGGGTTGGAGGTGCTCCTTGTGCTCCTTCTTTCCTTGTGAAGAGATAAGATGCTGCATTATCAGTACATATGCATGGACATGGAGTATAGCAGAGCTTTGCACTGCTATGTTGCACAGCTGTAGTCCTGGCATTACAGTCATTGTGATATGCTTGTACAGAGTCAGTGTGTAACAATTTGTTCATGTACAATATACTGCAATTCACATCATATCTAAATATTCTGCTGCAGACTAAGAGATTTCTTCACCTCTAACTTTCACACTCTCAAAGCCTACCAGACACTCTTTCAAACTTCTCCAGAACAGCATTTTTATTGAGGGTTTGAAGAACATCCAGTAAAAGGTAACTTTTCTGCATTGATTTCTGAGTTATTCTTTCCAAACAATATGGGCATTATCATCCTTGGGGCGTTGGAGAGGGTAGGGGTAAATTCAGTATCCTTGGAGCTGAATTGTCTTCAAGGTGACATACAGTCAATGAACTTTGCAGTATATTCTGTAAACGCTTTGAGATATCTCAAATACATAATAAGGCACTATATCAAATGCAAGGATTATTATTATGCTTAGCAACGGAATGCCAGAATCGAGTCAATTCTCTGTGGCAGTCTTGGTCGTCAGGTTTCTAAACCATGTGCGACCGCAGTACTCCAGGGCACTGATGATAACAGATCAGCCAGTCTGGCTTATCAATAGAACTCAGAGAGGGAATGAGTCTTTCCACTCAGCTCCTGTTGACCCTGTAAACCACATCCCTAACACGTAGGGAGATCCAAGCTGGACAAGGATCGGGTAGGGTGGTCATTTTTGCATCTAGCTTTGCATTACTTGTCTGTATATTTGCTCCCAAATGTTAAATCATATTACTAAAGCCAGCAAATTATACAAAGAAGCACATGATGGATAGAGCTTTCATTGGTATTCAAACGAGGTGCAGAGCAAATATTTCAGTCTTATTTCTTTATTATTTCCACCTCTTTTAAAAGACTTACCTGTTAAAAGTTAATGCCAGCGAGGAATCTACATAATTGTGTTTTATAAAATAATTATAAGCATTGCATTTGATGCAGTGTCATTTGGGAGGACATCTCAAAATGCTTCACAGACTTTACTGTAAAGTTTAGTGATTCTGTATTTTTGTGGCTGAGTATGGCAGTCAAAATTTGCACAGAGAAATGTCACACGAGCAGTCACAAAGTGAATGCCCAATTGTATTTGGGAAATTGTTGGCCAGGACCCGAGGAGAAACAATCTTCTCTTTTCAAATAATGTTGTGGGATCTTTAACTTGCATATAGCACCCCTCACGCAGTCTAACGTCCCAGAGCAATTACCTCCCTCCCTGAGTTCTGACCCCCATTGCACCTGAACCGCAACAATTATTTGGAAGTCTTGGTAGCACTTGGTATTCCTGACAACTTTTACGATATATCGCACACATCTGTTAAATTAAACCTTAATACATTAATTATTGCTGTAGAAAATTAATGAAAAGGGAATAAGATTGTACCTCATATGTAATTACATTGTGTTCTTTTTTATATTTGGTTTGAATATCTGGAGGAAGATTAAAGTGGTAATGTGCTTCCTTCTGAGAATTGTCCTTAATTTGTTCAGGGCTTCTGGAATAGTATATCTATTTCAAGCCAGTGTACACAGCTGTCAGTGGAATGTAACAATATTAAAAGTATATAAGGGCGATTGGCTGTAGTTCTGGACACTGATGGGCACATTTAAAAACCATGTGTTTCCCTATGCTCTGTGTGCTATTGTTTTCTGTTCTTGTTCCTGTGTGGCTGACTGAAGAACCAACCTGTAAACGTTGGGGGATGTTTGATCTGCTCAGTTTGTCTAAAGACGGCGACATCGTTCTCGGAGGACTTTTCAGTATTCATGTCGATGTTGAAGTTCATGATTTGAATTTCAAAACCCAACCAAAAGAAGTAACATGTACAAAGTTAGTGAAGCTGTCCATTTATCCTATCCGATTATAATAGTAGACCGATCGTTGCGGATTAACTACAGTATAGTACTTGCACTCTTTTAGATAACTAACATTGTTGCAGCATGATAATATATATTTAAACAACTTCCAATCTGTGAAATAGTCACAGATTGTGTTTGCGTTGTGTTTGCATGAAAGCTTTTCTATTAATGGCAGGAACTGTAGTGCAGCATCCAATTATTTATTTTGGTGAGATTTTGGTAATCTTCCTACACATTATATTGAGATGTTCCTGGATAAAACACAAATGAAAGGAATATGAGTCGTAGAATACATGTATCCTAGAGGTACGTGACATAATGTTGGTGAATTATATTTTTATCAGCGGCAGGTGGGATTCCATAATTATAAATATATCGTGCCCGAAATATTCAAGTGAGTTCATCAATTTCATTGTGATATTGTTTATTTAATTTCTCTTCTGGGTTACCGGAAGGTAAACAAAATCAATAAGGGCGAAACTGGTCTGTTAAAAATCCAAATCTGCAATAATTGCCGGTTGCGTTAGACAGGTCCAGAAACGATACAATCACAATACAAATTCTACCCATTTCACGTCTGTGGATGTCTTTCAAGGTGGGAAAACATCCCAAAGTAAAGCAGGTATAAAGCTGGACTGGTCCAGTTAGCGTATTGATTGATCACCATTTAAAAATGTATGTCGAGCTGAAATTTGCCAAGTTAGATTACACTCTAACCGACTAAAATGAGTTAACAATATCTAAACGAGTTATGGTTTTATTGCTTATATTTCTATGCAATACAGGAAGGTGTGCCATCTTGCTCTAAATGTTGATTCTTTCCTTCAGCCTTCTTTACTATATCTTAACTGCAGGAAGGGGAAATCTAGCTGTTGTTTTATTCTTTTCCGGAAAGATAATACCAATGTTACTTTCACTGTTGTAAAATTCGACAGATAGTGTATTTAATATTGTGATTGCTACAGGTTTCGATTCAGATTGTTTCGTTTAGCAATGGCGATGATCTTTGCTATAGAAGAAATAAACAAAGATTCGACACTGCTTCCCAACATTACTCTGGGCTACTGGATTTCCGACTCTTGTTTAACACCTGCCGTATCAATAAAAAGAACCTTCGATTTTTTAAACCGTCTTGAAGAAACATCTTCAGATTTCACTTGCAAAAGAGCACCTGTGGTTTCCGCTATTGTTGGTGACTCCAGTTCTTCAGTGTCCGCAGCAATAGCGACCTTAATCAGTCCTTTTCGGATTCCTCTGGTAAGCTCTTTCATGGAAAAAGATAGTAATTTGTTGGAGCACAGTAATAGAAATGTGTTATTCAACATACTTTATTGTCCACTTCCATGTAGTTGGACACTGTTGGAATCCGCGATTTTCTTTTCATTTAGTGGCGTCCTGTAGAGTATTGGTTCAAGCACTCGCCTCGCAAGTGAGAGGACCCTGGTTCCATTCCCAGCAACTTAGGCAACTTTACTTAATCCACACGCGTCTGGTTACCAAGCAGTAAGTTGGAATCCAGTTGTTAGTCAATTGGTGGATGAGTCCCTTAAAATAATAATAATAATAATTTGGTCAATCAATCTACTACTGTTTCTGAGACACTGCTGTGCGCAATTGGTTATCGCGTTTCGCCCACAAAATACATAGTCAATTCACTTTACAGTATATTCTGTGAAGCACTCTGAAATGTCTTAACGACGTGATAAGGCCCTATATCAAATAACAGAATTATTCTTTTATTAAATAATTATTATTTTATTCAATAATCTGCAATATGCAATAAAGGTAGATTAATTAATTCAAAATGCCATTAATCTTTATTGCTTCAGGTGTGAAGCATTCTTTTTAAAAAAANTTACTGTCCGATTTTGCAATTTCAGAACGACAATATATCATATATTTTAAAGGAAAGGACATTGAAGGTTATGGGAGAGAGGGAGTTACAGCAGTTGGGAGGTTCATGTGGAGTATAAACACTGTCATGAATGCGTTGGCCCGATAACTGTCTTCTATGTAACAAAGGCTTTGGAAGACAATGTAATTTTACACACAATAATTTTCCCCATTGATCGTTGTATTTGAGTGTGATTTCACAAACTGTCCAAAAATAACAATTTATTTCAACGAGTTTCTCAGATATGGAGACTATCACAATTTTTTTATTCTTCCCTCTGGCATCCATGTTGTATTATTCAGCAATTTCAGAATCACACTGTTTCACTTAGAGCTGATATTTCCAACATTACTTTGAGGTTGTCAAGCTCTGGAAGTGAATTATATTGGCGAGAGGAAAAGCAAGAGAAAATTGCATCAACATTAGAAAAATGCACGATTGTTCAATCAATAATAGTTGCTGGGCTTTGGGTGATACTGATAACAGTTTTGCCATTAAAAATGATAATTCTTTCTCATTTTTATTTCCGTAGGTAAGTTACTTTGCTACATGTGAATGTCTGAGTAACCGGAACTTATATCCATCATTTTTTAGAACAATACCAAGTGACTACTTTCAGGTCAGAGCCTTGGCTCAGTTGGTGAAACACTTTGGTTGGACGTGGATCGGGACCATTAGAAGTGACGATGACTATGGTAACTTTGGAATTCAAGCGTTCACAGAAGCTGTGCAACAACTCGGTGTTTGTATTGCCTTCTCTGAGTCTTTCTCTGTACCGTATTCGAGAAAACAATTGCTTAAAACCGTAGATATTATTGAGAAATCTTCTACAAAGGTTGTGGTAGCATTTCTTGCTCACCCTCATATGACTGCTCTACTAAAAGAAATTGTGCGACAAAATATGACAGGTATTCAATGGATAGGAAGTGAGGCGTGGGTCACCACAACACATCTGTCCCCAGAAGAAAGTGGACGATTCCTTTCTGGCACAATTGGAATTGCGATTCCCAAAGTACATGTTCCAGGGTTGAGAGAGTTTTTACTGCGAGTTCATCCTTCTGCATATCCAGGAAACCGCTTAATAAAAGAGTTTTGGGAAATGACCTTCAACTGTACTCTAGGAAACGAGGAGCACAAAGCACACGGATTGAAAGAATGCACAGGACGAGAGAATTTACGCACTGTAAATAATTCATATACAGATGTGTTTCAGTATAGAGTTACCTACAAGGTCTATACAGCAATCTACGCTATAGCTCATGCTCTTCATGATATGCTGTCATGCAAAAGTGGGAAAGGTCAATTTTCCAATACGAGTTGTGCAAATATTTCAAACTTTCAACCATGGCAAGTAAGACGTTCTTCGTATGATTTGTGATGTAAACGTTTCAATAGTGTTTAAGTTTGTTTTCTGTTAAGGTGCTATGTAAAGGGAAAGCTCTAGTCATAGATCCGTGTTTCCAAGATTATACCAAATATATTATTTAAACATGTCTGTTTGTGATTTTCGTTTTTGTTGCTAATTTACCATTTACTATTTTGCTGTTGGTCGGATATCCATATCATGACAGTCCTCATTTATTGTAAATATGGCCTTAGAGAGTGAGTGTTTTCAAACGATTCAATTTGAAAGACATTACCGTCCTCCAACCTATTCTTCTTTGCATCGTCAGATCTTCTGGTTACATGGGGGGAAATGTGATTGAGTTGGACAAGGAATAGTCACTGATTTTCCCTTCCTTGGTTCAGCGGCATTAAAGCCAATTTGTAACAATCTCTCCTCCTCGACACTGAATGAGATTGGAACCTGCAACCTGTTGCCTTGTAACGCTTTGTCTTGCACAATTATAATTGTATTTTGGTTAAGTAAAAGGTTATTTCATCATGTCTTGTTATTTTCCAATATAGATTTTGCATTACATGAAGACATTAAATTTCAACACAAAGATTGGTGAAAATGTTCATTTCGATGAAAATGGGGATCCAGTGGCAACGTACGACATTATAAATTGGCAACAAAATGACTTCGGAGGCACTGATATTATCACTGTCGGGCACTTTGATGGATCTGCTCCTCCAGGGGAAGAATTTAAGATAAGGGAAGAGGCAGTTGTATGGAGTGGAGGTCAGATTAGGGTAAGTCTTTTGCTGCGAATGTGTGTCTCAATGTGAAAGGTGTTGCTCGACTATGACGAACCGTTCTTACAAATCAACGTGAATCTCGGGATAAATAATTAACTGAAGATTAACACACCTTCAACAAAAGATCAGTCGGTTAATATGAACATCTAATATCTGCATTTCCCTATATCCAGGTTCCACGGGCGGTTTGCTCTGACAGTTGTCTCCCTGGAACAAGGAAAGCAGCAAGAAGAGGGCAACCAAAGTGTTGCTTTGATTGTATAGAATGTGCTGAAGGTGAAATTAGTAACATCACTGGTAAGAACAAACTCAGCTATCAATTCTTTCTTATATTCTCAAACATTTATAAAACAGCAACAACAACAAGAGCAAAATTGCATTTCTACAGCGCCCTTCACGTCGGGAGGATGTCCCGAAGGCGCTGGACAATCAGTGTTTCGGACCCGAGCTGGGGGTCGGGATCGGGAAGGGTGGAGGGCAGGGGAGGAATTAAATGGATTTGAATTCGGGTGATTTCTTTCCTATATTCTCAAACATTAATTGAATGGATTTCCATTCAGGTTCGTTCAATCACAAATTATTTTCTTTCAGATTCAACTTTGTGCCTAAAATGTCCTTTGGAATACCGGACCAATGATAAACGGGATCATTGCACACTGAAGGAAATTGAATTCCTCTCCTTCGAGGAGACATTGGGGATTGCTCTAGTGACACTGGCATTGCTTGGAGTCTTCATCACTATAAGTGTATTTGCAGCTTTCTATGTTCACAGAGACACTCCTATTGTTAAAGCTAATAACTCAGAGTTAAGTTTTCTGCTTCTTTTCGCATTAGCTTTGTGTTTTCTGTGCTCAGTTACATTCATTGGAGAGCCTTCAGTCTGGTCCTGTAGGTTATGTCACACAGCCTTTGCTGTCACTTTTGTTCTTTGTATTTCCTGTGTTTTGGGAAAAACAATCGTTGTGGTGATGGCATTTAATGCAACACTTCCCAGTAATAACATGATGAAGTGGTTTGGACCTACACAACAACGCCTGAGTGTTCTCATCCTTACCCTGATACAATGCTTAATATGTACTGTCTGGCTATGTTTGTCACCACCTTATCCACTGAAAAATAGTGACTATTTTAGGGAGAGAATTGTGTTTGAATGCCATCTGGGATCTGCAGTAGCCTTTTACTGTGTACTTGGTTACATTGGACTGTTGTCTTGTGTATGCTTTGGAGTTGCTTTTCTCGCTCGCCGACTTCCAGACAACTTCAATGAAGCGAAGCACATCACTTTCAGCATGCTTATCTTCTGTGCTGTTTGGATCACTTTCATTCCAGCTTATGTAAGCTCTCCTGGAAAATATACTGTGGCTGTAGAAATATTTGCAATTTTGGCCTCAAGCTTTGGGCTACTTGTCTGTATTTTTGCTCCAAAATGTTATATTATTCTGCTGAAAAAAGAGGAAAATACGAAGAAGCACATGATGGGTAAAAAAACTTCCAAGAAACAATGAACATTTTTTCTGAATGAAATAAAATTTTGTTCAAAAAATTACGTGTTAGTTGGATGTTGGTTTTGTTAATCTTGTTAAAGTATCGTGATAGTCTGATTGATTGTGTAATAATAGTATTATCAACGTTGTGAATAATTTCTTGTATTGAATTCAAGGTAATTTGTTTAATTGTTAACGGACAATAAAAGTCGGGGTGAAACTTGATATAAAACTCGGTGACCTAAAAATATTTACGCAAAAGCACACATCTGTTATATTAAACCATAAACCTCAAGGAAATTAATCGGTGCTGTAGAAGATTAATGAAAAAGGAATAAAATTGTACTTAAGCTTAGATGACTCTATAATTAAATTTTGTTCTTTTCTCAGTTGGTTTCCTTATCTGGAGGAAAATTAAAGACGTTATGTGCTTCCTTCTGAGAATTGTCCTTAATTTGTTGAGAGCACCTGGAGTAATACATCTATTTAAAGCTAATGTACACAGCTGTCAGTGGAATATAACAGTATCTACAGTATATAAGGGCGATTGGCTGTAGTTCTGGACACTGATGGGCACATTTATAAACCATGTGTTTCCCTATGCTCTATGTGCTATTGATTTCTGTTCTTGTTCCTGTGTGGCTGACTGAAGAGACAACCTGTAAACGTTGGGGGATGTTTGATCTGCTCAGTTTGTCTAAAGACGGTGACATTGTTCTCGGAGGAGTTTTCAGTATTCATGTTGATGTTGAAGTTCATGATTTGAATTTCAAAACCGAACCAAAAGCAGTAACATGTACAAAGTTAGTGAAACTGCCCATTTGTCTTATCTGATTTTAATTGTAGGCTGATCGTTTCGGATTAATGTCATGAATTTATTTGCACGCTTTCAGATAACTAATATTGTTGCAGCATGATAATATATACTTAAACAACTTCGAATCTGTTAAACAGTGTATTAGTTTGCATGAAGGCTTTCCTATTAGTGGCGTGAAATGTAGAGCAGTACCCAATTATCTGATTTCAGTGGTATTTCAGTGATCTTCCTGCACATTATGTTCAAGTTGTTACAAGATAAAACATGACTGGAAGGAATGTGAGTAGTTGTATCCATGTATCCTTGAGGTAAAGGTAGAATCACATTTCTATGACATAAAGTAGATGAATTATATTTTTATCAGCAAATAGATTGGATTCGATAATTATAAACTGTTTACGTGCCTGAAATATTCAAGTTGGGTTCACCAATTTCATTGTGATTTTTTTAAATTGAGTTTATCTTCTGGGTTACCGGAAGGTACAGAAACTCCATATGGGCGAAAGTGGTCTGTTAAAAATCCAGGCAATTTCGCAATAATTGTCGGCAATATTCGACATATATCCTCAGTGATATGCACAAAAAGCCCTAAGAGGTCCTACACACTAACGCCCCATTAGACTGGTCCAGGAACAATTCGATCACAATACAAATTACACCCATTTCACGTCTGTGGATGTCTTTAAAGGTGGGAAAACGTCCCAAAGTAAAGCAGGTATAAAGATGGACTGGTCCAGTTAGCGTATTGATTGATCAGCATTCAAAAATCTATGACGAACTGAAATTTGCCAAGTTAGATTACACTCTAACCGACTAAAATGAGTTAACAATATTTAAGCGAGTTATGGTTTTATTGCTTATATTTCTAAGAAATACAGGAAGGTGTGCCATCTTGCTCTAAATGTGGATTCTTTCCTTCAACCTTCTTTACTAAGTGGAGTCCTGTAGCTCAGTGGTTAGAGCACTCGCTTTGCAAGTGAGAGACCTGAGTTCAATTCCAGGCAGAGGGCGAAACCTTGGGCAAGTTTTCTTACTCCACACAGAGCCTAATAATTATCCCTCCAAAAACCAAAAACAATAATAAAATTAGTCATTTTTAATCTACGACTGTTTGTGGGACATTGCTGTGCGCAATTGGCTGCCGCGTTCGCCCAAATATACAGTCAATTCACTTTACAGTGTGTTCTGTGAAGCGCTTTGGACGTCTCCGACGTGAAAAGCGCTATATCAAATGCAATGATTATTATTATTATTATTATTATTATTATTATTATTATGATGTTTTAACTGCAGGAAGGGGAAATCCAGCTGTTGTTTTATTCTTTTCCAGAAAGATAATACCAATGTTACTTTCACTGCTGTGAAAATTCGACAGATAGTGTATTTAATATTGTGATTGTTACAGGTTTCGATTCAGCCTGTTTCGTTTAGCAATGGCGATGATCTTTGCTATAGAAGAAATAAACAAAGATTCGACACTGCTTCCCAACATTACTTTGGGCTACTGGATTTCCGACTCTTGTTTAACACCTGCCGTGTCAATAAAAAGAACCTTCGATTTTTTAAACGGACTCGAAGAAACATCATCAGATTTCACCTGCAAAAGAGCCCCCGTGGTTTCCGCTATTGTTGGTGACACCAGTTCTTCACTGTCCGCAGCAATAGCGACCTTAATCAGTCCTTTTAGGATTCCTCTGGTAAGTTCTTTCATGGATAAAGATCATAATTTTGGGGAGCACAGTAATAGAAAAGTGTTATTCAACATACTTTATTGTCCACTTCCATGTAGTTGGACACCGTTGGAATCCGCGATTTTCTTTTCGTTTAGTGGCGTCCTGTAGAGTATTGGTTTGAGCACTCGCCTCGCAAGTGAGAGGACCCTGGTTCCATTCCCAGCAACTTAGGCAACTTTCCTTACTCCACACATGTCTGGTTACCAAGCAGTAAGTTAAAATCCAATTGTTAGTCGATTGGTGGATGAGTCCCTTAAAAAAAAAATAATAATTTGGTCAATCAATCTACTACTGTTTCTGAGACACTGCTGTGCGCAATTGGTTGTCGCGTTTCGCCCACAAAATACATAGTCAATTCACTTTACAGTATATTCTGTGAAGCGCTCTGAAATGTCTAAACGACGTGATAAGGCCCTATGTCAAATGACAGAATTATTCTTTTATTAAATAATTATTATTTTATTCAATAATCTGCAATATGCAATAAAGGTAGATTAATTAATTCAAAATGCCATTAATCTTTATTGCTTCAGGTGTGAAGCATTCTTTTTAAAAAAAATTACTGTCCGATTTTGCAATTTCAGAACGACAATATATCATATATTTTAAAGGAAAGGACATTGAAGGTTATGGGAGAAAGGGAGTTACAGCAGTTGGGAGGTTCATGTGGAGTATAAACACTGTCATGAATGCGTTGGCCCGATAACTGTCTTCTATGTAACAAAGGCTTTGGAAGACAATGTAATTTTACACACAATAATTTTCCCCATTGATCGTTGTATTTGAGTGTGATTTCACAAACTGTCCAAAAATAACAATTTATTTCAACGAGTTTCTCAGATATGGAGACTATCACAATTTTTTTATTCTTCCCTCTGGCATCCATGTTGTATTATTCAGCAATTTCAGAATCACACTGTTTCACTTAGAGCTGATATTTCCAACATTACTTTGAGGTTGTCAAGCTCTGGAAGTGAATTATATTGGCGAGAGGAAAAGCAAGAGAAAATTGCATCAACATTAGAAAAATGCACGATTGTTCAATCAATAATAGTTGCTGGGCTTTGGGTGATACTGATAACAGTTTTGCCATTAAAAATGATAATTCTTTCTCATTTTATTTCCGTAGGTAAGTTACTTTGCTACATGTGAATGTCTGAGTAACCGGAACTTATATCCATCATTTTTTAGAACAATACCAAGTGACTACTTTCAGGTCAGAGCCTTGGCTCAGTTGGTGAAACACTTTGGTTGGACGTGGATCGGGACCATTAGAAGTGACGATGACTATGGTAACTTTGGAATTCAAGCGTTCACAGAAGCTGTGCAACAACTCGGTGTTTGTATTGCCTTCTCTGAGTCTTTCTCTGTACCGTATTCGAGAAAACAATTGCTTAAAACCGTAGATATTATTGAGAAATCTTCTACAAAGGTTGTGGTAGCATTTCTTGCTCACCCTCATATGACTGCTCTACTAAAAGAAATTGTGCGACAAAATGTGACAGGTATTCAATGGATAGGAAGTGAGGCGTGGGTCACCACAACACATCTGTCCCCAGAAGAAAGCAGACGATTCCTTTCTGGCACAATTGGAATTGCGATTCCCAAAGTACATGTTCCAGGGTTGAGAGAGTTTTTACTGCGAGTTCATCCTTCTGCATATCCAGGAAACCGCTTAATAAAAGAGTTTTGGGAAATGACCTTCAACTGTACTCTAGGAAACGAGGAGCACAAAGTACACGGATTGAAAGAATGCACAGGACGAGAGAATTTACGCACTGTAAATAACTCATATACAGAGGTGTTTCAGTATAGAGTTACCTACAAGGTCTATACAGCAATCTACGCTATAGCTCATGCTCTTCATGATATGCTGTCATGCAAAAGTGGGAAAGGTCAATTTTCCAATACGAGTTGTGCAAATATTTCAAACTTTCAACCATGGCAAGTAAGACATTCTTCGTATGATTTGTCGTGTAAACGTTAAACTTTTCAATAGTCTTTAAGTTTCATTTATGTTGGGTGCTATGTAAATGGAAAGCTTTAGTCATAGATCTGTCGTTCCAAGATATATTATTTAGATATGACTGTTTGTGATTTTGTTTTGCTATTTTACCATTTACCATTTTGCTGTTGGTTGGATACCCATATCATGACAGACCTCATTTATTGTGAATGTGGCCTTAGAGAGTGAGTGTTTTCACACGATTCAATTTGAAGGGCATTACCGTCCTCCAATGTCCTCCAATTCTTACTCTGCATCGTCAGACCTTCTGGTCACATGGGGGGAAATGTGATTGAGTTGGACAAGGAATAGTCACTGATTTTCCCTTCCTTGGTTCAGTGGCATTAAAGCCAATTTGTAACAATCTCTCCTCCTCGACACTGAATGAGATTGGAACCTGCAACCTGTTGCCTTGTAACGCTTTGTCTTGCACAATTATAATTGTATTTTGGTTAAGTAAAAGGTTATTTCATCATGTCTTGTTATTTTCCAATATAGATTTTGCATTACATGAAGACAGTAAATTTCAACACAAAGATTGGTGAAAATGTTCATTTCGATGAAAATGGGGATCCAGTGGCAACGTACGACATTATAAATTGGCAACAAAATGACTTCGGAGGCACTGATATTATCACTGTCGGGCACTTTGATGGATCTGCTCCTCCAGGGGAAGAATTTAAGATAAGGGAAGAGGCAGTTGTATGGAGTGGAGGTCAGATTAGGGTAAGTCTTTTGCTGCGAATGTGTGTCTCAATGTGAAAGGTGTTGCTCGACTATGACGAACCGTTCTTACAAATCAACGTGAATCTCGGGATAAATAATTAACTGAAGATTAACACACCTTCAACAAAAGATCAGTCGGTTAATATGAACATCTAATATCTGCATTTCCCTATATCCAGGTTCCACGGGCGGTTTGCTCTGACAGTTGTCTCCCTGGAACAAGGAAAGCAGCAAGAAGAGGGCAACCAAAGTGTTGCTTTGATTGTATAGAATGTGCTGAAGGTGAAATTAGTAACATCACTGGTAAGAACAAACTCAGCTATCAATTCTTTCTTATATTCTCAAACATTTATAAAACAGCAACAACAACAAGAGCAAAATTGCATTTCTACAGCGCCCTTCACGTCGGGAGGATGTCCCGAAGGCGCTGGACAATCAGTGTTTCGGACCCGAGCTGGGGGTCGGGATCGGGAAGGGTGGAGGGCAGGGGAGGAATTAAATGGATTTGAATTCGGGTGATTTCTTTCCTATATTCTCAAACATTAATTGAATGGATTTCCATTCAGGTTCGTTCAATCACAAATTATTTTCTTTCAGATTCAACTTTGTGCCTAAAATGTCCTTTGGAATACCGGACCAATGATAAACGGGATCATTGCATACTGAAGGAAATTGAATTCCTCTCCTTCGAGGAGACATTGGGGATTGCTCTAGTGACACTGGCATTGCTTGGGGTTTCCATCACTTTCGGTGTATTTGCAGCTTTCTATGTTCACAGAGACACTCCTATTGTTAAAGCTAATAACTCAGAGTTAAGTTTTCTGCTTCTTTTCGCATTAGCTTTGTGTTTTCTGTGCTCAGTTACATTCATTGGAGAGCCTTCAGTCTGGTCCTGTAGGTTATGTCACACAGCCTTTGCTGTCACTTTTGTTCTTTGTATTTCCTGTGTTTTGGGAAAAACAATCGTTGTGGTGATGGCATTTAATGCAACACTTCCCAGTAATAACATGATGAAGTGGTTTGGACCTACACAACAACGCCTGAGTGTTCTCATCCTTACCCTGATACAATGCTTAATATGTACTGTCTGGCTATGTTTGGCACCACCTTATCCACTGAAAAATAGTGAATATTTTAGGGAGAGAAT
The DNA here is from genome assembly GCF_018977255.1 of Callorhinchus milii. NCBI lineage: Eukaryota > Metazoa > Chordata > Chondrichthyes > Chimaeriformes > Callorhinchidae > Callorhinchus > Callorhinchus milii. The sequence goes on along the minus strand of NW_024704752.1, from coordinate 9,896,853 downwards.
CGTGTTTGAATGTCATCTGGGATCTGCCGTAGCCTTTTACTGTGTACTTGGTTACATTGGACTGTTGTCTTGTGTATGCTTTGGAGTTGCTTTTCTCGCTCGCCGACTTCCAGACAACTTCAATGAAGCGAAGCACATCACTTTCAGCATGCTTATCTTCTGTGCTGTTTGGATCACTTTCATTCCAGCTTATGTAAGCTCTCCTGGAAAATATACTGTGGCTGTAGAAATATTTGCTATTTTGGCCTCAAGCTTTGGGCTACTTGTCTGTATTTTTGCACCAAAATGTTTTATTATCCTGCTGAAAAAAGAAGAAAATACGAAGAAGCACATGATGGGTAAAATAACTTCCAAGAAACAGTGAACATTTTTTTCTGAATAAAATAAAATTTTGTTCAAAACATTACGTGTTAGTTAGATGTTGATTTTGTTAATCTCGTGGAAGTATTGTGATATTCTGATTGATTGTGTATCAATAATGTTATCAAACTTGTGAATAATTTCTTGTATTGAATTCAAGATAGTTTGCTTGATTGTTAACTGACAATAAAGAGTCTTGGTGAAACTTGATATAAAACTCTGTGACCCAAAAATGTTTACAAAACTGCACACATGTGTTACATTAAACCTACACCTTAAGGACATTAATCGATGCTGTAGAAAATGAATGAAAAAGGAATAAGTTTGTACCTTATGCTCAGATGAGTCTGCAATTAAATTTTGTTCTCTTCTCAGTTGGTTTCATTATCTGGGGGAAAATTAAAGTAATTATGTGATTCCTTCTGAGAATTGTCCTTAATTTGTTGAGAGCACCTGGAGTAATACATCTATTTAAAGCTAATGTACACAGCTGTCAGTGGAATATAACAGTGTCTCAAGTATATAACAGCGATTGGCTGTAGTTCTGGACACTGATGGGCACATTTATAAACGATGTGTTTCCCTATGCTCTGTGTGCTATTGATTTCTGTTCTTGTTCCTGTGTGGCTGACTGAAGAGACAACCTGTAAACGTTGGGGGATGTTTGATCCACTTAGTTTAACTAAAGACGGCGACATCGTTCTCGGAGGAGTTTTCAGTATTCATGTCGACGTTGAGGATCGGGATATGGATTTTAAATCCCAACCAAAAGCAGTAACATGTACAAAGTGAGTGAAACTGCCCATTTGTCTTATCTGATTCTAAAAAAAACAGATAGATCCTTGCGGAATAACGTCATGAATTAACCAAACTGCTCACACGCTTTTAGATAACTTACCTCATTGTAGCCTGATCTGTGCTTCCAATCTCTAAAAGGAAAGTATAGTTGTTTGGATGGAAGGTTTTCTTTTGAACTTGCGAACTCTACCGCAGTCCCGAATTATCTGATTTGGGTGATATTTTAGCGATCTCCCTGCACATTATATTATATTATTATATTATATTATATTCGGATTGTCACGAGATGGAACAGGGCTGAAAGGAATGTGAGTAAGTAGTATCCGTGTTCCCTACAAGTAAATTTGCAATTAAGTTAATATGACATAATATATTGGTGCGTTTGCTTTTGTTTTATAAGAAAAACAGATTGGATCCGAAACTGCTCATGTGCCCGAGATATTTAAGCTTTATTTCGATTTTTCTCGCGTGTCGATCAGCGGAAGGTAAATGCATCCCTAATGGGCGAATCCGGTCTGCTATAGATGTAGGGAATTTCACAGAAATTGTGAATTTTGAGATTTACATGTGCCACTACCATTGCAAAACAATGCACTTATTTCACACCTTCGGAGGTCTTTCAAGCCATCAGGAAGTCCCAAAGCAAAGCACATTATAAAGCTGGACCTGCCCAGGTAGAGTGTTGGTCAGTTGCCATTTAAAAATATTTTGCTGTGTCGATTTGAATTTCGTCAGATCGGGTTACACTGTAACCTAAAAAAAANGTTAACAATATCAACGCAAGCTATGATTTTATTGTTTATAGCCGTAAGCAATGCACCCAAAGACACATCAAATACATCAAATCGTCTTGCTCTAAAAATAAATGTTATTTCCGTCCTTTAATCCTTATGCACTTATGCCTAACTGCAGGAAGGGGAATTCTATCCATTGCTTATCAGAGGAATTATTCCAAAATGATCATACCGATGCCGCTTTCAATGTTGCGAAAATATTGTAATTTAATATTGTCATTCCTGCAGGTTTCTATTCAGACTGTTTCGCTTTGCGATGGCGATAATCTTTGCAATTGAAGAAATAAACAAAGACCCGACGCTGCTTCCCAACATTACTCTGGGCTACTGGATTTCTGACTCTTGCGGAATGGTTGCCATGTCCATAAAAACAACCTTCGAATTTTTAAATCGATTGGAAAAAACATCTTCAGCTGTCACCTGCAAAAGAGCGCCCGCAGTTTCTGCAATTATTGGTGACTCGAGTTCTTCGATGTCAGCAATTGCGACCTTAATCCGTGGTTTTCGGATTCCTTTGGTAAGCAATTTCATGCCATAAGATTTCATTTTGCTGGAGACACGAATAGAAACGTAATATGCGACGTATTTTATTATCCACTTCCATTCAGTTGCACACCGTTGGAATCCGCGATTTACTTTCATTACATAATAATGTGCATATTTGCATGCAATAAAGATAACTAATAATATTATTAATCCTTAATGCTTTCGGTCTTAAGCAACGTTTTGCAAATCTATCAGCCTGTTTTGCATATTTTAGAATGATAACCTGTGATATATTTTAAACAAAATGACCTGGAAAGTTATGTGAAAGGAAATTACGAGGGGTTGGAGGTACATGTGGAGTGTAAACGAGTTGGCCGAATGGCTTCTTTTTGTTATAAAGTCTACGTAATACATTGTAATTTTACACCCAACGGTTTTCCCCAGAGATTGTTCGATTTCACAATGATTCCAAGACAACAATTTATTTCAATAAGTGTCTCAGATATGCATGATATTATGATTTTTTTTCTTGGTCTTCTTCAATCTGGGATCTATATTGCGTTTTGTTTCAGTATTGTACAGTGTCTTCAGCGCAAAAGTAACTTACTTTGCTGCTTCGTTTTCACCTGGTATTTCTAACGTTGCTTTAATGTTGCAAAGGTTCAGGAAGTGAGCTTTACTTACAGCCACTTGGCAAAACCATCAGGAAATCCAACGTCGATTCCAAGAGATAAAGGAAAAGTAAAGACATTAGGAAACGTTATCAATGTTTTGCACTGTACCACAGTAGCAATAAAGAAGTCATCGATGCGATAATCAATAATAGATACTGGGCTTTGGCCAATACTCGCAACATATTTCCCTTGAAAACTCAACATTCATTTCTTCATTCATTTGAGTTCCAAATTATTTGTTCGCTTTCTCATGTTTATTTCCGTAGGTGAGTTACTTTGCTACATGTGAATGTCTGAGCAATAGGAGGGAATATCCATCATTTTTTAGAACAATACCAAGTGACTACTTTCAGGTCAGAGCCTTGGCTCAGTTGGTGAAACACTTTGGTTGGACGTGGATCGGGACCATTAGAAGTGACGATGACTATGGTAACTTTGGAATGAAAGCGTTCACAAAAGCTATACAACAACTCGGTGTTTGTATTGCATTCTCTGAGTCTTTCCATATAACATACTCAAGGGAAGAATTGCTTAAAAGTATAGATGTTATTAAGAAATCTACCACAAATGTTGTTGTAGCATTCCTTGCTCAATCTGACATGACTCTTTTACTCAAAGAAATTGTGCGACAAAATGTGACAGGTATTCAATGGATAGGAAGTGAGGCGTGGGTCACCACAACACATCTGTCCCCAGAAGAAAGCAGACGATTCCTTTCTGGCACAATTGGAATTGCGATTCGCAAAGTACACGTTCCAGGGTTGAGAGAGTTTCTACTGCGAGTTCATCCTTCTGCATATCCAGGAAACCGCTTAGTAAAAGAGTTTTGGGAAATGACCTTCAACTGTACATTAAGAAACGAGGAGCACAAAGCAGATGGAATTAAGGAATGCACAGGACGAGAGGATCTGCGGACTGTAAATAATACATATACAGATGTGTCTCAGTACAGAGTTACCTACAATGTCTATACAGCGACCTATGCTATAGCTCATGCTCTTCATGATATGCTGTCGTGTGAAAGTGGCAAGGGATCATTTTCCAATAAAAGTTGTGCAAATATTTCAAATTTTCAACCATGGCAAGTAAGCAGTTCTTCACATGCTTTGTCATGTAAACATTACACGATTCAACAGTATTTGAGTTTCTTTTGTGTTCTGTTCTATATAAATAGAACTCTCTGTCCCCGGATCTGTGGTTCTAAGATTGTAACAAATTTATTATTGAATTGGGTTTTTTCTGCTTTTTGTGTTTTTCTTGTTTCTTATTTTAATGTTGGCCGTATCCACATAATCTGGCTGTTCACATTTCCTGAAAGAACCTTTCGTTAAATGTAAGCTTAGACAGTGAGTGTTTTCACACTATTGAATTTGAAAGACATTATTGTGCTCCTCAAAACTTACTCAGACCTATAAAACTTCATGTTATGTGGTGAAAAATGGGTGATTGCATAGAAATAAGGATTGGACACTATACAATTCCTGCAAACCCCAGAATGAGATTGGAACCTGAAAATTGTGTGTCTTGTGTTGTCTCTCTTTGCACTACTTTAAGTGTTTGAAGTATTTTACAGAAATAAGAGATTATTTCCTATTCTCTTGTTATTTTCCAATAAAGATTTTACATTACATGAAAACAGTAAATTTCAACACAAAGATTGGTGAAAGTGTTTATTTTGATCAAAATGGAGATCCAGTGGCAACATACGACATTATAAACTGGCAACCAAATGACCTCGATGGAACTGATATTGTTACTATTGGGCACTATGATGGATCTGCTCCTGCAGGGGAACAATTTAAAATTAGGGAAAAGATAATTGTATGGAATGGAGGTCAGATTACGGTAAGAGCTTCTGCTGTGCACTTGTGATTCTCAGGATAAATAATTACATAGAACTGAAGAACCACATGCCTTCAGTAAAATAATAATTGTATAATATTAACATCTAGTAGCTGCATTTGTCTATAACCAGGTCCCACGGGCGGTTTGCTCTGACAGTTGTCTCCCTGGAACAAGGAAAGCAGCAAGAAGAGGACAACCAAAGTGTTGCTTTGATTGTATAGAATGTGCTGATGGTGAAATTAGTAACATCACTGGTAAGAACAAACACAGCTATTAATTCTTTCTTATAATCTCAAACATTTATTGAAGAGATTTCAATTCAGGTTCGTTCAATCACAATTTACTTTCTCTCAGATTCAACTTTGTGCCTAAAATGTCCTTTGGAATACCGGTCCAATGATAAACGGGATCATTGCATACTGAAGGAAATTGAATTCCTCTCCTTCGAGGAGACATTGGGGATTGCTCTAGTGACACTCGCATTGCTTGGAGTTTGCATCACTATGAGTGTATTTGCAGCTTTCTATGTTCACAGAGACACTCCTATTGTTAAAGCTAATAACTCAGAGTTAAGTTTTCTGCTTCTTTTCGCATTAGCTTTGTGTTTTCTGTGCTCAGTTACATTCATTGGAGAGCCTTCAGTCTGGTCCTGTAGGTTATGTCACACAGCCTTTGCTATCACTTTTGTTCTTTGTATTTCCTGTGTTTTGGGAAAAACGATCGTTGTGGTGATGGCATTTAATGCAACACTTCCCAGTAATAACATGATGAAGTGGTTTGGACCTACACAACAACGCCTGAGTGTTCTCATCCTTACTCTGATACAATGCTTAATATGTACTGTCTGGCTATGTTTGTCACCACCTTATCCACTGAAAAATAGTGAATATTTTAAGGAAAGAATCGTGTTTGAATGCCATCTGGGATCTGCAGTAGCCTTTTACTGTGTACTTGGTTACATTGGACTGTTGTCTTGTGTATGCTTTGTAGTTGCTTTTCTCGCTCGCCGACTTCCAGACAACTTCAATGAAGCGAAGCACATCACTTTCAGCATGCTTATCTTCTGTGCTGTTTGGATCACTTTCATTCCAGCTTATGTAAGCTCTCCTGGAAAATACACTGTGGCTGTAGAAATATTTGCAATTTTGGCCTCAAGCTTTGGGCTACTTGTCTGTATTTTTGCTCCTAAATGTTATATTATCCTGCTGAAAAAAGAGGAAAATACGAAGAAGCACATGATGGGTAAAATGGCTTCCAAGAAACAGTGATCATGTTTTCTGAATGAAAATAACATTTTGGAGCAAAATTTCATATTAATTAGATGTTGGTGATAGTATTGTGAAATTCTGATTTATCGGTAATACTAATATGAAAGTTGTGAGGAATTTCTTGTGTTGGATGCAAGATTCTTTTGAATTGTTAGCAGACAATAAAATGCCAGTGCCTTGGGATGTCCTCCCGATGTGAAAGGCGCTGAACAAATGTATTCTTATTGTTGTTGTTAACATTTTCATAGGTTACTTTGCTTCATATTGAGTAAAAGAAACATCTGGTCCCTATTAAATGTCTTGACTAAAGTATTTAATTTACATAAAGACTGTCTTTGCCCTTCAGCCTTGGTCAGATCCCATCTGGAGTATTCGGTCCGGTTATGGCCATGACACCTCCGGAAAGATATATTGAGGGTGGGATTTGGGGGTGACAGATTCCAGATTCATCAAACTGAAACCAGAGCCGGGTTAATTATGAGGACAGGTTGCTTAAACGTGGCCTGTATTTCCTTGAGTTTAGAAGGTTGAGTTATTGTTAGCGAGGGGTATCAAGAGGTATGTGGCAAAGGTGGGTAATGTAGAGTTGAGGTATAGATCAGCCAAGATCTATCAGAATGGCAGAACAGGGTCGAGAAATTTTAATGAAGATAAATGTATTACTTTTACTTTGCTTTTCTTTTGTGTAGTTTGGATAACTTCAATGGTAGCTTATATAAACTATCCTGAAAAATACACTCTAGCCATAGAAGTGTTTGCTATTTTGGCATCTAGTTTTACATTATGTATATGTATATTTACTCTCAAATGTTACATCATATTACTAAAGCCAGCAAATGCTAGAAGAAACACATGATGAGTAAAGCATCTAATAAAAGCAGTTAATGGTTATTCAAAAANCATTACAGCAAATATTTCAATTTTATTTCTTTATTATTTTGACCTCTTTCAGGGCCGTCTGTTAAAAGTTAATGCCAGTGAGGAATATATGTAAGTGGACACAATAAAATAATAACTCTTACATTTGGCACAGCGTGTCATGTCGGGCGAGTCCTGGACGAGAGACAACTTTCTTCAGCTCAACGTGCGAAAAACCGAGGCCCTCCTGATTGGCTCACGTCAGCGCCTCCGCACCTCAGGCGCTGACACCATCAGCATCCAAGGCTGCACTCTCCACCTCTCAAAGCCAGTCAGGAACCTCGCCGTTTTGTTCGACCTTGAGCTGTCCTTTCTCCCTCACATCCGCACCACAACTGGCACCGCCTTCCATCACCTCCGGAATATCGCCAGATTACGGCACTACCTCACCCCTCACGCCGCTGAAACCCTGGTTCACGCCTTTGTCACCTCAAGGCTGGACTATGGGAACTCTCTCCTCGCCGGCCTTCCCGCCACTTCCCTCCACAAGCTGCAGGTCATTCAGAACTCTGCAGCTCGTGTACTGTCCCGCACCAGGCTTCGCGATCACATCACTCCCACCCTCGCTCGCCTCCACTGGCTCCCCATCCCCCAGAGGATTGATTTCAAGATCCTCATCCTCACCTACAAGGCCATTCACGGCCTTGCTCCCTCCTACCTCTCCAACCTACTATCCCCCTACCTACCTGCCCGTACCCTCCGTTCCTCTGGCTCCGGTCTGCTCCACGTCCCCCGCCCCAACCGCCCTACTATCGGTGGTCGGGCCTTCAGCCTCTCAGCCCCCAGGCTCTGGAACTCCATCCCCCAGTGCCTTCGCCTTGCTTCCTCCCTTTCCTCCTTCAAGGCCGGTCTCAAAACCTTTCTCTTTGACCGTGCCTTCAGCTCCCCTCTCGACTCTCTTCCTCCTCCTCGCTCCCTCCCTTCCCTCCCCTCACCCTGACCATTTCCCCCCTCCTCTCTCCCTCCCTTCCCTCCCCTCACCCTGACCATTTCCTCCCTGCTCGGGTCATGACCCAACTGTGCAGCGCCTTGGGACGTCCTCCTGACGTGAAAGGCGCTCTATAAATGGAATCTTGTTGTTGTTGTTGTTGTTGATGTCTCGAAGCACTTCATAGGTTTTATTGTAAAGTGTAGTGACTCTGTATTTTTGTGGCTGGATACGGTAGCCAATTTGTGCAGAGGAATGTCCCATAACCCATCATAAAGTGAATTGTATTTCGGAAACTGTGGGCCAGAATCCAAAAAGAAACTAACTTCTCTTTTGAAATAATGCCATGGGATCTTCCATGTGCTTGAACAGGAATGTCAGCCAAATCTATGAGTTTAAAGTCCTGATGTGAGGCTTGAATCCATGACCTTCTGACTCAGATAGGAGAGTGCTGCAAACTGAGCCAGGCTGACACTCGGGTTAATAATAAAATAATAATAATAATAATAATAATCCTTGCATTTGATATAGCACTTTCCACATCTTCTAGACATCTTAATGCACTTCACAGAATAAACTGTAAAGTAAATTGACTGTAAATTGTGGGTGAAATGCAGCAGCTGAATGGAGGGAGTGGACAGATTAATAGGAGGTCAGCTAGTCAGAGATGTAGGAGGGGGCAAGGCCACGGAGGGCCTTGAAAGTGGGGATGAGGATTTTGAATTCTATCCTCTGAGGGATGGGGAGCCAGTGGAGCCAGGCCAGGGTGCGGTCACACATGGTGCATGGAAACAACATTTATCTTAAATTCTGACCATTCAATAAAAAACAAATGAAATACATCCTTCTATGTTATCGATTTATTAAATACACTGTGTGTTTCCTCCTTGGGTCGAATTTTCATTAGATGACCCCGACCCAATGCCCGGCCTTCACGTCCTTCCACCGCGACTCAGCACTGGGTTCGCCTCCCAGACCTACCGCCACTGAGACCCCGACCTATCCATGTTTCAATCCTCTGACCAGCCATCACTGAACCCCATTATCAGGCCGCAGCTCACTTCAAGTCCTGCTGCTTGGCTATAACACCCCCCACAAAGTTACGCTATACTCCTAACTCGGCCTTTTTACAATTACTTGGGAGTCCAGGGGAAACAGGAAAACTTGGTATACAGTAAAATGTTTACATCACATCGTGCACATCTGTTAAATTAAACCATAAACCTTAATGAAATTAATTGTTGCTCTAGAAAATGAATGAAAAAAAATTACACCTTAATCTTAGATGAGCATGTAATTAAAATATATTCTTTTTTTAATTTGGTTTGATTACCTGGAGGAAGATTAAAGTGGTAATGTGCTTCCTTCCGAGAATTGTCCATAATTTGTTCAGAGCCTCTGGAATAATACGTCTATTTAAAGCAAATGCACAAAACTCAGTGGAATGTAACAGTATCTAAAGTATATAAGGGTGATTGGCTGTAGTTCTGGACACTGATGGGCACATTTAAAAACTATGTGTTTCCCTATGCTCTACGTGCTATTTTTTTCTGTTCTTGTTCCTGTGTGGCTGACTGAAGAGACAACCTGTAAACGTTGGGGAATGTCTAATTCACTTAGCTTATCTAAAGACGGCGACATCGTTCTCGGAGGAGTTTTCAGTATTCATGTCGATGTTGAGGATCAGGATATGAATTTCAAAATCAAACCAAAAGCAGTAAGATGTACAAAGTTAGTGAAACTGTCCATTTGTCTTATCCGATTCTAAAAATAGACCAATCGTTGTGGATGAATGTCGTAAGATAACCAAGCTACGTGGACGCTTTTAGATAACTTACATTGTTGCAGCATGCTATTATATGGTTAATTGACGTCCAATCTATTTGAAGAGAGTATGAGTATATATGTTTGGATGACAATTTTTCTATGAAATGCCGAAACCCTAGTGCAGTACCCAATTATCTGATTTCGGTGATATGTCAGTGATTTCTCTCCACAATAGATTCAAATTGTTACTAGATGAAGTTCAGCTGAAAGTAATGTGAGTAGTAGTGCCCGTGTATATTCCAGATAAATTTTAAATCGGATTTCTGTGACATTGATATTGATGATATTGATGAATTTTCTTTTATAAGCAAGCAGATGGGATTCCATAATTGTAAATTGCTTACGTACCCGAAATATTCAAGTTGATTCATCATCATAAGTTGTTGTTTAGTTTTAGTAGATCAGCTGAAGGTAAACACAATCCACATGGGCGGAACTGGTTTGTTCCAGGGAACCCAAGCAATTCTGCAGTAATTATTGGCAGATTTGGAGATTTACATACAGCCTCAGTCCTACACACCAAAGCCCTATTAGTTAGACTGGTTCAGTGGCAATAGGATTACAATACAATTTACACTTATTTCACTTTTGTGGAGGTCTTTCAAGGTGGGAAGACGTCCCAAATTAAAGCAGGTATAAAGCTGGTTAGTCACTGGGTAAAACATATAGCTATGTCAAATTGAATTTTGCCAAATTAGGGAACTCTCTAACATAAAAAAAGTTAAGGATATCTATGCGAACCATCATTATATTGTTTTATCTATAAGCAACACATCAAGATATTTCACTAAATGTTGATCCCTCTTTGCTGCGTCGTAACTATAGGAAACGGAATTCTAGCTGTTGTTTTATTCTTTTCCAAAACGATAATATCAATGTCACTTCCACTATTGTGAAAATTCGAAAGATGGTGTATTTAATATTGTGATTGCCACAGGTTTCGATTCAGATTGTTTCGTTTAGCAATGGCAATGATCTTTGCTATAGAAGAAATAAACAAAGACTCGACACTGCTTCCCAACATTACTCTGGGCTACTGGATTTCCGACTCTTGTGGAACACCTTCCGTATCAATAAAAAGAAACTTCGAATTTTTAAACAGACTTGAAGAAACATCTTCAGATTTCACCTGCAAAAGAGCCCCCGTGGTTTCTGCTATTGTTGGTGACTCCAGTTCTTCACTGTCCGCAGCAGTAGCGACCTTAATCAGTCCTTTTAGGATTCCAATGGTAAGCTCTTTCATGGAACACCATAACATTGGGCAAGTTTCCTCCCTCCACACACCTCTGTTTACCAAGCAGTAAGTAGGAACTCAGTTATTCGTCAATTGGTGGATCGCTTTTCCTTCGGTAATAATCCCTTCAAACTTAATTAAATAAATAATAATAATGTGTTCACTCAATCCTCAGTGGTTTGTGGGACACTTTTGTGCGCAAATTGGTTGCCGCATTCCACCTACAAAATACACAGTACATTCTGTGAAGAGCTTTGAGACGTCTCGAAGATGTGATAAGGTGTTATATCAAATGCAAGGATTTTTATTATACCAGCTTGCTGGAACACAGGAATAGAAAAATTATATTCAACATATTTCATTATCCATTTCCATTTTGTTAAACAAAAGCACATTGAAGGGTGTAGGGGAGAGAATTACAAGGGTTTGGAGGCTCATGTGCAGTATAAATACCTGCATGGACATGGTGGCCGAATGGCCTGCATTTAGATTATAAAATCTATGTAATTGAACGTAATTTTACAGCAAATTATTTTTGCCAGTGATTGTCCCATTTCAAAATACAAAGACACCAATTTATTTTTTCTTCTTCTTCATTTCGGGATCTATGTTATGTCGCGTTTCAGTATCACTCGGTACCTTCAGCACCACAGGAACTTCTAAACGGAAGCGATAAAGAAGACATCAAAGGGATAATCAATAATAATAGTTACTGGACTGATTACACTTTACCTTGAAAAGTGAACATTCTGTTTACAGGTCATGATAATTTGAGTTCAAGTTTGTTTCTTTCTCATTTTAATTTCCTTAGATAAGTTACTTTGCTACATGTGAATGTCTGAGCAACAGGAAGGAATATCCATCATTTTTTAGAACAATACCAAGTGACTACTTTCAGGTCAGAGCCTTGGCTCAGTTGGTGAAACACTTTGGTTGGACTTGGATCGGGACCATTAGAAGTGACGATGACTATGGCAACTTTGGAATGCAAACGTTCACAAAAGCTGTACAACAACTCGATGTTTGTATTGCCTTCTCTGAGACTTTTCCTATCAGATACTCAAGAAAAGAATTGCTTAAAACTGTAGATGTTATTAAGAAATGGCCCACAAAGGTTGTTGTTGCATTTCTTACTCACCCTCTTATGACTGCTCTATTAAAAGAAATTGTGCGACAAAACGTGACAGGTATTCAATGGATAGGAAGTGAGGCGTGGGTCACCACAACACATCTGTCCCCAGAAGAAAGCAGACGATTCCTTTCTGGTACAATTGGAATTGCGATTCCCAAAGTACACGTTCCAGGGTTGAGAGAGTTTCTACTGCAAGTTCATCCTTCTGCATATCCAGGAAACCGCTTAGTGAAAGAGTTTTGGGAAATTACCTTCAACTGTACACTAAGAAACGAGGAGCACAAAGCAGACGGAATTAAGGAATGCACAGGACGAGAGAATTTACAAACTATAAATAACACATATACAGATGTGACTCAGTACAGAGTTACCTACAAGGTCTACACAGCAACCTACGCTGTAGCTCATGCTCTTCAGGATATGCTGTCATGTGAAAGTGGCAAAGGACCTTTTTCGAATAAATATTGCGCAAATATATCAAACTTTCAACCATGGCAAGTAAGCAGTTCTTCATATGATTTGTCATATAAACGTTAAACGTTTCAATTGTGTTTAAGCTTCATTTTTGTTAGGTGCTACATAAATAGAAAGCTATAGTCTTGGATCTGAGGTTCCAAGATTATAGAAATTATATTAGTTCACCATGTCAGTTTGTGGTTTTTATTTTTGTTGCTAATTTACTATTTACTATTTTGCTGTTGGTCGGATCCCCATCTCATGACCTACCTCATATTTTATAAATGTGGCCTTAGAGAGTCAGTATTTTGACACGACTCAATTCGAAGGCCATTACCGACCTCAAACCTATTTTTGCTCTGCATCGTCAGATCTTCTGGTTACATGGGGGGAAATGTGATTGAATTGGACAAGGAATAGACACTGATTTTCCCTTCCTTGGTTCAGCGACATTAAAGCCAATTGGTAACAACTGTTCCTGCTCAGCACAGAATGAGATTGGAACCTGCAACAAGTTTGCCTTTGTAATGCTTCATGTTGCACAATTATTTCCTATTCTCTTGTTATATTCCAATATAGATTTTGCATTATATGAAAACAGTGAATTTCAACACAAAGATTGGTGAAAATGTTCATTTCGATAAAAACGGGGATCCAGTGCCAACGTACGACATTATAAATTGGCAACAAAATGACCTCGGAGGCACTGATATTATCACTGTCGGGCACTATGATGGATCTGCTCCTCCAGGGGAAGAATTTAAGATAAGGGAAGAGGCAGTTGTTTGGAGCGGAGGTCGAATTACGGTAACGGCTTTAGCTGTGGAACAGTGTCTCAGATGTGAAAGGTGTTGCTCGGCGATGACAAACCGTTCTTACAAATGAACATGAATCTCGGGATAAATATGTAATCGGAACTGAAGAGTAACACAACTTCAGCAAAAGAGCAACTGTATAACACTAACATCTTACATTTCCCTCTAACCAGGTCCCACGGGCGGTTTGTTCTGACAGTTGTCTCCCTGGAACCAGGAAAGCAGCAAAAAGAGGACAACCAAAGTGTTGCTTTGATTGTATAGAATGTGCTGATGGTGAAATTAGTAACATCACTGGTAAGAACAAACTCAGCTATCAATTCGTTTTTATATTCTCAAACATTTATTGAACGGATTTCAATTCAGGTTCTTTCAATCACAATTGACTTTCTTTCAGATTCAACTTTGTGCCTAAAATGTCCTTTGGAATACCGGTCCAATGATAAACGGGATCATTGCATACTGAAGGAAATTGAATTCCTCTCCTTCGAGGAGACATTGGGGATTGCTCTAGTGACATTGGCATTGCTTGGAGTTTCCATCACTTTCAGTGTATTTGCAGCTTTCTATGTTCACAGAGACACTCCTATTGTTAAAGCTAATAACTCAGAGTTAAGTTTTCTGCTTCTTTTCGCATTAGCTTTGTGTTTTCTGTGCTCAGTTACATTCATTGGAGAGCCTTCAGTCTGGTCCTGTAGGTTATGTCACACAGCCTTTGCTATCACTTTTGTTCTTTGTATTTCCTGTGTTTTGGGAAAAACAATAGTTGTGGTGATGGCATTTAATACAACACTTCCCAGTAATAATATGATGAAGTGGTTTGGACCTACACAACAACGCCTGAGTGTTTTCATCCTTACCCTGATACAATGCTTAATATGTACTGTCTGGCTATGTTTGGCACCACCTTATCCACTGAAAAATAGTGACTATTTTAGGGAGAGAATCGTGTTTGAATGTCATCTGGGATCTGCAGTCGCCTTTTACTGTGTACTTGGTTACATTGGACTGTTGTCTGGTGTATGCTTTGTAGTTGCTTTTCTCGCTCGCCGACTTCCAGACAACTTCAATGAAGCGAAGCACATCACTTTCAGCATGCTTATCTTCTGTGCTGTTTGGATCACTTTCATTCCAGCTTATGTAAGCTCTCCTGGAAAATACACTGTGGCTGTAGAAATATTTGCAATTTTGGCCTCAAGCTTTGGGCTACTTGTCTGTATTTTTGCTCCAAAATGTTTTATTATCCTGCTGAAAAAAGAGGAAAATACGAAGAAGCACATGATGGGTAAAATAACTTCCTAGAAACAGTGAACATTTTTTCTGAATGAAATTAAAAATTTGTTCAAAGAATTGCATGTTAGTTAGATGTTGGTTTTGTTAATCTCGCTAAAGTATCATGAGATTCTGATTGATCATGTAATAATAATAATATCGAAATTGTGAATAATTTCTTGCATGATTGCAAGATAATTTGTTTAAAAATGCTGTGTGAAGCTTGATATAAAACCTGGTGATCCGTAAAGTGTTTACGACACAGTGCACTTCTGTTAATTACACCATGCACCTTAAGGAAATTAATCGTTGCTGTAGAAAATTAATCAATAAGGAATAAGATTGTACCTTACACTCAGATAACTATATAATTAAATTGTGTTCTTTTCTCCTTTGGTTTGATTATCTGGAAGAAGAGTAAAGTGGTATTGTGCTTCCACCTGGGAATTGTCCTTAACTTGTTCAGTGCACCTGGAGTAATACATCTATTTAAAGCAAATGCACACAGATGTCAGTATTAAAAGTATATAAGGGCGATTGGCTGTACTTTGGGACACTGACAGACACGTTTAAAAAACTATGTGTTTCCCTATGCTCTGTGTGCTATTGATTTCTGTTCCTGTTCCTGTGTGGCTGACTGAAGAGACAACCTGCAAACATTGGGGGATGTTTGATCTGCTCAGTTTGTCTAAAGACGGTGACATCGTTCTCGGAGGAGTTTTCAGTATTCATGTTGATGTTGAGGATCAGGATATTAATTTTAAATCCCAACCGAAAGCAGTAACATGTACAAAGTTAGTGAAACTGTCCGTTTGTCTTATTGGATTCTAAAAATAGACAGACTGTTGAGGATTAATGTCATGAAATAGCCAAATTACTTTCACACTTTTAGATAACTAACATTTTTGGTGCATGATAATATATGTTAGATCACTTCTAATCTCTAAAAAGAGAATATATTTATTTGGATGAAAACCTTTCTTTTGAAGGTGGAAAGGCTAATGCATTACCCAATTATCTGATTTCAATGATATTTTAGTGGTTTCACTGTACAGTATATTCGAATTGTTACAAGGAATATGAATCATACTTTCCATGTACACTCTAGGTAAATTTACAAATTTGCAATCAGATTTCTATGACACAAATCCGCCATTTGACAATTTTCTTTTGATAAGCACGTAGACTGGGTTCCAGAATTGTGAAGTGCTTATGTGCCCAAAATATTCAAATTGGTTTGCACATTTCATTATCAAACGTTATTATATAGTTTATCGTCTGGGAAGAAGAGCAGATGGTAAACAAATCCATATGGGTTGAATTGGTCTGTTAAAAACTTAGGCAATTCTGCAATAATTATCAGCAGATTTGCAGATTCACGTATAGTCTCTTGGGCAGACCGATGTCAGATAAAATTCAATGTAGAGAAATGCAAGGTGCTTCACCTGGGGACACAAAATACAGCAAGGGACTATTATTTAAATGGAAAGAAAGTAATATGTACCGAAAATGAAAAGGTGTTTTGGTTGACAATAAATTGAAGGCACTGTATCGATGCTCAGTGGCAGTGAGCAGAGTAAACCAGATGCTGGGTTGTATCAAAAAGGCAATACTGAGCTGAAATAGTGGGGTAATCAAAGTTGTTAGGGTCTCGAATGCACTGTCTAAAAGGCTGGTGGAAACAGATTCAATAACGACTATCAAAAGGGAATTGGATAGATACTTGAAAAAGGAAAATTTGCAGAAGTGCGGTGAAAGAGCGGGGGAGTGGGAATGATTGGATAGCTCTTCCAAAGAGCAGGCAAATGCACACTGGGCCGAATGGCCTCCTTGTGTGTTACAACTTGCACTTATTTAGTGCCCTCCACACATGGTAGACATCTCAGAGCGCTTAGAATATGAATATAGAATATTAGTGCTGTAATATTCTACGGTTCTATGATTCTATGAATCCTAACAATTCAGGAGTCCTGTAGCTCAGTGGTTAGAGCACTCGCTTTGCAAGCGAGAGACCTGGGTTCAATTCCAGGCAGAGGGCGAAACCTTGGGCAAGTTTCCTTACTCCACACAGAGCCTAATAATAATCCCTTCAAAACAAAAAATAATAATAAATTGGTCATTTTCAATCTACGACTGTTTGTGGGACATTGCTGTGCGTAATTGGCTGCTGCGTTCGCCCACAAATATACAGTCAATTCACTTTACAGTGTGTTCTGTGAAGCGCTTTGGGACGTCCTCCCGACGTGAAAAGCGCTATATCAAATGCAAGGATTATTATTATTATTATTATTATAAACTATAATGGGACCGCACTTGAGTACAGTGTGCAGTTCTGGTCGCTGCAGTACAAAAGACTAATGTAGACCAAGGTTGCTTTATCTTGTACAGAACAGGAGAACCAGAGGACAGCGACTGCAATTGAAGGGAGGTACATTCAAAACAAGTCTGCGGAATCACTATTACAGTGAGTGAGTAGTACATTTATGGAACAGGCTCCCTAGGGAGATGGTGGAAGCAGAAAATGTTAATTTTTTCAAAAAGCAAATTGGATAGATTTATTTTACGAAATAATATAGTGGGATTCATTTCATAGTTTGGGACGTGAAATGTTCATGTGACTGCCAAAAATGATAGAAGGAAAACTGAATGGTCCTTGGTCATCTATCATCTAGCAATTCTTATATCTTATGTTCGTATCTTGCTCCAAATGTTGATTCCATCCTTTAATCCTTCTTTGCTATGACTTAACCGCAGAAAAGGACATTTTATCTATTGGTTTATTCTTTTCTGGAATGATAATACCAGTGTCACTTTCAATGTTGTAAAAAATTGAGAGATAGTGTATTTAATATTTTGATTGCTACAGGTTTCGACTCAGACAGTTTCGTTTAGCAATGGCGATGATCTTTGCTATAGAAGAAATAAACAAAGACCTGACACTGCTTCCCAACATTACTCTGGGTTACTGGATTTCTGACGCTTGTGGAACACCTGCCGTATCAATAAAAACAACCTTCGAATTTTTAAACAGACTCGAAGGAATATCTTCAGATTTCACCTGCAAAAGAGCACCTGTGGTTTCCGCTATTGTTGGTCATTCCAGTTCTTCATTGTCCATAGCAGTAGCAACCTTGATCAGTCCTTTTGGGATTCCTCTGGTAAGCTATTTCATGGAATATGACGTAAGTTTGCTGGAGCACAATAAAAGAAAAGTGATATCCAACATACTTTGTATCCACTTCCATTTGGTTAGATACATTTAGAATCAGCAATTCTTTTAATGCAACCAAAAAATGACATGCAACAAAATGTCAATTAATTCATTCATAATATCATTAATGATTATTGCTAAGCAATGTGTTTTAATCATTTTATTAGCTAATTTTATACTTTCAGAATGACGATATATAATATAATCAATGTTTGATGAATGTCAGTTTTGGTTAATAGTAATAACACGATTTTCCACTTGTGTGTAATGTGTAAAAATTATGTGACGATGTGTAATATATTCAATGTTTGATGAATGTAAGTTTTGTACTGTACCCTAACAACATGTTCACTGCTAACTGGAAGGTTATCAATGGGATAAGCATTCGGTAATAGTAATAACATGCTCACCATGAAAAGTGAACATTTTATTTACAGATAATTATAATTTGAGCTCAAGTTTATTTGTTCTCTTTCTCATGTTTATTTTCGTAGGTAAGTTACTTTGCTACGTGTCAATGTCTGAGCAACAGGAAGGAATATCCATCATTTTTTAGAACAATACCAAGTGATTACTTTCAGGTCAGAGCCTTGGCTCAGTTGGTGAAACACTTTGGTTGGACGTGGATTGGGACCATTAGAAGTGATGATGACTATGGTAACTTTGGAATCCAAGCGTTCACAGAAACTGTACAACAACTCGGTGTTTGTATTGCCTACTCTGAGTCATTCTATTTAACATACTCGAGGGAGGAATTGCTTAAAACTATAGACATTATCAAGAAATCTACCACAAAGGTTGTTGTAGCATTTCTTGGTCACTCTGACATGACTGCTTTACTAAAAGAAATTGTAAGACAAAATGTGACAGGTATTCAATGGATAGGAAGTGAGGCGTGGGTCACCACAACACATCTGCCTCCAGAAGAAAGTAGACGATTCCTTTCCGGCACAATTGGAATTGCGATTCGCAAAGTACATGTTCCAGGGTTGAAAGAGTTTCTACTGCGAATTCATCCTTCTGCATATCCAGGAAACCGTTTAATAAAAGAATTTTGGGAAATGACGTTCAACTGTACATTAAGAAACGAGGAGCACAAAGCAGACGGAATTAAGGAATGCACAGGACGAGAGAATTTACGGACTGTAAATAATGCATATACAGATGTGTCTCAGTACAGAGTTACCAACAAGGTCTATACAGCTACCTACGCTATAGCTCATGCTCTTCATGATATGCTGTCATGTGAAAGTGGCAAAGGACCATTTTACAATAAAAGTTGTGCAAATATTTCAAACTTTCAACCATGGCAAGTAAGACGATCTTCATATGATTTGTCTTGTAAATGTTAAACTTTGAATGGTGTTTATGTTTAGTTTGTGTAAGGTGCTATATGAGTAGAAAGCTATAGCCATAGATCTGTGGTTCCAAGATTATAACAAATATAATAATAATCCTTGCATTTGATACAGCACTTTTCACGTCTTCTAGACGTCCCAAAGTGCTTCACAGAATATACTGTAAAGTGAATTGACTGCATATTTGTGGGCGAACGCGGCAGCCAATTGCGCACAGCAATGTCCCACAAACGGTTGTAGATTGAAAATGACCAATTTATTATTGTTTTGGGTTTTGGAGGGATTATTATCAGGCTCTGTGTGGAGTAAGGAAACTTACCCAAGGTTTCGCCCTCTGCCTGGAATTGAACTCAGGTCTCTCACTTGCAAAGCGAGTGCTCTAACCACTGAGCTACAGGACTCCAAATATATTACCTAACATGTCTGTTTGTGGATTCTTGTGCTGTTCTTGCTAATTTACTATTTATTATTTTGCTGATGGTCGGATTCCCATACCATGACAATCCTCGTTTTTTGTAAATGTGGCCTTAGAGAGTATTTTCACACGATTCAATTGGAAGGACATTACCACCCTCAAACATATTCTTACTGTGCATCTTGAAACCATCTAATTACAATAGACACTACAATAGGGGAAATAGACACTGATTTTCCCTTTCTTGGTTCAGCGGCATTAAAGCCAATTGGTAACAACTGCTACTGCTCGGCACAGAATGAGATTGGAACCTGCAACATGTTTGCCTTGTAATGCTTCGTGTTGCACAATTATAAATGTTTATAGTATTTTGATAAAATCAAAGATTATTTCTTCTTCTCTTCTTCTTTTCCAATATAGATTTTGCATTACATGAAGACATTAAATTTCAACACAAAGATTGGTGAAAATGTTCATTTCGATGAAAACGGGGATCCAGTGCCAACGTACGACATTATAAACTGGCAACCAAATGGCCTCGGCGGCACTGATATAATCACTGTCGGGCACTATGATGGATCTGCTCTTCCAGGGGAAGAACTTAATATAAAGGAAGAGGCAGTTGTATGGAGAGGAGGTCAGATTACGGTAAGGGCTTTTGCTGTGAAATATTATCTGAGAAGTTAAAGGAGTTGCTCGGCTACGACAAACCGATCTTACAAATGAACACGGATCTCGGGATAAATAATTACCTGGAACAGAAAAATAACACACCTTCAGCAAAAGAGCAACTGCATAACATTAACATCTTACATTTATCTATAACCAGGTCCCACGGGCGGTTTGCTCTGACAGTTGTCTCCCTGGAACAAGGAAAGCAGCAAGAAATGGACAACCAAAGTGTTGCTTTGATTGTATAGAATGTGCTGATGGTGAAATTAGTAACATCACTGGTAAGAACAAACACAGCTATCAATTAATTCTTATAGTCACAAACATTTATTGAACAGATTTCAATTCAGGTTCATTCAATCACAATTTACTTTCTTTCAGATTCAACTTTGTGCTTCAAATGTCCTTTGGAATACCGGTCCAATGAAAAACGAGATCATTGCATACTGAAGGAAATTGAATTCCTCTCCTTCGAGGAGACATTGGGGATTGCTCTAGTGACACTGGCATTGCTTGGAGTTTGCATCACTATAAGTGTATTTGTAGCTTTCTATATTCACAGAGACACTCCTATTGTTAAAGCTAATAATTCAGAGTTAAGTTTTCTGCTTCTTTTCGCATTAGCTTTGTGTTTTCTGTGCTCAGTTACATTCATTGGAGAGCCTTCAGTCTGGTCCTGTAGGTTACGTCACACAGCCTTTGGTATCACTTTTGTTCTTTGTATTTCCTGTGTTTTGGGAAAAACAATCGTTGTGGTGATGGCATTTAATGCAACACTTCCCAGTAATAACATGATGAAGTGGTTTGGACCTATACAACAACGCCTGAGTGTTTTCATCCTTACCCTGATACAATGCTTAATATGTACTGTCTGGCTATGTTTGGCACCACCTTATCCACTGAAAAATACTGTATATTTTAGGGAGAGAATCGTGTTTGAATGCCATCTGGGATCTGCAGTCGCCTTTTACTGTGTACTTGGTTACATTGGACTGTTGTCTGGTGTATGCTTTGTAGTTGCTTTTCTCGCTCGCCGACTTCCAGACAACTTCAATGAAGCGAAGCACATCACTTTCAGCATGCTTATCTTCTGTGCTGTTTGGATCACTTTCATTCCAGCTTATGTAAGCTCTCCTGGAAAATATACTGTGGCTGTAGAAATATTTGCAATTTTGGCCTCAAGCTTTGGATTACTTGTCTGTATTTTTGCTCCAAAATGTTATATTATCCTGCTGAAAAAAGAGGAAAATACGAAGAAGCACATAATGGGTAAAATGGCTTCCAAGAAACAGTGAACATTATTTCTGAATGAAATTAAAATTTTGCTCAAAACATTACATGCTAGTTAGAAGTTGGTTGTGTTACTCTCCCTGAAGTATCATGAGATTCTGATTCATCATGTAATACTAATAAAAGCAAAGTTGTGAATAATTTAATGTATTGAATGCACAATAGTTTTTTAATTGTTAATGGACAAAAAAGTCTCGGTAAAACTTGGTGCAAAACTTGGTATAAAACTTGGTGATCCGTAAAATGTTTATGACACAGCACACATCTGTTAAATTAAATCATAAAACCTTAAGGAAATTAATCGGTGCTGTAGAAAATTAATGATAAAGGAATAAGATTGTACCCTACGCTCAGATGACTCTGTAATTAAATTTTGTTCTTTTCTCCTTTGGTTTGATTATCTGGAGAAAAATTAAAGTGGTCATTTGCTTCCTTCTGAGAATTGTCCTTAATTTGTTCAGAGCACCTGGAATAATATATCTATTTAAAGCAAATGCGCACAGATGTCAGTATTAAAAGTATATAAGGGTGATTACCTGTGTTCTGGACACTGAAGGACACAGTTAAAAACTATGTGTTTCCCTATGCTCTGTGTGCTATTGATTTCTGTTCCTGTTCCTGTGTGGCTGACTGAAGAGACAACCTGCAAACATTGGGGATGTTTGATCTGCTCGGTTTGTCTGAAGATGGCGACATCGTTCTCGGAGGAGTTTTCAGTATTCATGTCGATGTTGAGGAACAGGATATGAATTTTAAATCCCAACCGAAAGCAGTAACATGTACAAAGTTAGTGAAACTGTCCATTTGTCTTATCGGATTCTAAAAATCGGCAGACTGTTGAGGATTAATGTCATGAAATAGCCAAATTACTTGAACACTTTTAGGTAGCTAACATTGTTGGAGCATGATAATATCTGTTTAATCATTTCTAGCTCTATAAAGAGAATATATTTGTTTGGATGATAGCCTTTCTTTTAAACGTGTGAAGCTAGTGCAGTGCCCAACTATCTGATTTCGAAGATAATTTAGTGATCTCACTGTACAATATATTGAAAATTATTACTAGGAATATGAGTCATACGTTCCATGTACATTCTAGGTAATATTTGCAAATTTACAATCAGATTTCTATGACACAAATAATATTTTGATAAGCTCAAAGACGGGTTTCCAGAATTGTGAAGTGCCCAAAATATTCAAATTTGTTTTGCACATTTCATTGTCAAATATTTCATTGTGGAGTCCTGTAGCTGTAGCTCAGTGGTTAGAGCACTCGCTTTGCAAGCGAGAGACCTGAGTTCAATTCCAGGCAGAGGGCGAAATCTTGGGCAAGTTTCCTTACTCCACACAGAGCCTAATAATAATCCCTCCAAAACCAAAAACAATAATAAATTGGTCATTTTCAATCTACGACTGTTTGTGGGACATTGCTGTGTGCAATTGGCTGCCGCGTTCGCCCACAAATATACAGTCAATTCACTTTACAGTGTGTTCTGTGAAGCCCTTTGGGACGTCCTCCTGACGTGAAAAGCGCTATATCAAATGCAAGGATTATTATTATTATTATTATTATTATTATTATTATTATTAAACGTTGTTATATAGTTTATCGTCTGGGAAGAAGAGCAGATGGTAAGCAAATCCATCTGGGCTGAATTGGTTTGTTAAAAACTTGGGCAAATCTGCAGTAATTGTAAGCAGATTTGCAAATTTATGTATAGTCTCAGGCCTACACACCAAAACCCTAATAGGTAGTCTGGTCAACGTTACGATTATAATATAATTTACTTATTTCACGTCTGTGGAGGCTTCAAGGTGGGAAGTCATCTGAAAGCAATGCAGGTATAAAGCCGGTCTGCTCCGGGTCATGTTTGTTAGTTACCATTTCAAAACATAGCCATGTCAGATTCAATTTCATCAAATTAAGTTACAGAAAATGAGCTAACAATATCTATGTGAGTATGATTTTATTATTTATATTTGTAAGCAATACAGAAAGATGTGCAATCTTGAGCCGACCGATGTCAGGTAAATTTCAGCTGAAAGAAATGCAAGGTGCTTCAGCTGAAGACGCAAAATACAGCAAAGAACTAATATTTAAATGGGAAGAAAATAATATATAAGTAAAATGAAAAGAACTTGGATGTCCTAGTTGACAATAAATTTAAGCCATTGTAACAATGCTCATTGGCAGTGAGCAGAGCATACCAGATGCTGGATTGTATTGAAAGGGCAATATTGAGGTGAAATAATAATAATCCTTGCATTTGATATAGCACTTTTCACATCTTCTAAGATGTCTCAAAGTGCTTCACATAATATAATGGAAAGTGAATTGACTGTATATTTTGTGGGCAAAACGCGGCAGCGAATTGTCAACAGCAGTGTCCCACAAGCAGTCGTAGACTGAAGTGACCAATTTATTATTGTTTTTTTTTCTTGAGGGATTATTATCAGACATGTGGAGTAAGGAAACTGGCCCAACGTTCTGCCCTGCCGGGAATCGAACCCAGGTCTCTCTCTTGCAGGGCAAGTGCTCTAACCATTTAGCTACAGGCCTCTACGATTTCTCCAGAAATAGTGGGGTAATCAAAGTTGTTCAAGGTTGGAATGCACTGCCTGAAAGGCTGGTAGAAACAGATTCAATAACAACTTTCAAAATGGAATTAGATAGATACAGTACATAGTTTGGGACATGACATGTGCATACGACAGCCAATGATGCTGGAAGGCAAAGTGGATGACCTCAGTCATCTATCTTCAAGCAATTCTTATGTCTTATGTTCATATCTTGCTCCAAATATTGATTTCATCCTTTAATCCTTCTTTACCATGATGGTAGTCACTTGGTATTGTTCTAAAAAATGATGGATATTCCTTCCTGTTACTCAGACATTCACATGTAGCAAAGTAATTCACCTACGGAAAGGGAATTCTATCTACAACAACAACAACAACAAGATTTCATTTATAGAGCGCCTTTCAAGTCGGGACCCTATTGGTCTATTGGTATATTCTTTTCCAAAGTAATAATACCTTTCACTGTTATAAAAAAATCGACAGATTTAATATTGTCATTGCTACAGGCTTCGATTCAGATTGTTTCGTTTTGCGATGGCGATGCTCTTTGCTATAGAAGAAATAAACAAAGACCCGACACTGCTTCCCAACATTACTCTGGGCTACTGGATTTCCGACTCTTGTGGAACGCCATCTGTATCAATAAAAAAAACCTTCCATTTTTTAAACGGACTCGAAGAAACATCTTCAGATTTCACCTGTAAAAGAGCACCTGTGGTTTCTGCTATTGTTGGTGACTCCAGTTCCTCAATGTCCGCAGCAATAGCGACCTTAATCAGTCCTTTTAGGATTCCTCTGGTAAGTTCTTTCAAGGAATATGATGCCAGTTTGCTGGAACACAGTAAAAGAAAAGTGATATTCAACATACTTTATTGTTCACTTCCATTTAGTTGGATACAGTTAGAATCCATGCTTCTTTTATTAAATAATACTGTGGATACTTACATGCAATAAAAATCGATTAATTCATTCATGATATTGTTAATGATTATTGCTTCACGTGCTAAGCAATGTTTTATCAATTCATCAGCCGATTTTACACTTTCAGAACGACGAGGTGCAATATAATCAATGTTTTTAGAAGGTTATGCTTGAAGGCTTAGTTGAGGAAGGGCAGGAGGAGGCTGGCGAGACCAGTTGGGCCGAATGGTCTGTTCCTGTGCTTTACATTCTAATGTATTCTAATGTAAGTTTTGTACTGTACCAGAACAACATGTTCACTGCTAAATGGAAGCGATAAACAAAGTCATCAATGGAATATTCAATAATAGTTACTGAACTTTATGCATAACACCTTTGTCATAAAAAGTGAACGTTTTGTTTACAGGTAATTATAATTTGAGTTCAAGATTATTGGCTCTATTTCTCATTTTAATTTCCGTAGGTAAGTTACTTTGCTACATGTGAATGTCTGAGCAACAGGAGGGAATATCCATCATTTTTTAGAACAATACCAAGTGACTACTTTCAGGTCAGAGCCTTGGCTCAGCTGGTGAAACACTTTGGTTGGACGTGGATCGGGACCATTAGAAGTGACGATGACTATGGTAACTTCGGAATTAAAGCATTCACAGAAGCTGTGCAACAACTGGATGTTTGTATTGCATTTTCTGAATCTTTCCATATAACATATTCGAGGGAAGAGTTACTTAAAATTGTAAATATTATAAAGAAATCTACCACAAAAGTTGTTGTAGCATTTCTTGCTCATTCTCATATGACTGCTCTACTAAAAGAAATTGTGCGTCAAAATGTGACAGGTATTCAATGGATAGGAAGTGAGGCGTGGGTCACCACAACACATCTGTCCCCAGAAGAACGTAGACGGTTCCTTTCAGGCACAATTGGAATTGCCATTCGCAAAGTACACGTTCCAGGGTTGAGAGAGTTTCTACTGCAAGTTCATCCTTCTGCATATCCAAGAAACCGCTTAATAAAAGAGTTTTGGGAAAGAACCTTCAACTGTACACTAAGAAACGGGGAGCACAAAGCAGACGGATTTAAGAAATGCACAGGACGAGAGAATTTACGGAATATAAATAATGCATATACAGATGTGTCTCAGTACAGAGTTACCTACAAGGTCTATACAGCAACCTACGCTATAGCTCATGCTCTTCAGGATATGCTGTCATGTGAAATTGGCAAAGGACCTTTTTCCAATAAAAGTTGTGCAAATATTTCAAACTTTCAACCATGGCAAGTAAGCAGTTCTTCATATGATTTGCCATGTAATTGTTAAATGTTTCAATAGAATTTAAGTGTCATCTGTATTAAGTGCTATATAAATTGAAAGCTATGCTCATGGATTCGTTCTTCTAAGGTTATACCAAATATATGATTAAAGCATATTTATTTGTGATTTTTTTTGCCAATTTAATATTTAACATTTTACTGTTGGTCCAATCCCGTATTATGGCCATCCTCATTGTTGTCTTTGAGAGTGAATGTTTTTACAGTATTCAATTTGAAAGATATTGTCGCCCTCAAACCTAATCTTACTTTGCATCTTTAAAAGTTCGGGTACCATGAAGGAAACGCGTGATTGAATAGTAATAAGGATTGAACGGACACGGATTTTGGCTCAGCATCACTAAAGCTTCTGTTCCTCCTCAGTACATAATGAGTGTGGAACCTATACCTGTGTTCCTTGTATTGATTAGCGTTCCACCATTGTAGGTGTTTGACGTACTTTGCTGAAGTAAAAGGTTATTTCCTCTTCTCCAATAATCTTATTCTCCAATAAAGCTTCTGCATTACATGAAAACTGTAAATTTCAACACAAAGATTGGAGAAAATGTTCATTTTGATGCAAGCGGGGATCCAGTGCCAACATACGACATTATAAACTGGCAACCAAATGACCTCAGTGGAACTGATGTTGTTACTATCGGGCACTATGATGGATCTGCTCCTCCAGGAGAAGAATTTAAGATACGTGAGGCGGTAATTGTATGGAGTGGAGGGCACATTACGGTAAGCACTTTTCCTGCGCACTCATGAGTCTCAGGAGGAAAATAATTGCATGGAACTGAAGAACCACATGCCTTCAGTGAAAGAGAAATTGTATAAAACTAAAATTAAATATCTGCATTTGTCTTAACTAGGTCCCACGGGCGGTTTGCTCGGACAGTTGTCTCCCTGGAACAAGGAAAGCAGCAAGAAGAGGACAACCAAAGTGTTGCTTTGATTGTATAGAATGTGCTGATGGTGAAATTAGTAACATCACTGGTAAGAACAAACGCAGCTATCAATTCTTTCTTATATTCTCAAACATTTATTGGACGTATTTCAATTCTAAATCACGCATCTATGAATATGCTGTGCGTCATTTCAGATTCAACCGTTTGCCTCAAATGTCCTTTGGAATACCGGTCCAATGATAAACAAAATCATTGCATACTGAAGGAACTTGAATTCCTCTCCTTCGAGGAGACATTAGGGATTGTTCTAGTGACACTGGCATTGCTTGGAGTCTGCATCACTTTAGGTGTATTTGCAGCTTTCTATGTTCACAGAGACACTCCTATTGTTAAAGCTAATAACTTAGAGTTAAGTTTTCTGCTTCTTTTCGCATTAGCTTTGTGTTTTCTGTGCTCAATTACATTCATTGGAGAGCCTTCAGTCTGGTCCTGTAGGTTACGTCACACAGCTTTTGGTATTACGTTTGTTCTTTGTATTTCCTGTGTTTTGGGAAAAACAATCGTTGTGGTGATGGCATTTAATGCAACACTTCCCAGTAATAACATGATGAAGTGGTTTGGACCTACACAACAACGCCTGAGTGTTTCATCCTTACTCTGATACAATGCTTAATATGTACTGTCTGGCTATGTTTGGCACCACCTTATCCTCTGAAAAATAGTGAATATTTTAGGGAGAGAATCGTGTTTGAATGCCATCTGGGATCTGCAGTCGCCTTTTACTGTGTACTTGGTTACATTGGACTGTTGTCTGGTGTATGCTTTGTAGTTGCTTTTCTCGCTCGCCGACTTCCAGACAACTTCAATGAAGCGAAGCACATCACTTTCAGCATGCTTATCTTCTGTGCTGTTTGGATCACTTTCATTCCAGCTTATGTAAGCTCTCCTGGAAAATATACTGTGGCTGTAGAAATATTTGCAATTTTGGCCTCAAGCTTTGGATTACTTGTCTGTATTTTTGCTCCAAAATGTTATATTATCCTGCTGAAAAAAGAGGAAAATACGAAGAAGCACATGATGGGTAAAATGGCTTCCAAGAAACAGTGAACATTTTTTCTGAATGAAATTAAAATTTTGTTCAAAACATTACATGCTAGTTAGAAGTTGGTTGTGTTACTCCCCCTGAAGTATCATGAGATTCTGATTCATCATGTAATACTAATAAAAGTGAATAATTTAATGTATTGAATGCACAATAGTTTTTTAATTGTTAATGGATAAAAAACTCTCGGTAAAACTTGGTGCAAAACTTGGTATAAAACTTGGTGATCCGTAAAATGTTTATGATACAGCACACATCTGTTAAATTAAATCATAAAACCTTAAGGAAATTAATCGGTGCTGTAGAAAATTAATGATAAAGGAATAAGATTGTACCCTACGCTCAGATGACTCTGTAATTAAATTTTGTTCTTTTCTCCTTTGGTTTGATTATCTGGAGAAAAATTAAAGTGGTCATTTGCTTCCTTCTGAGAATTGTCCTTAATTTGTTCAGAGCACCTGGAATAATATATCTATTTAAAGCAAATGCGCACAGATGTCAGTATTAAAAGTATATAAGGGTGATTACCTGTGTTCTGGACACTGAAGGACACAGTTAAAAACTATGTGTTTCCCTATGCTCTGTGTGCTATTGATTTCTGTTCCTGTTCCTGTGTGGCTGACTGAAGAGACAACCTGCAAACATTGGGGGATGTTTGATCTGCTCGGTTTGTCTGAAGATGGCGACATCGTTCTCGGAGGAGTTTTCAGTATTCATGTCGATGTTGAGGATCAGGATATGAATTTTAAATCCCAACCGAAAGCAGTAACATGTACAAAGTTAGTGAAACTGTCCGTTTGTCTTATCGGATTTTAAAAATCGGCAGACTGTTGAGGATTAATGTCATGAAATAGCCAAATTACTTGAACACTTTTAGGTAGCTAACATTGTTGGAGCATGATAATATAT
Source organism: Callorhinchus milii (assembly GCF_018977255.1). Taxonomy (NCBI): domain Eukaryota; kingdom Metazoa; phylum Chordata; class Chondrichthyes; order Chimaeriformes; family Callorhinchidae; genus Callorhinchus; species Callorhinchus milii. The sequence goes on along the minus strand of NW_024704752.1, from coordinate 9,867,366 downwards.
GTTTAATCATTTCTAGCTCTATAAAGAGGATATATTTGTTTGGATGAAAGCCTTTTTTTTAAACGTGTGAAGGTAGTGCAGTGCCCAACTATCTGATTTCGAAGATAATTTAGTGATCTCACTGTACAATATATTGAAAATTGTTACTAAGAATATGAGTCATACTTTCCATGTACATTCTAGGTAATATTTGCAAATTTACAATCAGATTTCTATGACACAAATAATATTTTGATAAGCTCGAAGACGGGTTTCCAGAATTGTGAAGTGCCCAAAATATTCAAATTTGTTTCGCACATTTCATTGTCAAATATTTCATTGTGGAGTCCTGTAGCTGTAGCTCAGTGGTTAGAGCACTCGCTTTGCAAGTGAGAGACCTGAGTTCAATTCCAGGCAGAGGGCGAAATCTTGGGCAAGTTTCCTTACTCCACACAGAGCCTAATAATAATCCCTCCAAAACCAAAAACAATAATAAATTGGTCATTTTCAATCTACGACTGTTTGTGGGACATTGCTGTGCACAATTGACTGCTGCGTTCGCCCACAAATATACAGTCAATTCACTTTACAGTGTGTTCTGTGAAGCGCTTTGGGACGTCCTCCTGACGTGAAAAGCGCTATATCAAATGCAAGGATTATTATTATTATTATTATTATTATTAAACGTTGTTATATAGTTTATCGTCTGGGAAGAAGAGCAGATGGTAAGCAAATCCATCTGGGCTGAATTGGTTTGTTAAAAACTTGGGCAAATCTGCAGTAATTGTAAGCAGATTTGCAAATTTATGTATAGTCTCAGGCCTACACACCAAAACCCTAATAGGTAGTCTGGTCAACGTTACGATTATAATATAATTCACTTATTTCACGTCTGTGGAGGCTTCAAGGTGGGAAGTCATCTGAAAGCAATGCAGGTATAAAGCCGGTCTGCTCCGGGTCATGTTTGTTAGTTACCATTTCAAAACATAGCCATGTCAGATTCAATTTCATCAAATTAAGTTACAGAAAATGAGCTAACAATATCTATGTGAGTATGATTTTATTATTTATATTTGTAAGCAATACAGAAAGATGTGCAATCTTGAGCCGACCGATGTCAGGTAAATTTCAGCTGAAAGAAATGCAAGGTGCTTCAGCTGAAGACGCAAAATACAGCAAAGAACTAATATTTAAATGGGAAGAAAATAATATATAAGTAAAATGAAAAGAACTTGGATGTCCTGGTTGACAATAAATTTAAGCCATTGTAACAATGCTCATTGGCAGTGAGCAGAGCATACCAGATGCTGGATTGTATTGAAAGGGCAATATTGAGGTGAAATAATAATAATCCTTGCATTTGATATAGCACTTTTCACATCTTCTAAGATGTCTCAAAGTGCTTCACATAATATAATGGAAAGTGAATTGACTGTATATTTTGTGGGCAAAACGCGGCAGCGAATTGTCAACAGCAGTGTCCCACAAGCAGTCGTAGACTGAAGTGACCAATTTATTATTGTTTTTTTTTCTTGAGGGATTATTATCAGACATGTGGAGTAAGGAAACTGGCCCAACGTTCTGCCCTGCCGGGAATCGAACCCAGGTCTCTCTCTTGCAGGGCAAGTGCTCTAACCATTTAGCTACAGGCCTCTACGATTTCTCCAGAAATAGTGGGGTAATCAAAGGTGTTCAAGGTTGGAATGCACTGCCTGAAAGGCTGGTAGATTCAATAACAACTTTCAAAATGGAATTAGATAGGTACTTGAAAAGGAGCAATTTACAGGGTTATGGAGAAAGAGCGGGGGAGTGGGACTGATTGGGTAACTTTTCCAAAGAAGCTGCACAGGCACAATGGGTTGAATGGGTGCCTTCTCTTCTGTAATATTTTATGATTCTGTGGTTCTTTGAATCCTGCTGATTTATAAACCGTGGATGGGACGGAGCTTGATTAAATTATGCAGTTTTGGATAATGTAGACCATGGTAAACTGTTTTATCTTCTACAGAACAGTAGAACCAGAGGACAGGGACTGTGATTGAAGAGGGATAAATTCAAAATAGTCTGTGGAATCACTATTGCAATGAGTGAGTAGTCAGTTTATGGAACAGGCTCCCTAGGCAGATGGGAGAAGCAGAAAATGTCAATTCTTTCAAAAGAAAATTGGATAGATTTAGTTTACAAAACAATATCGTGCGATACAGTACATAGTTTGGGACATGACATGTGCATACGACAGCCAATGATGCTGGAAGGCAAACTGGATGACCTCAGTCATCTATCGTCGAGCAATTCTTATGTCTTATGTTCATATCTTGCTCCAAATATTGATTTCATCCTTTAATCCTTCTTTACCATGATGGTAGTCACTTGGTATTGTTCTAAAAAATGATGGATATTCCTTCCTGTTACTCAGACATTCACATGTAGCAAAGTAATTCACCTACGGAAAGGGAATTCTATCTACAACAACAACAACAACAAGATTTCATTTATAGAGCGCCTTTCAAGTCGGGACCCTATTGGTCTATTGGTATATTCTTTTCCAAAGTAATAATACCTTTCACTGTTATAAAAAAAATCGACAGATTTAATATTGTCATTGCTACAGGTTTCGATTCAGATCGTTTCGTTTAGCAATGGCGATGCTCTTTGCTATAGAAGAAATAAACAAAGACCCGACACTGCTTCCCAACATTACTCTGGGCTACTGGATTTCCGACTCTTGTGGAACGCCATCTGTATCAATAAAAAAAACCTTCCATTTTTTAAACGGACTCGAAGAAACATCTTCAGATTTCACCTGCAAAAGAGCACCCGTGGTTTCTGCTATTGTTGGTGACTCCAGTTCCTCAATGTCCGCAGCAATAGCGACCTTAATCAGTCCTTTTAGGATTCCTCTGGTAAGTTCTTTCAAGGAATATGATGCCAGTTTGCTGGAACACAGTAAAAGAAAAGTGATATTCAACATACTTTATTGTTCACTTCCATTTAGTTGGATATAGTTAGAATCCATGCTTCTTTTATTAAATAATACTGTGGATACTTACATGCAATAAAAATCGATTAATTCATTCATGATATTGTTAATGATTATTGCTTCACGTGCTAAGCAATGTTTTATCAATTCATCAGCCGATTTTACACTTTCAGAACGACGAGGTGCAATATAATCAATGTTTTTAGAAGGTTATGCTTGAAGGCTTAGTTGAGGAAGGGCAGGAGGAGGCTGGCGAGACCAGTTGGGCCGAATGGTCTGTTCCTGTGCTTTACATTCTAATGTATTCTAATGTAAGTTTTGTACTGTACCAGAACAACATGTTCACTGCTAAATGGAAGCGATAAACAAAGTCATCAATGGAATATTCAATAATAGTTACTGAACTTTATGCATAACACCTTTGTCATAAAAAGTGAACGTTTTGTTTACAGGTAATTATAATTTGAGTTCAAGATTATTGGCTCTATTTCTCATTTTAATTTCCGTAGGTAAGTTACTTTGCTACATGTGAATGTCTGAGCAACAGGAGGGAATATCCATCATTTTTTAGAACAATACCAAGTGACTACTTTCAGGTCAGAGCCTTGGCTCAGCTGGTGAAACACTTTGGTTGGACGTGGATCGGGACCATTAGAAGTGACGATGACTATGGTAACTTCGGAATTAAAGCATTCACAGAAGCTGTGCAACAACTGGATGTTTGTATTGCATTTTCTGAATCTTTCCATATAACATATTCGAGGGAAGAGTTACTTAAAACTGTAAATATTATAAAGAAATCTACCACAAAAGTTGTTGTAGCATTTCTTGCTCATTCTCATATGACTGCTCTACTAAAAGAAATTGTGCGTCAAAATGTGACAGGTATTCAATGGATAGGAAGTGAGGCGTGGGTCACCACAACACATCTGTCCCAGAAGAACGTAGACGGTTCCTTTCCGGCACAATTGGAATTGCCATTCGCAAAGTACACGTTCCAGGGTTGAGAGAGTTTCTACTGCAAGTTCATCCTTCTGCATATCCAAGAAACCGCTTAATAAAAGAGTTTTGGGAAAGAACCTTCAACTGTACACTAAGAAACGGGGAGCACAAAGCAGACGGATTTAAGAAATGCACAGGACGAGAGAATTTACGGAATATAAATAATGCATATACAGATGTGTCTCAGTACAGAGTTACCTACAAGGTCTATACAGCAACCTACGCTATAGCTCATGCTCTTCAGGATATGCTGTCATGTGAAATTGGCAAAGGACCTTTTTCCAATAAAAGTTGTGCAAATATTTCAAACTTTCAACCATGGCAAGTAAGCAGTTCTTCATATGATTTGCCATGTAATTGTTAAATGTTTCAATAGAATTTAAGTGTCATCTGTATTAAGTGCTATATAAATTGAAAGCTATGCTCATGGATTCGTTCTTCTAAGGTTATACCAAATATATGATTAAAGCATATTTATTTGTGATTTTTTTTGCCAATTTAATATTTAACATTTTACTGTTGGTCCAATCCCGTATTATGGCCATCCTCATTGTTGTCTTTGAGAGTGAATGTTTTTGCAGTATTCAATTTGAAAGATATTGTCGCCCTCAAACCTAATCTTACTTTGCATCTTTAAAAGTTCGGGTACCATGAAGGAAACGCGTGATTGAATAGTAATAAGGATTGAACGGACACGGATTTTAGCTCAGCATCACTAAAGCTTCTGTTCCTCCTCAGTACATAATGAGTGTGGAACCTATACCTGTGTTCCTTGTATTGATTAGCGTTCCACCATTGTAGGTGTTTGACGTACTTTGCTGAAGTAAAAGGTTATTTCCTCTTCTCCAATAATCTTATTCTCCAATAAAGCTTCTGCATTACATGAAAACTGTAAATTTCAACACAAAGATTGGAGAAAATGTTCATTTTGATGCAAGCGGGGATCCAGTGCCAACATACGACATTATAAACTGGCAACCAAATGACCTCAGTGGAACTGATGTTGTTACTATCGGGCACTATGATGGATCTGCTCCTCCAGGAGAAGAATTTAAGATACGGGAGGCGGTAATTGTATGGAGTGGAGGGCACATTACGGTAAGCACTTTTCCTGCGCACTCATGAGTCTCAGGAGGAAAATAATTACATGGAACTGAAGAACCACATGCCTTCAGTGAAAGAGAAATTGTATAAAACTAAAATTAAATATCTGCATTTGTCTTAACTAGGTCCCACGGGCGGTTTGCTCGGACAGTTGTCTCCCTGGAACAAGGAAAGCAGCAAGAAGAGGACAACCAAAGTGTTGCTTTGATTGTATAGAATGTGCTGATGGTGAAATTAGTAACATCACTGGTAAGAACAAACGCAGCTATCAATTCTTTCTTATATTCTCAAACATTTATTGGACGTATTTCAATTCTAAATCACGCATCTATGAATATGCTGTGCGTCATTTCAGATTCAACCGTTTGCCTCAAATGTCCTTTGGAATACCGGTCCAATGATAAACAAAATCATTGCATACTGAAGGAAATTGAATTCCTCTCCTTCGAGGAGACATTAGGGATTGTTCTAGTGACACTGGCATTGCTTGGAGTCTGCATCACTTTAGGTGTCTTTGCAGCTTTCTATGTTCACAGAGACACTCCTATTGTTAAAGCTAATAACTTAGAGTTAAGTTTTCTGCTTCTTTTCGCATTAGCTTTGTGTTTTCTGTGCTCAATTACATTCATTGGAGAGCCTTCAGTCTGGTCCTGTAGGTTACGTCACACAGCTTTTGGTATTACGTTTGTTCTTTGTATTTCCTGTGTTTTGGGAAAAACAATCGTTGTGGTGATGGCATTTAATGCAACACTTCCCAGTAATAACATGATGAAGTGGTTTGGACCTACACAACAACGCCTGAGTGTTTTCATCCTTACTCTGATACAATGCTTAATATGTACTGTCTGGCTATGTTTGGCACCACCTTATCCTCTGAAAAATAGTGAATATTTTAGGGAGAGAATCGTGTTTGAATGCCATCTGGGATCTGCAGTCGCCTTTTACTGTGTACTTGGTTACATTGGACTGTTGTCTTGTGTATGCTTTGGAGTTGCTTTTCTCGCTCGCCGACTTCCAGACAACTTCAATGAAGCGAAGCACATCACTTTCAGCATGCTTATCTTCTGTGCTGTTTGGATCACTTTCATTCCAGCTTATGTAAGCTCTCCTGGAAAATATACTGTTGCTGTAGAAATATTTGCTATTTTGGCCTCAAGCTTTGGGTTAATTGTCTGTATTTTTGCACCAAAATGTTATATTATTCTGCTGAAAAAAGAAGAAAATACGAAGGAGCATATGATGGGTAAAGTGGCTTTCAAGAAACAGTGAACATGTTTTATGAATGGAAATAAAATTTTGTTCAAAATTGCAATGTTTGTTAGATGTTGGTTTTGTTAATTTTCCTCAAGTAATGTGAGATTCTGAATTTTCATGTAATAAAAGTATCAACATTTTTAGTCATTGCTTGTGTTGATTAAACCTCTGTTCCTCAATAACTAGCTTGATTAAAGTATTTAATTTACAAATACACCGTCATTGCACTTAACAGCAATTTCTATGAAGCATTTCGAGACATTTGGCATGATACATGGTACATCAAATGCAAGTATTATTTCAATATGAAATAATAATGATCCTTGATTTTGATATAGCGCCTTATCACATCTTCAGGACACTTCACAATGCTTCCCGGAGTATACTGTAAAATGTTTTTACTGTACGTTACTAGTGAAACGCTGCAGCCAATTGGGCACAGCAGAAGTACATTTCTCTAGCCAGGGTCCACACCTTTTATTGTACGTTAGGAGCAGTGATGACTTCCTTTACAGAACACTCTGAGTGTGTATATCTGCAAAGTCACAAATTTTCCTTTTTCAAGTCAAGTTGGCTAAAACTGCACAAAATAATGCAAATATGGACTTAGCGATCTTCCTTATAGGGTTAGAACAACATTTTTATGGATCTCCAAGAAAACATATTTCAAATATAATGACTATTTGATGAAATCTGTAGACTACAACTTAACATGGCTTGTGAACATTGAGATGATGATCAATAAGAACACTCAAATCCTTTTCCTTTGTCCACCTCTGACAGTTGACAGCATTCATTCTATCTTACGTCATTGAAATGGGTTTCTGTAAAATCCCTGAGTCCACAGCCCACTAAAATCTCTGGGTCCAAATCCCTGACTGTTTAGCACCTTGAGATGTCCTCCCAATGTGAAAGTTGCTTTACAATATACCTCACCATGCATTGCTCTGTATTGAATTTCCTCAAAAAACCTTCCCTGAACCCATCACTATTCTCCAACTATCACCCCATCTTCAACCTCCCTTTTCTCTCCAAAACCCTGAAACGAGTCATCATGTCCCATCTTTCCTCTTTCCTCTCCTGCCATTCCCTCTACAAACCTCTCCAATCATGTTTCCATGCTGCCCACAACACAGAAAATGTCTTGGTCAAAGTTACTAATGACATTCTGTCCATCTTTGACCAGGGCTCTCTCTGCCTCCTTGTCCTCCTTGACCTTTCTGCTGCCTTCAATACTATTGACCATTCTATCCTCCACCACCACCTCTCCTTTCAGCTCAACCTCCTGGAACTGCCCTTGCCTGGTTCAAATCCAACCTCTCCCACCATCCCTCCACTTTGTCTCCACTAACGGCTTCTCCTCCAGCCCTCACACCATCATGTGTGGCATCCCTCAGAGCTCTATCCTTGGTCCCCTCCTTTTCAACATCTACATGCTCTCCCTTGGTGACATCATCTGTAGGCTTACACTTGTATGCAAATGACACCCAACTCTACCTCTCCATCTCCACCCTTGACTTCAGAACCACTGCTGTCCTCACAGACTGCCTGAAGGACATCAAGTCCTTGATGAGAGCTAACTTTCTTCAGTTGAATGTCAACAAGACTCAGGCCCTCATGCTTGGCTCCCATCAGTGCCTCCATACCTCAGGCTCTGAAAGCATTATGTTTCATGGATGAATTCTACACGTCATGGAGCCAATATGGAACCTCAACGTCCAGTTCAGCCCTCAAGCCTGTCATCTCCCACATCGATGCCATGACCCACTTCGCTTTTCCCTACCTCCACAATATTGCCCGGTTCCACCACTGTCTCTCACCACCGGCCAAGACCCACATCCACACGTTCTTCACATCCAGGCTCGACAATGCAAGCTCCCTGCTTGTTGGCCTCCCCAACTTCTCCCTCCATAGGCTGAAGATCACCGAGAACTCTGCTGTCCATGTCCTCTCCTGCACCAGGCTCCGCAACCCTATATCCCCCATCCTTGCCCTGCTCCACTGTCTCCCCATCGCTCAGAGGATAAAGTTCCTGGTCCTCACCTTCAAGGCACTCTGTGGCCTTGCTCCTCCCTACCTGTCTCAAGTCCATCCCCTTTCACCGTGTCTTTGGTTACCCTCCTACAGGTATTCCTATCAGGATCTTCCGTATGGACTCAACCCCAAGCTTGTCTCACAGACCTGCCTCCAGCCTGACCCTGGCTAAATACAACACTCAGACCGCGACCTATCCTTGTCTGATCTCCCCTCACTGAACCCCATGTTCAGGCCTCCACTCACTTCACGTCCTACTCCTTGTCTATAATCCTCCCCAGTTACGGCTGACTCCCTCCCCACACGCCCCCCGACACTGCCTGTCCTGACCTCCATCTCGCCCCCGCGCGACACCTCCCTCCCGAGACCCGACTTCCCACCCTTCCCGAACTCCACCATTATTTGGGATTCCAGGTAAACCTTGATGAAATAGTTGTTCAGTATTCTGTATGGGGTACAGTAAAGCGTTTCCGACACATGGCGCACATCTGTTAAATTAAACCATAAGCCTTAATTAAATTAATCGTTCTCTCGGAAATTATTGAAAAGGGAATGATTCCACCTTATGCTCAGACGACTGTATAATTAAAATATGTTATTTTCTTATTTGGTTTGATTATCTGAACGAAGATTAAAGTGGTAACCTGCTTCCTTCTGAGAATTGTCTGTAATTTGTTCAGAGCCCCTGGAATAATACGCCTATTTAAAGCCAATGTACACAGCTGTGAGTGGAATATAACAGTATCTACAGTATATAAGGGCGATTGGCTGTAGTTCTGGACACTGATGGGCACATTTATAAACCATGTGTTTCCCTATGCTCTGTGTGCTATTGTTTGCTGTTCTTGTTCCTGTGTGGCTGACTGAAGAGACAACCTGTAAACGTTGGGGGATGTTTGATCCACTTAGTTTAACTAAAGACGGCGACATCGTTCTCGGAGGAGTTTTCAGTATTCATGTCGATGTTGAGGATCAGGATATGGATTTTAAATCCCAACCAAAAGCAGTAACATGTACAAAGTTAGTAAAACTGTCCATTTGTCTTAACCGAACGTTGCGGATGAATGTCGTGAAATAACCAAACTATTTGCACGCTTTTAAATAATTTGCAAATTGTAAGAGAGTATATATTTTTTGGAAGCTTTTCTTTTAAAGGCACGAAGGATAGAGCAGTACACAATTATTTGAGTTTGGATGCCATTGTAGTGATTCCCTCCACAATATATTCGAATTGATACGAGATGAAACTCAACTGATAGGAATACGAGTGCTGTAGTGATATCCATGTATCCTCCGGGTAAATTGACAATTAGGTTTATCTGACAATACATTGGTGAATTCTCTTTTTATTAGGAAGTAGAAATGATTCCATAAATTGTAAACGTGCCTGAAATATTCAGGATGGTTCGCATATTAGAGTGTCCCACGTTTTAATTTAGCTTCTCTTCCCAGTAGATCAGTGGACATTAAACAACATCCATATGGGCGGAATTAGTTTGTTAAGCAGGTACTAAAGCTGGACTAGACCAGGTATTTCTTCAAAATAATTAGAATAATTTGAATTGCTTTAAATTAGGTTAAGCTGTAACCTAAAAAAGAGTTAACAATATCTATGTGAGCTATGATTTTATTGTTTATATTTGTGATCAATAGACCAAGATGTTTCATTTTGCTGTGAATGCTACATCCATCATTTTATCCCTCTTTGCTATGTCTGCAGGAAAGAAAAATCTATCTATTGCTTTATTCTTTTGGGACGCCCACCCGACGTGAAAGGTGCTATATAAATGTAATGTTGTTGTTGTTGTTTTGCATAATACAAATACCAATGTCACTTTCACTGTCATTGCTAAAGGTTTCGATTCAGACTGTTTCGTTTAGCAATGGCGATGATCTTTGCAATAGAAGAAATAAACAAAGACCCGTCACTGCTTCCCAACATTACTTTGGGCTACTGGATTTCTGACTCTTGTGGAATGCCTTCCGTGTCAATAAAAACAACCATCGAATTTTTAAACAGACTCGAAGAAACATCTTCAGATTTCACCTGCAAAAGGGCACCCGTGGTTTCTGCTATTGTTGGTGACACAATTTCTTCACTTTCCGCAGCAATAGCGACCTTAATTGCTCCTTTTAGGATCCCGATGGTAAGCTATTTCATGGGAGAAGATATCAGTTTGCTGCAACACAGGAATAGAAAAGTGATATTCAACTTTATTTTACTTTATAATCCGCTTGCTTTTAGTTCCATACTGTTAGAATCCGCGATTATAAGAAAAATGCATAGTTATTTGCCACATAAATCGATAAAGTAATTCATAATTAATCTTTATTGCATCAGGTCTTTAATAATGTCTTATCAATTTATCAGCCGATTTTACACTTTCAGAATGACAATGTTTCATATATTTTAATGAAAAGTATATTGAATGGTCGGAGAGCGAAAATTAAGATGGATGGAGGCTCATGTGGAGTATAAACACAGGCATGAACAACTTGGTCTCATGACCTAGTTCTACGTTATAAAGTATATGTAATACGATATCATTTTACACCAAACGATGTTCCTAGGGATCATTCTATTTCAATAGGATTTCAAGAACGGTCCTAAAGTAACAATTTATTTAAATCAGTGTCTCATTGGAGAAAATCATTTTTTTTCTTCTTCTTCTTAAAACTGAGGGAAGAAGATGTTTGGAAAGTTGATCAATATTTGATGAATGTAGGTTATATACTCTATCATAGTTCATTACTAAATGGAAGCGATCAAGCAGTTATTAATTTGATAATCAACAACGGTTACTGAGCTTTAATAAATGCTGACAGCACTGATATATTGAAAAGTGAATATTCTATTTACAGGTAATTATAATTTGAGATCCAGATTATTTGCTCTCTTTCTCATCCTAATTTCCGTAGGTAAGTTACTTTGCTACATGTGAATGTCTGAGCAACAGGAAGGCATATCCATCATTTTTTAGGACAATACCAAGTGACTACTTTCAGGTCAGAGCCTTGGCTCAGCTGGTGAAACACTTTGGTTGGAAGTGGATCGGGACCATTAGAAATGATGATGACTATGGTAACATTGGAATGCAAGCGTTCACAGAAGCTGTACAACAACTAGATGTTTGCATTGCCTTCTCTGAGTCTTTCCATTTAACATACTCACAGCAAGAATTGCATAATACTGTAGATATTATTAAGAAATCTACCACAAAGGTTGTTATAGCCTTTCTCGGTCACTCTCAGATGACTGCTCTACTGAAAGAAATTGTGCGACAAAACGTGACAGGTATTCAATGGATAGGAAGTGAGGCGTGGGTCACCACAACACATCTGTCCCCAGAAGAAAGTAGACAGTTCCTTTCCGGCACGATTGGAATTGCAATTCGCAAAGTACACCTTCCAGGATTGAGAGAGTTTCTACTGCGAGTTCATCCTTCTGCATATCCAGGAAGCCGCTTAATAAAAGAGTTTTGGGAAATGACCTTCAACTGTACATTAAGAAACGAGGAGCATAAAGCAGACGGAATTAAGGAATGCACAGGACGAGAGAATTTACAGACGGTACATAATACATATACAGATGTGTCTCAGTACAGAATTTCCTACAAGGTTTATACAGCAACCTACGCTTTAGCCCATGCTCTTCAGGATATGCTGTCATGTGAAAGTGGCAAAGGACCTTTTTCCAACAAGAGTTGTGCAAATCTTTCAAATTTTCAACCATGGCAAGTAAGAAGAAATTCATATAATTCTTCATGTAAAAGTGAAACATTTCAAAAGTGTTTAGCTTTCATTTGTATTAGGTGCAATATGAATAGAAAGTTACAGTCATGGATCTGTGGTTCAAGTGTTATACCAAATATATTATTTAAACATAATTGTTTGTGATTTTTGTGTTTTTCTGTGGAGAATTCTATGGAGAATTCTCCAATTCTGTGGAGTCCTGTAGCTCAGTGGCTAGACCATTCGCCTTGCAAGTGAGAGACCTGGGTTCGATTCCCGGCAGGACGAAACCTTGGGCAACTTTCCTTACTCCACATGCTTGATAATAACCCCTGAAGAAAAAAAATAATAATTTGTTCACTTCAATCCACGACTGTTCGTGGGCCACTGCTGTGCGCAATTGGCTGCCGTGTTTCGCCCACAAATATACAGTCAATTCACTTTACAATATATTCTGTGAAGCGCTTTGAGACGTCTAGAAGACGTGAAAAGCACTATATCAAATGCAAGGATTATTATTATTACTGTTTCCTATTTTGCTGTTGTTCGGATCTCCATATTTTTGGCCGTCGCAAATTTTTTTTAAAAAGTGGCCTTAGAGAGTGAATGTTTTCACATTATTTAAATTGATGGACATTACCACCCACCTCAAACCTATTCTTGCTCTGGGTCTTCAAAAGTTCTCGTTACATGAAGGAAAATGGTGATTGAATATTAATAAAGATTAAGGATACTGATATTTAATAAGGGCACTGATTTTTCCTTTCATTAGCTCAGTGACACTAAAGCTTCTATTGCTGCTCGGTATTGACCGAGATTGGAACCTACAAACTGTGTGCCTTGTATTGCTTTGGGTTGCACCCTTGAAAGTGTTTAAATGTTTCGCAGAAATAAAAGATTATTTCCTCTTCACTTGTTATTTTCCAATAAAGATTTTTCATTACATGAAAATGGTAAATTTCATCACAAAGATTGGTGAATATGTTCATTTCGATGAAAATGGGGATCCAGTGGCAATGTACGATATTATAAACTGGCAACCGAATGACCTCGACGGTACTGATGTTGCTACTATTGGGCACTATGATGGATCTGCTCCTCCGGGGGAAGAATTTAAGATAAAGGAAGAGGCAATTGTATGGAGTGGAGGTCGGATTACAGTAAGGGCTTCTATTACATCCTCGTGTCTCAGATACAACTCAACCTGAATCTCGGGATAAATTAATTACAACAACAACTTGTATTTATGTAACATCTGTCACACAGGGTAGTGTCCCAGAGGTGTGGAGCATGATGCCAAGCCGGGGGAAGAGGAGAAGTGACCGTAGGCACGGTTGAGAAAGATTTTCAGGCTCAACTTGAAGATGGGGAAGGACGGGTCAAGGCGGAGTGTTCCAGAGTTTCAGGGCATGTGGTTGAAAGTGCGGCCACTGATGGTGGAAAGGAGGGCACGAGGGGCAAGCAGGAGGCTGGGAACAATCGAGTGGAGGCAGAAAGTAGTGAGTTGGGGAGTAACCCGGGCGGATTGTGCCAGGGCATGAAGGGATTTGAAGACAAGTGTGAGGATCGTGAAATCCATCCGTTCAGTGATAGGGAACCAGTGGAGACCGGCTAGAACTGGTGTGATGGGGGTATGGCCTTTTTACCTGTAACTGAAGAATCACGTGCTTTCAGCAAAAGAGCAATTGTAGAATAGTGACATCTAATATCAGTATTTCTCTATAATTAGGTCCCACGGGCTGTTTGCTCGGACAGTTGTCTCCCAGGAACCAGGAAAGCAACAAGAAGAGGACAACCAAAGTGTTGCTTTGATTGTATAGAATGTGCTGATGGTGAAATTAGTAACATCACTGGTAAGAACAAACACAGCTATTAATTCTTTCCTATATTCTCCAACATTTATTGAATGGATTTCCATTCTGGTTCTTTCAATCACAATTTTTTTTCAGATTCAACCGTTTGCCTCAAATGTCCTTTGGAATACCGGTCCAATGATAAACGAGATCATTGCATACTGAAGGAAATTGAATTCCTCTCCTTCGAGGAGACATTGGGGATTGTTCCAGTGATAATTGCATTGCTTGGAGTTTGCATCACTATAAGTGTATTTGAAACTTTTTATGTTCACAGAAACACTCCTATTGTTAAAGCTAATAACTTAGAGTTAAGTTTTCTGCTTCTTTTCGCATTAGCTTTGTGTTTTCTGTGCTCAATTGCATTCATTGGAGAGCCTTCAGTCTGGTCCTGTAGGTTACGTCACACAGCCTTTGGTATCACTTTTGTTCTTTGTATTTCCTGTGTTTTGGGAAAAACGATCGTTGTGGTGATGGCGTTTAATGCAACACTTCCCAGTAATAACATGATGAAGTGGTTTGGACCTACACAACAACGCCTGAGTGTTCTCATCCTTACCCTGATACAATGCTTAATATGTACTGTCTGGCTATGTTTGGCACCACCTTATCCACTGAAAAATAGTGAATATTTTAAGGAGAGAATCGTGTTTGAATGCCATCTGGGATCTGCTGTAGCCTTTTACTGTGTACTTGGTTACATTGGACTGTTGTCTGGTGTATGCTTTGTAGTTGCTTTTCTCGCTCGCCGACTTCCAGACAACTTCAATGAAGCGAAGCACATCACTTTCAGCATGCTTATCTTCTGTGCTGTTTGGATCACTTTCATTCCAGCTTATGTAAGCTCTCCTGGAAAATATACTGTGGCTGTAGAAATATTTGCAATTTTGGCATCAAGCTTTGGGCTACTTGTCTGTATTTTTGCTCCTAAATGTTACATTATCCTACTGAAAAAAGAAGAAAATACAAAGAAGCACATGACGGGTAAAATGGTTTCCAAGAAACAGTGAACATGCTTTCTGAATGAAAATAACATTTTGTTCAAAAAAGGTACAAGTTAGTTAGATGTTGCTTTTTTTAATTACTCTCAAGTGTCATAGGAATCTGATATATTGTGTAATAATTGTGTCCAAATAGTGAATAATTTATTGTCTTCGATGTAAGTTTGTTTACTTGGACAATAAAATGTTAATATTTTCTCAGTGCATTTTGCTTCAACTTCAGTTGTTCTGCAATAGATATCTTGATTAAAATATTTCATTTACAAATGCGTTGTCTTTGCACTTAACAGCAATCTCTGTGAAGCCCTTCAAGACATTTGCCATGATAAATGCTTTATCAAATACAAGTTTTATTTAATTTGAAATAATAATTAGAATAATCCTTCGAGATGTCTCACAGTGCTTTGAAGAACATACTGTGAAATGTTTTTACTGTATATGTTACTTGTGAAATGCTGCAGCCAATTGCGCACAGCAGAAATCAGTTTCTCTAACCAGTGTCCACACCTTGTATTGTAACTATTGTAAGTTAGAGGCAGTGATGACTTCCATCACAGAACACTCTGAGTGTGCATATCTTCAAAGTCACACATTTTTCTTTTACCTTTTCAATACAAGTTGGCTAATCCACTACAAGGTAATGCGAATGTCATCTGAGCAATCTTTAATAATAATAATAATAATCCTTGCATTTGATGTAGCGCTTTTCACGTCGGGAGGACGTCCCAAAGCGCTTCACAGAATACACTGTAAAGTGAATTGACTGTATATTTGTGGGCGAACGCGGCAGCCAATTGCGCACAGCAATGTCCCACAAACAGTCGTGGATTGAAAATGACCAATTTATTATTGTTTTTGGTTTTGGAGGGATTATTATTAGGCTCTGTGTGGAGTAAGGAAACTTGCCCAAGGTTTCGCCCTCTGCCTGGAATTGAACTCACTCAGGTCTCTCGCTTGCAAAGCGAGTGCTCTAACCACTGAGCTACAGGACTCCACTTTCTCATAAGATTAACAGTTTTTTGATCTACAAGAAAATATATTTTAAATATAATGACAATTGCTTCACCTATTCAACTTGGTCTTCTAGATGTGTATTGCTTTGTATATTATCCTCTGTATCCGAGGCACCATATCCCTTCCAATTAACAAATGGAGTCCTGTAGCTCAGTGGTTAGAGCACTCGCCTTGCAAGCGAGACACCTGGGTTCAATGCCAGGCAGGGCGAAACCTTGGATAAATTTCCTTACTCCACACATATAATCCCACCAAAACAAAACAATAATAAATTGGTAATTTTCAATCCATGACTGTTTGTGGGACACTGCCGTGCGCAATTGGCTGCCGCATTTCACCCACAAATATACGGTCAATTCAATTTGCAGCATATTCTGTGAAGTGCTTTGGGACATCTGCAGTCTACCTGGTAAAAGTTAATGTCAGTGAGAAATATATGTAATTTGACTTTATATATATATATGATAGTAAATAATATACACCTTTACATTCTGATCATTCAATAAAGTCAAAATGAAATACACCCCTCTATGTTATTACTTTACTACATCCATTATGCATTTTCTCCTTGGGTTCAATTTCCAATACATGACCCCGGGATCACCCCACAGACTGACAGATAGCCTGACCCTGGCTAAATGTACCACTTTTTCCCTTTCCAGTCCTCTGATCGAGCATTACTGAACCCCACTCTCAGGACTCGGCTCACTTCACTTCCTATTCCTTGGCTTGAACACCCCACCCGGCTCAGCCCCGACCTGACCATCAACTCCTCAGTCCACCAGGGCCTCGACAATTATTGGGAGTAAAGGTAAAACTTGCTGTAAAAACTTGGTGCACAGTAAAATGTATAGGACACACAACACACATCTGTTAATTTCAACCATGAATCTTAATGAAATTAATCGTTGCTGTGGAAAGTTATTAAAGAAGGAATAAGATTGTAGGGTCCAGATGACTTTATAATTAATTAATTTTTAAATTGGTTTGATGATCTGGAGGAAGATTACAGTGGTAATGTGTTTCCTTCTGAGAATTCTCCCTAATTTGCTCAGAGCACATTGATTCAGAGCAAATGTACACAGATGTCAGTGCAGTGGAACAGTATCTACAGTATATAACAGCGATTGGCTGTACTTCTGCACACTGATGGGCACATTTAAAACCATGTGTTTCCCTATGCTCTGTGTGCTATTGATTTCTGTTCCTGTTCCTGTGTGGCTGACTGAAGAGACAACCTGTAAACGTTGGGGGATGTTTGATCTGTTCAGTTTGTCTGAAGACGGCGACATCGTTCTCGGTGGAGTTTTCAGTATTCATGTCGATGTTGAGGACCAGAAGATTAATTTTAAAACCCATCCAAAAGCAGTGAGATGTACAAAGTTAGTGAAACTGCCCATTTGTCTTATCCGATATCAAAAATAGACCAATCATTTCGGGTGAATGTCGTGTATTAACCGAAATAGTTGCACGCTTTTAGATATCAAATATTGTTGAAGCGTAATATTATATGTTTAATCAACTTCCAATCTCTGTAAATAATGTCTATTTGTTTGGATGAAAGTTTCATGTTTAAAAGCACGAACGCGAGTGCAGTGCACAATTACCTGATTCGGTGATGTTTTAGTGATCTCTACAGTATATTCCAATTAATCCCAAATGAAACAAAACTGAAAGGAATGTGAGTAGTAGTATTCAGGTGTCCTCCAGGTAAATTTACAATAAGATTTATAAAACATAGAATATTGGTGCATTTTCTTTTATTTAATCAGACAGCAGATGTGATTCCATAATTCTAAACTGCTCACGACCCCGAATATTACAGTTCATTCGTGTGTTTCAGTGTCATCATTTTTATTCAGTTTCTCTTCAGGGAAGATCAGCGGAAGGTAAAAAAAAATCCATATGGGGGAACTGGTCTGTTAAAAACCCAAACAAGTCCGCAGTAATTGTCGGCAGATTTGGAGATTTACATATATTTCTGTCCTACACACCAAAATCCTATTAGGGAATCAATGACAAAATAATTTATACTTATGGAGGCCTTTCGAGGTGCGAGGACATCCCAAAGCAAACCAGGTATAAAGCTGGACTGCTCCAGGTTAGTTGCCATGTAAAGTGCCAAATTGCATTTCTCCAAATTGGGTCACACTGTTCCCCATGAATACAAATTAAGAATATCTATGCGAGCTATGGTTGTATCATTTATGCAGTGTTTGTAAGCAATATACCAAGATGTGTCATCTTGCTCCAAATGTTGGTTCCATTAATTGCTTCTTTGCTGTGTCAAAACTGCAGGAAGGGGAATTGTTTCTATTATTTTACTTATTTCTCCAAAATGGTAATACCAATATCACGTACACTGTTGTGAATGTTTGACAGATATTTAATAATTTCCTTGTTACAGGTTTCGATTTAGACTGTTTCGTTTTGCGATGGCGATGATCTTTGCTATTGAAGAAATAAACAAAGACCCGTCACTGCTTCCCAACATTACTCTGGGCTACTGGATTTCTGACTCTTGTGGAATGCCTTCCGTGTCAATGAAAACAACCTTCGATTTTTTGAACAGACTCGAAGAAACATCTTCAGATTTCACCTGCAAAAGAGCACCTGTGGTTTCTGCTATTGTTGGTGACTCCAGTTCCTCAAAGTCTTCAGCAATAGCGACCTTAATCGCTCCTTTTAGGATCCCTATGGTACGCTGTTTTATGAAGTCATATGTCAGCTTGTTTGGGTACAATAATAGGAAAGATTGGATCTCAGTTACATCAAATATTTACATGAACAAATTAAACTCTTTCATTTAAAACTCATTGGAAGGCTGTTTAATATGCAGTAATATCCATATTTTCTCATATCTTTATGAGCCAGGCTCCGCAAATGTTAAGCGCTCCGAAACGCTACCCTGCGTTCAGGGCGCTTTATAAGTGCAAATTGTTGTTGTTATTGTTGAATTGTAAAATACGTAATCTGTGCAATATTTTTGTTCCGCAATCGAATGTATACTTCCTAAATGAACGTGAGTTCAAGCTACTTTATTTTCCCCATTTTGTTATCCTCAGGTAAGCTACGTTTCTACTTGTGAATGTCTGAGCAACAGGAGGGAATATCCATCATTTTTTAGAACAATACCAAGTGACTACTTTCAGGTCAGAGCCTTGGCTCAGTTGGTGAAACACTTTGGTTGGACGTGGATCGGGACCATTAGAAGTGACGATGACTATGGTAACTTTGGAATGCAAGCGTTCACAGAAGCTGTACAACAACTAGATATTTGTATTGCCTTCTCTGAGGCTTTCCATATAACATACTCAAGGGAAGAATTACTTAAAATTATAGACGTCATCAAGAAATCTACCACAAATATTGTTGTAGCATTTCTTGCGCAACCAGATATGACTATTGTACTGAAGGAAATTGTGCGACAAAATGTGACAGGTATTCAATGGGTGGGCAGTGAGGCGTGGGTCACGACGGCACTTCTACCCCCAGAAGAAAGCAGACGATTCCTTTCTGGCACAATTGGAATTGCGATTCGCAAAGTACATGTTCCGGGTTTGAGAGAGTTTCTACTGCGAGTTCATCCTTCGGCTTTTCCTGGAAATGTCTTATTGAAAGAGTTTTGGGAAATGACCTTCAACTGTACACTAAGAAAAGGGGAGCAGCACACAATCGGAATTAAGCAATGCACAGGACGAGAGAACTTAAGGACTGCAAATAATACATATACTGATGTGTCTCAGTACAGAGTTACCTACAATGTCTATACAGCGACCTACGCTATAGCTCATGCTCTTCATGATATGCTGTCATGTGAAAGTGGCAAAGGTCCATTTTCCAATAAAAGTTGTGCAAATATTTCAAATTTTCAACCATGGCAAGTAAGAAGTAATTCTTAAAATATATCATGTAAAAAACAATTGAAATAAGTAAGTAAGTTAAGCGAGACCCTGTCCAGTGTGAGTGGCTCTATATAATGCAGATTGTTGTTATTTTTTGTACGTCTCGTGAGTGTTGGCGGTAGATATGTAGAAAGCTATTCCAAGTAAATATATATAAGTATATATACCATTTTTACCCTTTCTTCTCTCCCTGAAAGAGTTGACTTGCTGGGCTTTTGCTCCATCCCACCTGCCCCGGAAAAGCTATACCAATAATTTGTTGAGATAAAATAATGTTTCTATCTCTTTTGTCGTTTTCCCACACAGCTGTTGCATTACATGACGAAAGTCAATTTTAAAACAGAAAATGGTGAAAACATTTATTTTGATGAAAATGGAGATCCAGTGGCCACGTACGATATTGTAAACTGGCAATCAAATGCCTTCCATGGCACCGATATTGTGACTGTTGGTCAATACGATGGATCTGCTCCTGCAGGACAAGAATTTACAATAAACTAGTCAGCAATTGTATGGAATAGTGGTCGAATTACGGTAAGACTTTTACTGGGTGATATTTCAACTTTGGTGAACAGACAAAATGAAAACCCGAAACAAAAGGCAAAATATTGCAAATGCTGGAAATCTGAAATAAAAACAGAAGTGGCTGTGAACACTCAGCAGGTTAGGCAGCATCTATGGAGTGAGTTAATGTTTCATTGACCTGTATCACGAGACACCACGTAATATGAATGTCTGCGGGAATATTGCAGCATTTTAACAGGAAAACAGATAAACTTAGAAAGTAAAACAACTTTTGTAGAGTTAATTTTTTATCAAGCAAAACGGGTAACTGAACATTAGAAAGTGGTGAAATTCAGTTTTAATTTCCCTCTAACCAGGTCCCACGGGGAGTTTGCTCTGACAGTTGTCTCCCTGGAACAAGGAAAGCAGCAAAAAGTGGACAACCAAAGTGTTGCTTTGATTGTATAGATTGTGCTGATGGTGAAATTAGTAACATCACTGGTAAGAACAAACACAGCTATTAATTCTTTCTTATATACTCAAACATTTTTGAACTGATTTCCATTCAGGTTATTTCGATCACAATCTACTTTCTTTCAGATTCAACCGTTTGCCTCAAATGTCCTTTGGAATACCGGTCCAATGATAAACGGGATCATTGCATACTGAAGGAAATTGAATTCCTCTCCTTCGAGGAGACATTGGGGATTGCTCTAGTGACACTGGCATTGCTTGGAGTTTTCATCACTATAAGTGTATTTGCAGCTTTCTATATTCACAGAGACACTCCTATTGTTAAAGCTAACAACTCAGAGTTAAGTTTTCTGCTTCTTTTCGCATTAGCTTTGTGTTTTCTGTGCTCAATTATATTCATTGGAGAGCCTTCAGTCTGGTCCTGTAGGTTACGTCACACAGCCTTTGGTATCACTTTTGTTCTTTGTATTTCCTGTGTTTTGGGAAAAACAATCGTTGTGGTGATGGCATTTAATGCAACACTTCCCAGTAATAACATGATGAAGTGGTTTGGACCTACACAACAACGCCTGAGTGTTCTCATCCTTACCCTGATACAATGCTTAATATGTACTGTCTGGCTATGTTTGGCACCACCATTTCCTCTGAAAAATAGTGACTATTTTAGGGAGAGAATCGTGTTTGAATGCCATCTGGGATCTGCAGTCGCCTTTTACTGTGTACTTGGTTACATTGGACTGTTGTCTTGTGTATGCTTTGTAGTTGCTTTTCTCGCTCGCCGACTTCCAGACAACTTCAATGAAGCGAAGCACATCACTTTCAGCATGCTTATCTTCTGTGCTGTTTGGATCACTTTCATTCCAGCTTATGTAAGCTCTCCTGGAAAATATACTGTGGCTGTAGAAATATTTGCAATTTTGGCATCGAGCTTTGGACTACTTGTCTGTATTTTTGCTCCTAAGTGTTACATTATCCTACTGAAAAAAGAGGAAAATACAAAGAAGCACATGATAGGTAAAATGGCTTCCAAGAAACTGTGAATATGTTTTCTAAATTAAAATGTAACTTTATTGATGAGTTGTGTTTTAGTTAGATATTGTTATTCAATTTCCCTGGGATATCGTGGCATTCTGATTTCTTTTGGAATAATAAAAAATGTTGTGTGTTACTTAATGTACTAATTGTTGATGGACAATAAAATGTTAATATTTTTTCAGTGTACTCTGCTTCATATTTCAGTAAAACATCCCTCCTGTTCCTCAATGAATGCCTTGTTAAAGTATTTGATTTACAAATGCAGCGTTTCTGCACTTAACAGCAAGTGCTTTGAAGCACTTACAGACATTTTGTTGTACATTATTGGGGAACCATTCTAAATTATGAGTAGCAATGACTTCCCTTACAAAAAACTCTGAATAAGTATATCATCAAAAGCTCAATTTCTTGCTGTTGTTAGGTTGCCTAAAACTGGACAGAATAATGCAGATGTGGTCTCATCAATGTTTCTTATAAGGTTAGAACAACACTTTTTGTCTTACAGGGAAATATATTTCAAATTTAAAGACTAGTTGATGAGAGCTGTTGATCGCAGCTTCACATGGATTTTAAATATACAGATACTGAACAATAAGAACATCTCAATCCCTTTCTTTGTCCACCGTCTAATATTATTTCTGTGATTTATTCTTCTTATCGTTTCCTTTACTCAGATCAAGATAAACGTTATCATTTTACAAAATATACTTTTTCGAATTGGAGAAAAATATATATTTCTGCCATTGGTAACAAAATTGTAAATCAAGTTTGATAAAATACTTTTTAAAAGTACTAAGAAGCACCTTCAGTATTCAGTACATAGAAACAGTCTGATCTGTCCCTTTACTTTGGGGTTCCAAATTTCAACTCCATCTATTTTAACAGCTTTATTTCTGAATGACTTGCATTTACCAGTGGATACCTAATACCTTTTGAAACATTTTATTCAATCATCTTCAATGCCCTTTGCTTGGGAACTTCCCCATAACTCATATTCTGGCCTTTTTGCAAGTTACCCTTGCACATTGGTATCTTCCCGTTGCCGTAACAGTTCGTCAATATGGTCATGGTTTACCAATCGTGTTGAATGTGTAAGGAATCACCAAGCATGTACATAAAAGGAAAGAAAGTGGAAGGTGTGCACTAGAACTTTCAAAAGACATGTAAAATAGTGCAACATAAAAGTTGCCGCCCAAAACTAAAGGCCAATAATATTAAAAATTAAATCTGCAATAAGGAGAATAACAAAAGCAGAGAGTACGAGTGAGCATTTGTCTCTCGAATTGACATTATTTGATGGTGACATATGCAAGGGGACTGTGCTCATTTTTTCCTTGTTCTTTGTATACAGAAATAATTTGTGTATGTGTGTATGAGTGTGGCGGGAGGGGGGTATAAACCTTGATGGAATACTTGTTCAGTATTCTGTATGGGGTACAGTAAAACGTTTCCGACACGTGGCACACATCTGTTAAATTAAACCATAAGCCTTAATTAAATTAATCATTGCTCTTGGAAATTATTGAAAAGGGAATGATTCCACCTTATGCTCAGATGACTGTATAATTAAAATATGTTATTTTCTTATTTGGTTTGATTATCTGGAGGAAGATTAAAGTGGTAACGTGCTTCCTTCTGAGAATTGTCTGTAATTTGTTCAGAGCCCCTGGAATAATATGTCTATTTAAACCAAGGTACACAGCTGTGAGTGGAATATAACAGTATCTACAGTATATAAGGGCGATTGGCTGTAGTTCTGCACACTGATGGGCACATTTATAAACCATGTGTTTCCCTATGCTCTGTGTGCTATTGATTTCTGTTCTTGTTCCTGTGTGGCTGACTGAAGAGACAACCTGTAAACGTTGGGGGATGTTTGATCCACTTAGTTTAACTAAAGACGGCGACATCATTCTCGGAGGAGTTTTCAGTATTCATGTCGATGTTGAGGATCAGGATATGGATTTTAAATCCGAACCAAAAGCAGTAACATGTACAAAGTTGGTGAAACTGTCCATTTCTCTTATCCGAACGTTGCGGATGAATGTCGTGAAATAACCAAACTATTTACACGCTTTTAAATAATTTGCAAATTGTAAGAGAGTATATATTTTTTGGAAGCTTTTCTTTTAAAGGCACGAAGGATAGAGCAGTACACGATTATTTGAGTTTGGATGCCATTGTAGTGATTCCCTCCACAATATATTCGAATTGATATGAGATGAAACTCAACTGATAGGAATGCGAGTGCTGTAGTGGTATCCGAGTATCCTCCGGGTAAACTGATAACTAGGTTTATATGACAATACATTGGTGAATTCTCTTTTTATTAGGAAGTAGATATGATTCCATGATTGTAAACTGTTTACGTGCCCGAAATATTCAGGATGGTTCGCATATTACAGTGTCCCATGTTTTAATTTAGCTTCTCCTCCCAGTAGATGAGTGGACGATTAACAAAATCCACATGGGCGGAATTAGTTTGTTAAGCAGGTACTGAAGCTGGACTGGTGCAGGTATCGTTTTGGTTGGTTTCCATTTAAATCTATATAGCGGTGTCAAATTAAATTTCCTCCAAATAGGTTACATTGTAAGATGTTTCATTTTGCTGTGAATGTTGCATCCATCATTTTATTCCTCTTTGCTACGTCTTAACTGCAGAAATGGAAAACCTATCTATTGCTTTATTCTTTTGGGACGCCCACCCGACGTGAAAGGTGCTATATAAATGTAATGTTGTTGTTGTTGTTTAGCATCATGCAAATACCAATGTCACTTTCACTGTCATTGCTAAAGGTTTCTATTCAGACTGTTTCGTTTTGCGATGGCGATGATCTTTACAATAGAAGAAATAAACAAAGACCCGTCACTGCTTCCCAACATTACTCTGGGCTACTGGATTTCTGACTCTTGTAGAATGCCTTCCGTGTCAACAAAAACAACTTTCGAATTTTTAAACAGACTCGAAGAAACATCTTCAGATTTCACCTGCAAAAGGGCACCTGTGGTTTCTGCTATTGTTGGTGACTCCAGTTCTTCACTTTCCGCAGCAATAGCGACCTTAATCGCTCCTTTTAGGGTCCCTATGGTACGTTGTTTTATGAAGTAATATGTCAGCTTGTTTAGGCACAATAAGAGAAAAGATTGGCTCTTAGTTACATCAAATATTTACATAAACAAATTAAACTCTTTCATTTGAAACTCATTGGAAGGCTGTTTAATAAGCAGTAATATCCATATTTTCTCATATCTTTATGAGTCCGTCTCCGCAAATGTTAAGCGCTCCGAAACGCTACCCTGCGTTCAACAACAACAACAACAACAAGATTCCATTTATAAAGCGCCTTTCACGTCAGGAGGACGTCCCAAGGCGCTGCACAGTTGGGTCATGACCCGAGCAGGGAGGGAGCAAGGAGGGGGGAAATGGTCAGGGTGAGGGAAGGGAAGGGAGGGAGCGAGGAGGGGGAAGAGAGTCGAGAGGGGAGCTGAAGGCACGGGCGCTTTATAAGTGCAAATTGTTGTTGTTATTGTTGAATTGTAAAATACGTAATCTGTGCAATATTCTTGTTCCGCAATCGAATGTATACTTCTTAAATGAACGTGAGTTCAAGCTACTTTATTTTCCCCATTTTGTTATCCTCAGGTAAGCTACGTTTCTACTTGTGCATGTCTGAGCAACAGGAGGGAATATCCATCATTTTTTAGAACAATACCAAGTGACTACTTTCAGGTCAGAGCCTTGGCTCAGTTGGTGAAACACTTTGGTTGGACGTGGATCGGGACCATTAGAAGTGACGATGACTATGGTAACTTTGGAATGCAAGCGTTTACAAAAGCTGTGCAACAACTGGATATTTGTATTGCCTTCTCTGAGGCTTTCCATATAACATACTCAAGGGAAGAATTGCTTAAAATTATAGACGTCATCAAGAAATCTACCACAAATGTTGTTGTAGCATTTCTTGCGCAACCAGATATGACTATTGTACTGAAGGAAATTGTGCGACAAAATGTGACAGGTATTCAATGGGTGGGCAGTGAGGCGTGGGTCACGATGGCACTTTTACCCCCAGAAGAAAGCAGACGATTCCTTTCTGGCACAATTGGAATTGCGATTCGCAAAGTACATGTTCCGGGTTTGAGAGAGTTTCTACTGCAAGTTCATCCTTCGGCTTTTCCTGGAAATGTCTTATTGAAAGAGTTTTGGGAAATGACCTTCAACTGTACACTAAGAAAGGGGGAGCAGCACACAATCGGAATTAAGCAATGCACAGGACGAGAGAACTTATGGACTGCAAATAATACATATACTGATGTGTCTCAGTACAGAGTTACCTACAATGTCTATACAGCGACCTACGCTATAGCTCATGCTTTCCATGATATGCTGTCATGTGAAAGTGGCAAAGGTCCATTTTCCAATAAAAGTTGTGCAAATATTTCAAATTTTCAACCATGGCAAGTAAGAAGTAATTCTTAAAATATATCATGTAAAAAACAATTGAAATAAGTAAGTAAGTTAAGCGAGACCCTGTCCAGTGTGAGTGGCTCTATATAATGCAGATTGTTGTTATTTTTTGTACGTCTCGTGAGTGTTGGCGGTAGATATGTAGAAAGCTATTCCAAGTAAATATATATAGTATATATGCCATTTTTACCCTATCTTCTCTCCCTGAAAGAGTTGACTTGCTGGGCTTTTGCTCCATCGCACCTCCCCCGGAAAAGCTATACCAATAATTTGTTGAGATAAAATAATGTTTCTATCTCTTTCGTCGTTTTCCCACACAGCTGTTGCGTTACATGACGAAAGTCAATTTTAAAACAGAAAATGGTGAAAACATTTATTTTGATGAAAATGGAGATCCAGTGGCCACGTACGATATTGTAAACTGGCAATCAAATGCCTTCCATGGCACCGATATTGTGACTGTTGGTCAATACGATGGATCTGCTCCTGCAGGACAAGAATTTACAATAAACGAGTCAGCAATTGTATGGAATAGTGGTCGAATTACGGTAAGACTTTTACTGGGTGATATTTCAACTCTGGTGAACAGACAAAATGAAAACCCGAAACAAAAGGCAAAATATTGCAAATGCTGGAAATCTGAAATAAAAACAGAAGTGGCTGTGAACACTCAGCAGGTTAGGCAGCATCCTATGGAGTGAGTTAATGTTTCATCGACCTGAAACGTTAACTTGCTTTCCTCTCTCCATATTTGCTGCCTAACCTGCTGAGTGTTCCCAGCGACATCTGTTTGTATTAGAAATGAAGATCCTAAACTGTCCTGAATATGAAGACATGGTAATCAAGAACTTATGATCAGGTGGTTTACATGTCAATAGAGTATTAGTTTAATATTAGTGAGTGTCTACATGTCTACATGAACCAAATGTGTAAAATACAGCCGTAATGAAAGCAAGGCATTTCACGTTAAAAACGAATAAATACGGCACAAAAACAAGTTCAAAATGTTTTAAACATTCTGACGTGAATGAACTATTTTACATTGGTACAATTATTTAAATACCAATTTAAGAACCATGGTAACGCTTGCTTGACTATTACTTGGACTTCAACTATAATAATAATAATAATAATAATAATCCTTGCATTTGATATAGCGCTTTTCACGTCGGGAGGACGTACCAAAGCGCTTCACAGAACACACTGTAAAGTGAATTGACTGTATATTTGTGGGCGAACGCGGCAGCCAATTGTGCACAGCAATGTCCCACAAACAGTCGTAGATTGAAAATGACCAATTTATTATTGTTTTTGGTTTTGGAGGGATTATTATTAGGCTCTGTGTGGAGTAAGGAAACTTGCCCAAGGTTTCGCCCTCTGCCTGGAATTGAACTCAGGTCTCTCACTTGCAAAGCGAGTGCTCTAACCACTGAGCTACAGGACTCCAAATTTAAGATGAATGAAAAACATATCAAACTGACAACTTTTTAGGACAATATCGTGAGAAAGAACTGGGGAAATCCCAAGCCTTTTGCAAACAGGCAATTTCGTGCTAACCACTTGGCAATTCGGATCAAGTTCACGAGACACCGAGTAATTTGAATTACTGAGCAGCAAAATTGGTGTATTCTAAAAGGAAAACAGATAAATTTAGGAAGTAAAAACAACGTTTGTAGAGCTAATTGGAGTCAGCATCAAGCAAAACAGGTAACTGAATATTAGAAGGTGGCGAAATTCAGTTTTAATTTCCCTCTAACCAGGTTCCGCGGGCAGTTTGCTCTGACAGTTGTCTCCCTGGAACAAGAAAAGCAGCAAGAAATGGACAACCAAAGTGTTGCTTTGATTGTATAGAATGTGCTGATGGTGAAATTAGTAACATCACTGGTAAGAACAAACACAGCTATCAATTCTTTCTAATATTCTCAAACTTTTATTGAACGGATTTCAATTCAGGTTCTTTCAATCACAATTTACTTTCTTTCAGATTCAACCGTTTGCCTCAAATGTCCTTTGGAATACCGGTCCAATGATAAACGGGATCATTGCATACTGAAGGAAATTGAATTCCTTTCCTTCGAGGAGACATTGGGGATTGCTCTAGTGACACTGGCATTGCTTGGAGTTTTCATCACTTTCAGTGTATTTGCAGCTTTCTATGTTCACAGAGACACTCCTATTGTTAAAGCTAATAACTCAGAGTTAAGTTTTCTGCTTCTTTTCGCATTAGTTTTGTGTTTTCTGTGCTCAGTTACATTCATTGGAGAGCCTTCAGTCTGGTCCTGTAGGTTACGTCACACAGCCTTTGGTATCACTTTTGTTCTTTGTATTTCCTGTGTTTTGGGAAAAACAATCGTTGTGGTGATGGCATTTAATGCAACACTTCCCAGTAATAACATGATGAAGTTGTTTGGACCTACACAACAACGCCTGAGTGTTTTCATCCTTACCCTGATACAATGCTTAATATGTACTGTCTGGCTATGTTTGTCACCACCTTATCCTCTGAAAAATAGTGAATATTTTAAGGAGAGAATCGTGTTTGAATGCCATCTGGGATCTGCAGTAGCCTTTTACTGTGTGTTTGGTTACATTGGACTGTTGTCTTGTGTATGCTTTGTATTTGCTTTTCTCGCTCGCCGACTTCCAGACAACTTCAATGAAGCGAAGCACATCACTTTCAGCATGCTTATCTTCTGTGCTGTTTGGATCACTTTCATTCCAGCTTATGTAAGCTCTCCTGGAAAATATACTGTGGCTGTAGAAATATTTGCAATTTTGGCATCGAGCTTTGGACTACTTGTCTGTATTTTTGCTCCTAAATGTTATATTATCCTGCTGAAAAAAGAGGAAAATACAAAGAAGCACATGATGGGTAAAATGGCTTCCAGGAAACAGTGAATATGTTTTCTACATGAAAATGTAACTTTATTTAGGAGTCCCATTTTAATTATATATTAGTGTTTTATTCGATTTCCCTGAAGTATCGTGACATTCTGATTTATTATGTAGTGTTAAAAAAAGTGAGTGATTTAATGTACTAATTGTTGATGGACAATAAAAAGATACTATTTTATGAGTGTACTTTGCTTCATATTTCAGTAAAAGAACACTGCTTTTCCTCAATAAATACCTTGATTAAAAAATTGGATTTACAAATGACTGCACTTAACAGCAAACTATGTGAAGCGCTTGTAGACATTTTATTGTATGATATTGGATAACCATTCTAAATTATGAGTAGCAATTACTTGCTTTACCGTAAACTCGAATAAGCATATATTCAAAAGCTTTATGGTTTTTTGAAGCTAGGTTGCTTAAAGCTGCACAAAATAATACAGATGTGGTCTCATCAATGTTCCTTATAAAGCTTTTTGACTTTTTGACTTACAGGCAACCATATTGAAATATAAAGCTGAGAACTGTTGATCACAACTTTACATGGATTTGAAATATATTTACATATATTTTTTGTTGTTTGTTCTCCTTATGGTTTGCTTTTATCTGATCAAGATAAAGGTTGCAAGTCATCATTTTACAAGATATACTTTTTGCAGCTTGGAGAAAAATATGTCTGCCATTGGTAACAAAATTCTAAATCAGGTTTAATAAATTATTTTTAAAAAGTAAGAAGAGAAATATTTCAGTGTTTACGACAAAGAAATGAGTGCTTTAGATCTGTCCCTTTAATTTGGAGTTCAAAATTTCAATTCCATCTATTTTAACAACTTTTACAACTTTATTTCTGAATGACTTCCATTTACCAATGGATACCTAATACCTTTGAAACATTTTATTTAATCATTGTCAATGCTTTTGCTTGGGAACTTCCCCATAACTCATGTTCTGGCCTTTTTGCAAGTTTCCCTTGCACATTGATATCTTCCCATTGCTGTAACAGTTCGTCAATATGAACAAGAGGTCCTGGATAAAAAATCTTGTTGAATATGTAAGAAATTACCATGTATGTACATAAAGGCAAACAAAGTGAAAAATATGCACAAGAACTTTCAAAAGACATTTAAAGTGGTAAAAGTAGTAAACCACATAAAAGTTTTAGACCAAACCTTAAGGTCAATAATATTAAAAATAAATCCGTAATAAGGAAAATGCAAAAGCAGAGAGTAAGAGTAAGTATTTGTCTCTTGAATTGACATTATTTGGTAGTGACATATACAAGGGGACTGTGCTAATTTTTTTTTGTATATTCATATACAGAAATCATTTGTCTATGTGTTTGTGTGTGGGTGGGGGAAATTAACATATTTTGCAAATTGGAGAATGTGGCAAACTATGAGGAACATATTGGAAATTACAGTACGATATAGGTTGGCTAAATTTGTAGGTGAACTTCATTGTTACTTGGTAAACTGATTTAAAAGGATATACAAACAACTGATGTCCACATCTCGTCTCGGTCTCGGCTATAAACTTGGTGTACCGTAAAATTACGAGACATAGCACACACCTATTAAATTAAACCGTAAGGCTTAATTAAATTAATTGTTAGTGTAGAAAATTAATGAAAAAGGAATAAGATTGTGCCTTATGCTCAGATGACTATTATTAAAATTTCTTCTTTTCATATTTGGTTTGATTATCTGGAGGAAACTTAAAGTGGTAATGTGCTTCCTTCTGAGAATAGTTGTTAATTTGTTCAGAGCACCTGGAATAATACATCTATTTAAAGCCAATGTACACAGCTGTTAGTGGAACATAACAGTATATGAAGTATATAACAGCGATTAGCTGTAGTTCTGGACACTGATGGGCACATTTAAAAATTATGTGTTTCCCTATGCTCTGTGTGCTATTGATTTCTGTTCTTGTTCCTGTGTGGCTGACTGAAGAGACAACCTGTAAACGTTGGGGGATGTTTGATCCACTTAGTTTAACTAAAGACGGCGACATTGTTCTCGGAGGAGTTTTCAGTATTCATGTCGATGTTGAGGATCAGGATATGAATTTTAAAACCGAACCAAAAGCAGTAACATGTACAAAGTTAGTGAAAATGCCCATTTGTCTTATCCGGTTCTAATAGTAGACCGATCGTTGCGGATAAATGCCGTGAAATAACCAAACTATTTTCACGCTTTTGGATGACAAATATTCTATCAATGTGACACTATATGTTTAAACAACTCCAATCTCTATAAAGAGAGTATATTTATTTGGATGAAAACATTTCTGTTGAAGGCGCGAACACTATCACAGAACCCGATTATTTGATTTCGATGACATTACAGTGATCCCTTTGCATATTATATTCGAATTGTTACGAGATGAAACACAACTGAAAGGATGTCTGTGGACGACTTTCAATGTGGGTAGAACATCCCGATGTAACACAGTAGATGGACTGGTCCAGTTCGTGTGTTGGTTAGTCTGCAGTTAAAAAATGTATAGCTGTGTCCGATTCAATTTCGGCAATTAGGTTACACTCTAACTTAAAAAAACGCAATACACCGAGACCTCCCATCTTGCTCTAGATGTTGATTCCATCCTTTAATCTTTCTTTATTGTTTCTTATCTGGTGCAAGGGGAATTCTAGCTATTGGTTTAAATCTTTCCAAAATTATGTTGCCAATGCTACTTTCAATGGATAATTCGACAGATAGTGTATTTAATAATTTCCTTGTTACAGGTTTCTATTCAGAATGTTTCGTTTAGCGATGGCGATGATCTTTGCAATAGAAGAAATAAACAAAGACCTGTCACTGCTTCCCAACATTACTCTGGGCTACTGGATTTCTGACTCTTGTGGAACACCCGCCGTGTCAATAAAAAGAACCTTCGATTTTTTAAACAGACTCGAACAAACATCTTCAGATTTCATCTGCAAAAGAGCACCTGTGGTTTCCGCTATTGTTGGTGACTCCAGTTCTTCACTGTCTGCAGCAATAGCGACCTTAATCAGTCCTTTTGGGATTCCTCTGGTAAGCTCTTTCATGGAAAAGCATATCAATTTGCTGCAGCACAGGGATTGAAAAGTGACATCCAAAATACTTTATTGTCCATTTAGTTGGACACAGTTAGAAATCCGCGATTTTCTTTGATTAATAATAAGGCTCGTATTTACATGCAATAACAATCGTTTAATTAGTACATAATATGGTTAATCTTTATTGCTTCCGGTATTAAGCAATGTTTTATTAATTTACCAGCCTATTTTACACTTTCAGTTGATGTTATCAACATTAATTTGAGGATGTCAGGTTCTGGAAGTGAGCTATAATTTCGCCTCATCTGGCAAAACCATCAGGGAATCCAACAATAATTCCAAGAGGAAAATTAAGAGGAAATTGTATCGATATTAGAAAAATTCATCAATGTTTGATGGATGTAAGTTTTGTACTGTATCATAATAACATATTCACTGCTAAAAAGAAGACATAAATAAGTCATAAATGGGCAATAACAGTTACTGTGCTTTGGTTAAATATTAATAACACCTTTACCTTGAAAAGTGAACATTCTATTTACAGGTACTTATAAGTTGAGTTTAAGGTTATTTGCTCTCTTTCAAATTTGAATTTCCGTAGGTAAGTTACGTTGCTACATGTGAATGTCTGAGCAACAGGAAGGAATATCCATCATTTTTTAGAACAATACCAAGTGACTACTTTCAGGTCAGAGCCTTGGCTCAGCTGGTGAAACACTTTGGTTGGACGTGGATCGGGACCATTAGAAGTGACACTGACTATGGTAACTTAGGAATGCAAGCGTTCACAGAAGCTGTAGAACAACTAGAGATTTGTATTGCGTTCTCTGAATCTTTCGCTACAACATACTCGAAGGAAGAATTGCTGAAAACTGTAGATATTATTAAGAAATCTACCACAAAGGTTGTTGTGGCATTTCTTGCTCACCCTCATATGTCGACTCTACTAAAAGAAATTGTGCGACAAAATGTAACAGGTATTCAATGGATAGGAAGTGAAGGATGGGTCACCACAACACATCTGTCCCCAGAAGAAAGCAGACGTTTCCTTTCCGGCACAATTGGAATTGCGATTCGCAAGGTACAGGTTCCAGGGTTGAGAGAGTTTCTACTGCAAGTTCATCCTTCTGCATATCCAGGAAACCGCTTAATGAAAGAGTTTTGGGAAAGAACCTTCAATTGTACATTAGGAAACGAGGAGCACAAAGAAGATTTAATTACAGAATGCTCTGGACGAGAAAATTTACAGAATGTACATAATACATATACTGATGTGTCTCAGTACAGAATTACCTACAAGGTCTATACAGCAACCTATGCTATAGCTCATGCTCTTCATGATATGCTGTCATGTGAAAGTGGCAAAGGACCATTCTCCAATAAAAGTTGTGCGAATATTTCAAATTTTCAACCATGGCAAGTAAGAAATAATTCATATGATTTGTCATGTAAGCGTATCCATAGTGTTTAGGTTTCATTTGTGTTAGGTGCTTAACAAATAGAAAGATATACTTGTGGTTTGTTGGTTCCAATGTAATACCAATTATACCATTTAATTTTTTTGTGATTTTTTTGTTTTTCTTGTTTCCTATTTTGACGTTGGGCGGATCCCCATACTAAGGCCTTCTAAAAAAAATTAAAACGTGGCCTTAGGGTTTTCACACGATTCAATTTGAAAGGCACTATCACACTCAAACGAATTAATGCTTCTGCACGACACAGAATGAGATTGGAACCTACAACTTGTGTGCCTTGCATCACTGTTTCCTCTTCTCTTGTTATTTTGCAATATAGATTTTGCAGTACATGAAAACAGTAAATTTCAACACAAAGATTGGTGAAAATGTTAATTTCGATGAAAACGGGGATCCAGTGCCAACATACGACATTATAAATTGGCAACCAAATGACCTCGACGGTACTGATGTTGTCACTGTCGGGCACTATGATGGATCTGCTCCCCCAGGGGAAGAATTTAAGATAAGGGAAGAAGAAGTTGTATGGAGCGGAGGTCAGATTACGGTAATGGCTTTTGTTGCTCATAAGTGTGTCAGATATGAAGTGTGTTGCTCGGCTATGACAACCAGACGAATGAGGTTCCAATCTCATTCTGCGCTGTGGAGGAGCAAACATTGACCAATAGCTTTCGTGTCCATGAGCTGAGGAATGGAAAATACGTGTCCAATCCTTATTATTATTTAATCACCCTTTTCCCATGTAATCAAAGTTTTTGAAGGTATTGAGTAAGAATAGGTTTGCTGAAGGCGTTAGTTTGATACGTGAGAGAACAATTACTCTCCAAGCCCACATTAAAAAAAAAGCCTTGCCACTGAACGTGAATCACTCGCAAAAGAGCAAAATAGTAACATAAAATGCCTGCAATTCTCTAAAACTAGGTCCCACGGGCAGTTTGCTCCGACAGTTGTCTCCCTGGAACAAGGAAAGCAGCAAGAAGAGGACAACCAAAGTGTTGCTTTGATTGTATAGAATGTGCTGATGGTGAAATTAGTAACATCACTGGTAAGAACAAACACAGCTATTAATTCTTTCTTATAATCTCAAACATTTATTGAAGAGATTTCAATTCAGGTTCGTTCAATCACAATTTACTTTCTCTCAGATTCAACTTTGTGCCTAAAATGTCCTTTGGAATACCGGTCCAATGATAAACGGGATCATTGCATACTGAAGGAAATTGAATTCCTCTCCTTCGAGGAGACATTGGGGATTGCTCTAGTGACACTGGCATTGCTTGGAGTTTCCATCACTATAAGTGTATTTGCAGCTTTCTATGTTCACAGAGACACTCCTATTGTTAAAGCTAATAACTCAGAGTTAAGTTTTCTGCTTCTTTTCGCATTAGCTTTGTGTTTTCTGTGCTCAATTATATTCATTGGAGAGCCTTCAGTCTGGTCCTGTAGGTTACGTCACACAGCCTTTGGTATCACTTTTGTTCTTTGTATTTCCTGTGTTTTGGGAAAAACGATCGTTGTGGTGATGGCATTTAATGCAACACTTCCCAGTAATAACATGATGAAGTGGTTTGGACCTACACAACAACGCCTGAGTGTTCTCATCCTTACCCTGATACAATGCTTAATATGTACTGTCTGGCTATGTTTGGCACCACCTTTTCCTCTGAAAAATAGTGAATATTTTAGGGAGAGAATCGTGTTTGAATGCCATCTGGGATCTACAGTAGCCTTTTACTGTGTACTTGGTTACATTGGACTGTTGTCTTGTGTATGCTTTGTAGTTGCTTTTCTCGCTCGCCGACTTCCAGACAACTTCAATGAAGCGAAGCACATCACTTTCAGCATGCTTATCTTCTGTGCTGTTTGGATCACTTTCATTCCAGCTTATGTAAGCTCTCCTGGAAAATATACTGTGGCTGTAGAAATATTTGCTATTTTGGCATCAAGCTTTGGCCTACTTGTCTGTATTTTTGCTCCTAAGTGTTATATTATCCTGCTGAAAAAAGAGGAAAATACGAAGAAGCACATGATGGGTAAAATGGCTTCCAAGATTCAGTGAACATGTTTTTTGAATAAAAATAAATTTTGTTCCAAAATTACATATTAGTTAGTTTCATTCAGGTTTTACGAGATTCCGATTTATTGTGTAATAACAATACCAAAGTTATGGTCGATACCTTTTACAGAATGTAATATTTTCTGTTTATTAACCTAAAAAATATAAAATGTTATCATTTTCTCAATGTATTTTGCTTCATATTCAGTAAAAAAAACTGTTCCTCAGTAAATATCTTGATTTAACTTACAAATAGACTGTCATTGATTTTACCATCGCAGCACTTAACGGCAATCTTTGTGAAGCACTTAGCGACAATTTAACATTATCAATACTGTATCAAATGCAAGAATTATTTGAACATGAAAATAGGTTTCTCTAACAAAGTGGTTTTGTATCTATCATTAGCCTTGATCAGCAATGTCTTCCATTACAGAATATCCTGAGTAAGTGCATTTTCATAGGCTCAGTGTTCTTTTGAAGATATGTTTTCTAAAATTGCACTGAATAATACAAATGTGGTCTCAACAATGTTTCTTACAGGGTTAGAACAACATTTTTTTATAATAAATATTTGATGAGCTTTGCAGATAATCACTTCATATGGGTTCTAAACGTTCAGATGCTACGCCAATGACTTTCCTTTGTCCATCTCTGTCAGTTGGCACGTTTCATTGGGTGCGTGTTTCTTTTTCCTACATACATAACCATGCCTTGCTATGTATTTAATCCATATGGTGCTCCGGCCTTATGCATTTAATTAGTTAATCAGAAAGACCTGTATTAAGTTTGCAATTAATGTAATGTGTACAACCATTATCTAGTCGTTGAAGAATAGAAGGACCTTCTATCTATTACGCAAGACAGTAAAAGAGGAAAATTGGATAATTAAGTTATTATCCTCAAGTAATTCTCCAGGACAGTCGAACATTATTTCTGTTATTTATTCTTCTTATGGTTTCCTTTAAGATTACAAGTCATCATTTTAAAAAATATACTTTTTCACAGATTAGAAATATACAGTATATATACATACCAACAACAACAAATTACATTTGCACAGCTTCTTTCACATCGGGAAGACATAATAATAATAATAATAATAATAATAATAATAATAATTCATGCATTTGATATAGTGCTTTTCAAGTCTTCTTCAGTCTCAAAGTGCTTCACAGAATATACGTATATTTGTGGGAAAAACGTGGCAGCCAATTGCGCACAGCAGTGTCCAACAAACAGCCATGGATTGAAAATGACCAATTTATTACTGTTTTGTTTTGGAGGGATTACTATTAGGTGTGTTGAGTAAGGAAACTTGCCCAAGGTTTCGCCCTGTTTGGAATTGAACCCAGGTGTCTCGCTTGCAAAGCGAGTGCTCTAACCACTGAGCTACAGGACATCCCAAGACGCTGAACAGTCAAGGATTTGGACTGGAGCTGGGGGTTGAGATCAAGTGGGGTGGAGGGCAGCGATGGTAGGGAAAGAAGGGTGGCCGAATGCCCGGTCGAAGATGGGAGTCTTAAGACGTGTTTTAAAGGAGGCAAGGGAGGGAGCAAGGTGAAGGGACTGTTGGATGGAGTTCCATAGGGTGGGGCAGAGAGGCTAATGGCCCAATCACCAATGGTGGGATGAGCCGAGCGGGATGTGGAGCAGGCTGAAGCCTGCTGAGCAGAGAGAGCGGACATGTTCATATGGGGTCAGCATGTCACAGAGGTAGGAAGGAGTAAGGCCATGGAGGGCCTTGAAGGTGAGGATGAGGATTTTGAACTTTATCAAATTATCATTAATTTATTATCATATAATAATCCCTCCAAAACCAAAAACAATAATAAATTGGTAATTTTCAATCTACGACTGTTTGTGGTACATTGCTGTGCGCAATTGGCTGCCGCGTTCGCCCACAAATATACAGTCAATTCACTTTACAGCGTGTTCTGTGAAGCGCTTTGGGATGTCCTCCTGACATGAAAAGCGCTATATCAAATGCAAGGATTGTTATTATTATTATTATTATTATTATTATTGTTGTTATTATTATTATTATTATTATCCTCTGGGGGATGGGGAGCCAGTGGAGACCCGCAACGGTGGGGGTGATAGGGCCACAGAGCTTAGTGTGGGAGAGGACATGAGCTGCAGAGTTCTGAATGATCTGTAGCTTGTGGAGGAAAGAGTCGGGAAGCCTGACAAGCAGATAATTAGCATTGTATTCTGCCATTGAAAACAAAAGCAAAAATCAAGCTTAATCAGAAAAATAAAGAAAATAAGAAC
This sequence comes from Callorhinchus milii, assembly GCF_018977255.1. NCBI lineage: Eukaryota > Metazoa > Chordata > Chondrichthyes > Chimaeriformes > Callorhinchidae > Callorhinchus > Callorhinchus milii. The sequence continues at coordinate 9,829,284 of NW_024704752.1, read as the reverse complement.
TAAAACATGTTAGTCCAAACAAATGGTCCTTGGATCTGACCCTTTATCAGAGTTTTCCATTTAAATTTCATTCATCTCTTTTAACAATTTTATTTCTCAATCAGTTCCATTTACAAATTATATAAAATTACAACGCAAAGGGAAGGCATTAGACTCATCAAGTCTACACCATCTCTCAAATCAAGCTATTTATTCAATTCCACTGCCCTGTCCTACTCCATACCCGTTCAAGCTTTTTTCTTTGAAAAAAATATACCAATCTACTTTCCTCTTGAAATGCGCAATGTGTACTTGAAATTAGAAATTAATGAAACAAGTAAATTACTGAAGTGAAATAACCAAACCCAACTTTAAAATTACAGCAATATATAATTAAACATCTCCCTGATTTAATTATTTCAACGAAGATTAAAATAGTAATTTCTTTCCCTCTGGAAATGCTCCCTAATTTGTTGAAGGTATTTGGAAAAATAATTTCTTTAAGGCAAATGTACGCAGGTTGTCAGTGGAATATTAAAGTAAATTAAAGTATATATAAGGACCAGTGGCATTACATTGGGACAATGATACTTGCATTGAAAAACGATGTATCACCCTTTGCTGTATGTGCTACTGTTTTCTCTTCTTCATTCTGCATGGCTGACTGAAGAGCCAACCTGCAAACGTTGGAGGATATTTGATCTGCTCAGTTTGTCTAAAGACGGCGACATCGTTCTTGGCGGAGTTTTCAGTATTCATGGCAATGTTGAGAATCAGGAAATCACATTTAAAACCCAACCTCAAGTGGTAAAATGTACATTGTTAGTCCAATTTTGATTTTGCATGTCCAATAAATCCAATTTGTCAATTAATGTTGTGAAATAGCTAAACTACTTTCTTGCTTTAGACAATAATCCTTGCATTTTGGTATAATGCCCTTCAAATCAGAGAGACATCCCAAAGTGCTTCACATGGTTTACTATGAAGCGGAGGGACCATGTATTTATAGGTCAACTCGGCCACCAATTTGCACACAGTAATGTCCCGCAATCAGCCATGAACGAATGGCAATTTTTTGAGTGGTATTTGTTGGCCAGTCAAGGACAATGAGATACACTCCCACCACTGCATTAAAATGTCAGCTTACATTACACTATGTGAGTTCAAGTCATGACGTGGGGCTTGAAACCACAACCAACTGATTCAGAGAAGAGAGTGAGTAAGACTGATACACCAGCAATCCATGTTTGATAGCAAACACAATTTCAAATTCCCATCACTCAAATAAAATTACAATTATTTGACATACAACTTTGTTTTTAAAAACATCCTAGTTTGCATGTGTGAAACTGCCTTGATATAACCCAATTACTTAAATCCAGTGGGTGTTTGTAGATCTCCTTGCACATTCGTATTCAATTTGCATCAGCAGAATTTAAAGTGATGTACAACAACAAAATTACTTTTGTATAGCGCCTTTCACGTCTGGAGGAAGTGCCAAGGTGCTGTAAATTTCAACATCCATATAACTTCCAAGCAACTTTACAATTCGGGATTTGTTTGAAATCATCCAGATATTTCATGGAAATTCAATGTTCGGAATTATACATCTGTAACACAGTGAGAGCAAATGAAAGAAATTCACTGAGCTTACAGCACAATGAAAACAAATGTCTGCAGGAACATTTTTATGTTTATAGGTTTGCATTTATTTTCAGTATTTTAGAGTCTGTGTGCATCACAGTTTGTAAGTTGTTATTCCATGTTGAGAAAAATCCATCATATGCAAAATTCATTTAACAGTGGGAAATAGATAACGTTGTAACTCCTCAGCAGTAATGGTATTGAGCATGAAGTTGGGAACAGGTGTACAACTTCTCAAACCTGTTAAGATTTTTCTTTTTAAAAAACGGTATAGTTGGAGACATCTAATATCTCCAGTGGCCTCTGTGTGCATTTAGTTAATAGATCCTCAATTCTTAAACAGCTATAAGGCCTCGTATTTCTGGATGTAGTTTTTATTTTTACTCTCCTGCATTCTGTCTAGATTATAGGAATGTGCATTTTAAATGTATTACTTTCACTACAAATTATATTACCTATGACATTTCTTTAAAACTTTTGGTATAAATTTAATGCCTACAGGTTTCGATTCAGAATGTTTCGTTTTGCAATGGCGATGATCTTTGCAATGGAAGAAATAAACAAAGACCAGACACTGCTTCCCAACATTACTCTGGGTTACTGGATTTCTGACTCTTGTGGAATGGTTGCTGTGTCAACAAAAACAACCTTCGATTTCTTAAACAGACTCGAAGAATCCTCTTCAAATATCAACTGCAAAAGAGCACCGGTGGTTTCTGCTATTGTTGGTGACTCTAGTTCCTCCAGGTCCTCAGCAATAGCCACCGTAATCAGTCCTTATAGGATTCCTCTGGTAAGGTATTTCATGGAATACGATATCAGTTTGCTGAAGGACAGTAATAGAAAACCAATATTCAATTCGCCTTATTTTGCACTTCCATTTCATGATGCATTGTTGAAATCCTCTTAATTTATAATAAATAATATAAACAAATTAACTCATTCAAACACACATCTGTTGGAAGGCTGGTATAATACAAAAAAAATTCAGAATTTTGACCTTGATGTTCGAACGAATGTTCACGCCTTTCAAGTGTTCTTAAACCACATTTAAGTATTATTAAATTTTGTGATTCCAAATCCCGATCGGGAGCTTGAACCTACAACATTCAGACTCAGAGGCGAGAGTTACTGCTGTGCGAGGTTCACACTCAATATATTTGAGAGTGAGGAAATAAAGGGCTATGGGAGGGAATCCCAAAAAGCTCTATTGGAGGCTCTTGTTAAATGAACATGTCATCAATTGGATAACCAATAAAAGTTACTGGGTTTTGCTGAGAACACCTTTACCTTGAAAAGTGAAAAAAGTGAACATTCATTAAATTATAATTTGAACAAAATGCAAAATACTGCAGATGCTGGAAATCTGAAACAAAAACAGAAATCGCTGCGAACACTCAGCAGGTCAGGCAGCATCTATGGAGAAAGGAAATTGAGTCAATGTTTCGTTCCACAACCCTTCCAGAATGTACTGACGAAGGGCCATGGACCCGAAACGTTGACACACTTTCCTTTCCCTTGGAAATTATAATTTGAGATCAAGATTATTAGCCTTCTTTCTCTATGTTTTTATTTCCGTAGGTGAGTTACTTTGCTACCTGTGAATGTTTGAGCAACAAAGAGGAATATCCATCATTTTTTAGAACAATACCAAGTGACTACTTTCAGGTCAGAGCCTTGGCTCAGTTGGTGAAACACTTTGGGTGGACGTGGATTGGGACCATTAGAAGTGAAGATGATTATGGTAACTTTGGAATGCAAGCGTTCACAGAAGCTGTACAACAACTCGGTGTTTGTATTGCCTTCTCTGAGTCTTTCCACGTGAAATATTCCGGGGAAGAATTGTTTAAGACTATAAGCATTATTAAGAAATCTACCACAAAGGTTGTTGTAGCCTTTCTTGATCACTCTGACATGACTGCTCTACTGAAAGAAATTGTTCGACAAAATGTGTCAAATATTCAATGGGTGGGAAGCGAATCTTGGGTCACCACCTCACATCTGCCCCAAGCAGAAAGTAGACAGTTCCTGTCCGGCACAATTGGAATTGCGATTCGCAAAGTACACGTTCCAGAATTGAAAGAGTTTCTACTTCAAGTTCATCCTTCTGCATATCCAGGAAACCGCTTAATAAAAGAGTTTTGGGAAATGACCTTCAACTGTACATTAAGAAACGCACAGCACAAAGCAGATGGAATTAAGGAATGCACAGGACGAGAGGATTTACGAACTATAAATAATGCATACACTGATGTGTCTCAATACAGAGTTACTTACAATGTCTATACAGCAACCTACGCTATAGCTCATGCTCTTCATGATATGCTGTCATGTGAAAATGGCAAAGGACCGTTTTATAATAAAAGTTGTGCAAATATTTCAAATTTCCAACCATGGCAAGTAAGAAATACTTCATATGATTTGTCATGCAAAATTGAAACATTTCCATAGTGTTTAAATGTCATGCATGTTTGGTGCTTCAGGAATAGAAATATATACTTATAGTTCAGTGGTTCTAATGTTATACCAATTATATTTTTTAAACATATTTTTTGTGATTTTTATGTTTTTCTTCTTTCCTATTTTGCTGTTGGTTGTATCCCTATATTTTTGATCGTTTTCATTGTTTTTAATGTGTCCTTAGACAGAGCGTGTTTTCACATGATTCAATTTGAGCAACATTATCACTCTGAAACCTATTCTTACTTTACATCTTCAAACGTTCAAGTTACATGGAGAAAATGGTGATTGAAATGTAATGAGGATTGGACACTGATTTTCCCTTCCTTGGAACCGTCAACCTGTGTCCCTTGTATTGCTTCACGTTGCACTAGTATATGTGCTTAAAGTATTTTGCTGAAATGAAAAAAAAAATTTCTTCTTCTCTTGTTATTTTTCTATAAAGTTATCCCCTTACCAAGGACGTCCATATTTTCTTTAAGAACTCTGTGTTTTAAGACTGTTTGTGGGACATTGCCGTGTGCAATTGGCTGCCGCGTTCGCCCACAAATATACAGTCAATTCACTTTACAGTGTGTTCTGTGAAGTGCTTTGGGACGTCCTCCCGACATGAAAAGCGCTATATCAAATGCAAGGATTATTATTATCATTATTATTATTTGATCTAAATGTGATCTTAGATAATGGGTGTTTAACACAATTTGGTTTGAAGTACATCATTGCTCGCCCCAATCTTGTTCTCACCCAACATCTACAAAAGTTCAGGTTTTATGAAGAAAAAAGGGGGTGATTGAATAGTAAGGATTGGACGTTGATTTCTCCTTCATTGTCTCAGCGGCACAAAAGCCAATTGCCAAGTACTACTCCTTCACACCACAGAATGAGATTGGAACCTGTAACGCGTGTGCCTTGGATTGCTTTTCTCATATTAAGCGTTCGCATATTGCAACATATTAAGGGTAGAAAGCACTTTGTGATTATTTCTTCTTCTCTTGTTATTTTCCAATGAAGCTTCTGCATTATATGAAGACAGTGAATTTCAACACAAAGATTGGTGAAAATGTTCACTTTGATGAAAACGGGATCCAGTGGCAACGTACGACATTATAAACTGGCAACCAAATGACCTCAGTGGCACTGATATTATCACTGTTGGACACTATGATGGATCTGCTCCTCCAGGGGAGGAATTTAAGATTAGGGAAGAGGCAATTGTATGGAGCGGAGGTCAGATTACGGTAAGTGCTTTTGCGCATTGGTGGCTCAAACGTGAAATGTGTTGTTCGGACCATAACTAATAGTTCTGCAACTCAACGTGAATCTCGGGATAAATTAATTACCTGGAACCCAAGAATCACATAATTTCAGCAAAAGAGTAAATGTATAATACTAACATCAAATATCTGCATTTCCCTATATCCAGGTCCCACGGGGAGTTTGCTCTGACAGTTGTCTCCCTGGAACAAGGAAAGCAGCAAGAAGAGGACAACCAAAGTGTTGCTTTGATTGTATAGAATGTGCTGATGGTGAAATTAGTAACATCACTGGTAAGAACAAACACAGCTATCAATTCTTTCGTATTTTCTCAAGCATAATAATAATCCTTGCATTTGATGCAGCGCCTTATCAAGTCTTTGAAACGTCTCAAAGCGTTTCACAGGATACACTGTAAAGTGTAGTGACGGTGTGTTTTGTGGGTAAAACGCGGCAGCCAATTGAGCACAGCAGTGTCCCACAATCAGTCATGGATTGAATGACCACATGATTATGATTTATTGATTTACTGATGTATTTAGTGAGCGAGTGAGTGAATCAGTGAAAGAGAGTGTGAGTGTGTGTGTGTGTGAGGGAGTGAGAGAGTGAGTGAGTTTGTGTGTGAGATTGTGTGTGTGAGGGAGTGATAATAATCCTTGCATTTGATACAGTGTCTTATCACATCTTCAAGACGTCCCAAAGCGTTACACAGGATACACGATAAATGTAACTACACTTACAATCATTTATTGAATGGATTTCAATTCAGGTTCTTTCAATCACAATTGACTTTCTTTCAGATTCAACTTTGTGCCTAAAATGTCCTTTGGAATACCGGTCCAATGATAAACGGGATCATTGCATACTGAAGGAAATTGAATTCCTCTCCTTCGAGGAGACATTGGGGATTGCTCTAGTGACACTGGCATTGCTTGGAGTTTCCATCACTATAAGTGTATTTGCAGCTTTCTACGTTCACAGAGACACTCCTATTGTTAAAGCTAATAATTCAGAGTTAAGTTTTCTGCTTCTTTTCGCATTAGCTTTGTGTTTTCTGTGCTCAATTATATTCATTGGAGAGCCTTCAGTCTGGTCCTGTAGGTTACGTCACACAGCCTTCGGTATCACTTTTGTTCTTTGTATTTCCTGTGTTTTGGGAAAAACAATCGTTGTGGTGATGGCGTTTAATGCAACACTTCCCAGTAGTAACATGATGAAGTGGTTTGGACCTACACAACAACGCCTGAGTGTTTTCATCCTTACCCTGATACAATGCTTAATATGTACTGTCTGGCTATGTTTGGCACCACCTTATCCACTGAAAAATAGTGAATATTTTAAGGAGAGAATCGTGTTTGAATGCCATCTGGGATCTGCAGTAGCCTTTTACTGTGTACTTGGTTACATTGGACTGTTGTCTGGTGTATGCTTTGTAGTTGCTTTTCTCGCTCGCCGACTTCCAGACAACTTCAATGAAGCGAAGCACATCACTTTCAGCATGCTTATCTTCTGTGCTGTTTGGATCACTTTCATTCCAGCTTATGTAAGCTCTCCTGGAAAATATACTGTGGCTGTAGAAATATTTACAATTTTGGCTTCGGGCTTTGGACTACTTGTCTGTATTTTTGCCCCTAAGTGTTATATTATCCTGCTGAAAAAAGAAGAAAACACAAAGAAGCACATGATGGGTAAAATGGCTTCCAAGATTCATTGAAAATGTTTTTGGAATAAAAATAAATTTTGTTCCAAAAATTACCTTAGTTAGGGTTTGATTCAGGTATCACGAGGTTCCGATTTATTGTTTCATAATAAAACCAAAGTTGTGGTTGATGCCTTTCACAGAATGTAATATTTTCTGTTTATTAATCAAAAAAATGCTATACACTGTCCATAGCCTTGGGATGTCCTCCCGACATGAAAGGCGTTATACAAATATAATCTTGTTGCTGTTGTAAAAAATATAAAAAGTTAACATTTTATCAGTGTACGTTGCTTCATATTCAGTTAAAAATAACTGTTCCTCAGTAAATATCTTGATTTAACTTACAAACGGACTCTCATTGATTTATAAATGCACCATCACAGCACTTAACAGCATTCTTTGTGAAGCACTTAGAGATATTTGACATTTATAAATACTATATCAAATGCAAGAATTATTTGAACAAGAAAATAAGTTTCTCTACAAAAGTGGTTTTGTATCTATCGGTAATCTTGAGCAGCAATGTCTTCCATTACAGAATATCCTGAATAAGTGCATTTTCATAGGTTTAGTGTCCTTTTGAAGATATGTTTTCTAAAACTGCACTGAATAATGCAAACATGGTCTCAACAATGTTCCTTTTAGGGGTAGAACAACAGTCTTTAACTAACAGACAAACATGTTTCATATATAATAAATATTTGATGAGCTTTGAGCATAATCACTTCATATGGGTTGTAAACGTTCAATTGCCAATCAATAAGAATTTGCCAATGCCTTTCCTTTGTCCATCTCTGTCAGTTGGCACGTTTCATTGGGTGTGTGTTTCTTTTTCCTACATAAATAACCATGCCTTGCTTTGTACTGAATCCATATGGTGCTCCGGCCTTATGCATTTAATTAGTGATTATGATAGACCTATATTAAGTTTGGAATTAATGTAATGTGTACAACCATTATCTAGTCGTTGAAGAATAAAAGGGCCTTCTATCTATTACTCAAGACAGTAAAAGAGGAAATTGAATCATTAAGTTATTATCCTCAAGTAATTCTCCAGGACAGTCGAACATTATTTCTGTTATTTATTCTTCTTATGGTTTCCTTTAAGATTGCAAGTCACCATTTTACAAAGTATACTTTTTCACAGATTATAAGTATACAGTATATATATACCAACAACAAAAATTACATTCGCATAGCTTCTTTCACATCGGGAAGACATCCCAAGACACTGAACAGTCAAGGATTTGGACTGGAGCTGGGGGTTGAGATCAAGTGGGGTGGAGGGCAGCGATGGTAGGGAAAGAAGGGTGGCCGAATGCCCGGTCGAAGATGGGTGGGGCAGAGAGGCTAATGGCCCAATCGCCAATGGTGGGATGAGCCGAGCGGGGATGTGGAGCAGGCTTCAGCCTGCTGAGCAGAGAGAGCGGACATGTTCATATGGGGTTAGCATGTCACAGAGGTAGGAAGGAATAAGGCCATGGAGGGCCATGAAGATGAGGATGAGGATTTTGAACTTTAGCCTCTGGGGGATGGGGAGCCAGTGGAGACCCGCAACGGTGGGGGTGATAGAGCCACAGAGCTTAGTGTGGGAGAGGACATGAGCTGCAGAGTTCTGAATGATCTGTAGCTTGTGGAGGAAAGAGTCGGGAAGCCTGACAAGCAGATAATTAGCGTTCTATTCTGCCATTGAAAACAAAAGCAAAAATCAAGCTTAATCAGAAAAATAAAGAAAATAAGAACTAAAACATGTTAGTCCAAACAAATGGTCCTTGGATCTGACCCTTTATCAGAGTTTTCCATTTAAATTTCATTCATCTCTTTTAACAATTTTATTTCTCAATCAGTTCCATTTACAAATTATATAAAATTACAAAGCAGAAGGAAGGCATTAGACTCATCAAGTCTACACCATCTCTCAAATCAAGCTATTTATTCAATTCCACTGCCCTGTCCTACTCCATACCTGTTCAAGCCTTTTTCTTTGAAAAAAATATACCAATCTGCTTTCCTCTTGACATGTGCAATGTGTACTTGAAATTAGAAATTAATGAAACAAGTAAATTACTGAAGTGAAATAACCAAACCAAACTTTAAAATTACAGCAATATATAATTAAACATCTCCCTGATTTAATTATTTCAACGAAGATTAAAATAGTAATTTCTTTCCCTCTGGAAATGCTCCCTAATTTGTTGAAGGTATTTGGAAAAATAATTTCTTTAAGGCAAATGTACGCAGGTTGTCAGTGGAATATTAAAGTAAATTAAAGTATATATAAGGACCAGTGGCATCACATTGGGACAATGATACTTGCATTGACAAACAATGTATCACCCTTTACTGTATGTACTACTGTTTTCTCTTCTTCATTCTGCATGGCTGACTGAAGAGCCAACCTGCAAACGTTGGGGGATATTTGATCTGCTCAGTTTGTCTAAAGACGGCGACATCGTTCTTGGCGGAGTTTTCAGTATTCATGGCAATGTTGAGAATCAGGAAATCACATTTAAAACTCAACCTCAAGTGGTAAAATGTACATTGTTAGTATAATTTTGATTTTACATGTCCAATAAATCCAATTTGTCAATTAATGTTGTGAAATAGCTAAACTATTTGCTTGCTTTAGACAATAATCCTTACATTTTGGTATAATGCACTTCAAGTCAGAGAGACATCCCAAAGTGCTTCACATAGTTTACTAGGAAGCGGAGGGACCATGTATTTATAGGTCAACTCGGCAACCAATTTGTACACTGTAATGTCCCACAATCAGCCATGAACGAATGACAATTTTTTAGTGGTATTTGGAAAACGCGATACACTCCCACCACTGCATTAGAATGTCAGCTTATATTACACTATGTGAGTTCAAGTCATGACGTGGGGCTTGAAACCACAACCAACTGATTCAGAGAAGAGTGAGTAAGACTGATACACCAGCAATCCATGTTTGATAGCAAACATAGATACACACAATATTAACTTCCAATCACTCAAATGAAATTACAATTATTTGACAAACAACTTTGTTTTTAAACACATCCTAGTTTGTATGTGTGAAACTGCCTTGATATGACCCAATTAGTTAAGTCCAGTGGGTGTTTGTAGATCTCCTTGCACGTTCGTATGTAATTTGCGTCAGCAGTATTTAAATGCATGTACACAACAAAATTACTTTTGTATAGTGCCTTTCACGTCTGGAGGACGTGCCAAGGTGTTGTAAATTTCAACATCCATATACCTTCCAAGCAACTTTACAATTTTGGATTTGTTTGATAACAGATTACAGCACAATGAAAACAAATATCTACAGGAACATTTTAATGTTTATGTTTATAGGTTTGCATTTATTTTCAGTATTTTAGAGTCTGTGTGCATCACAGTTTGTAAGTTGTTATTCCATGTTGAGAAAAATCCATCATATGCAAAATTCATTTAACAGTGGGAAATAGACAATGTTGTAACTCCTCAGTAGTAATGTTATTGAACATGAAGTTGGGAACAGGTGTACAACTTCTCAAACCTGTTAAGATTTTTTTTAAAAAATAGAATAGTTGGAGACATCTAATATCTCCAGTGGCCTCTGTGTGCATTTAGTTAATAGATCCTCAATTCTTAAACAGCTATAAGGCCTCGTATTTCTGGATGTAGTTTTTATTTTTACTCTCCTGCATTCTGTCTAGATTATAGGAAAGTGCATTTTAAATGTATTACTTTCACTACAAATTATATTACCTATGACATTTCTTTAAAACTTTTGGTATATACTTAATGCCCACAGGTTTCGATTCAGAATGTTTCGTTTTGCAATAGCGATGATCTTTGCAATGGAAGAAATAAACAAAGATCAGACACTGCTTCCCAACATTACTCTAGGTTACTGGATTTCTGACTCTTGTGGAATGGTTGCTGTGTCAACAAAAACAACCTTCGATTTCTTAAACAGACTCGAAGAATCCTCTTCAAATATCAACTGCAAAAGAGCACCGGTGGTTTCTGCTATTGTTGGTGACTCTAGTTCCTCCAGGTCCTCAGCAATAGCCACCGTAATCAGTCCTTATAGGATTCCTCTGGTAAGGTATTTCATGGAATACGATATCAGTTTGCTGAAGGACAGTAATAGAAAACTGACCTTGATTTTCGAATGAATGTTCACGCCTCTCAAGTGTTCTTAAACCACATTTAAGTATCATTAAATTTTGTGATTCCAAATCCCGATCGGGAGCTTGAACCTACGACATTCAGACTCAGAGGCGAGAGATACTGCTGTGCGAGGTTCACACTCAATATATTTGAGAGTGAGGAAATAAAGGGCTACGGAAGGGGGATCCCAAAAAGGGCTATTGGAGGCTCTTGTTAAATGAACATGTCATCAATTGGATAATCAATAAAAGTTACTGGGTTTTGCTGAGAACACCTTTACCTTGAAAAGTGAAGAAAGTGAACATTCATTAAATTATAATTTGAACAAAATGCAAAATACTGCAGATGCTGGAAATCTGAAACAAAAACTGAAATCGCTGGGAACACTCAGCAGGTCAGGCAGCATCTATGGAGAAAGGAAATTGAGTCAACATTTTGTTCCCCAACACTTCAGCAGAATGTACTGACGAAGGGCAATGGACCCGAAACGTTGACACACTTTCCTTTCCCCATGGAAATTATAATTTGAGATCAAGATTATTCTCCTTCTTTATATTTTTATTTCCGTAGGTGAGTTACTTTGCTACCTGTGAATGTTTGAGCAACAAAGAGGAATATCCAACATTTTTTAGAACAATACCAAGTGACTACTTTCAGGTCAGAGCCTTGGCTCAGTTGGTGAAACACTTTGGTTGGACGTGGATCGGGACCATTAGAAGTGACGATGATTATGGTAACTTTGGAATGCAAGCGTTCACAGAAGCTGTACAACAACTCGGTGTTTGTATTGCCTTCTCTGAGTCTTTCCAGATAAAATATTCCGGGGAAGAATTGTCTAAAACTATAAGCATTATTAAGAAATCTACCACAAAGGTTGTTGTAGCCTTTCTCAGTCACTCTGACATGACTGCTCTACTGAAAGAAATTGTTCGACAAAATGTGTCAAATATTCAATGGGTGGGAAGCGAATCTTGGGTCACCACCTCACATCTGCCCCAAGCAGAAAGTAGACAGTTCCTGTCCGGCACAATTGGAATTGCGATTCGCAAAGTACACGTTCCAGAATTGAAAGAGTTTCTACTTCAACTTCATCCTTCTGCATATCCAGGAAACCGCTTAATAAAAGAGTTTTGGGAAATGACCTTCAACTGTACATTAAGAAACGCACAGCACAAAGCAGATGGAATTAAGGAATGCACAGGACGAGAGGATTTACGAACTATAAATAATGCATACACTGATGTGTCTCAATACAGAGTTACTTACAATGTCTATACAGCAACCTACGCTATAGCTCATGCTCTTCATGATATGCTGTCATGTGAAAATGGCAAAGGACCGTTTTACAATAAAAGTTGTGCAAATATTTCAAATTTCCAACCATGGCAAGTAAGAAATAATTCATATGATTTGTCATGCAAAATTGAAACTTTTCCATAGTGTTTAAATGTCATGCATGTTTGGTGCTTCAGGAATAGAAATATATACTCATAGTTCAGTGGTTCTAATGTTATACCAATTATATTTTTTAAACATATTTTTTGTGATTTTTATGTTTTTCTTCTTTTCTATTTTGCCTTTGGTCATATCCCTATATTTTTGGTGATCTTCATTTTTTTTAATATGTCCTTAGACAGAGAGTTTTTCGCATGATTCAATTTGAGCGACATTATCACTCTGAAACCTATTCTTACTTTACATCTTCAAACGTTCAAGTTACATGGGGAAAATGGTGATTGAGCAGTAACAAGGATTGGATACTGATTTCCCTTTCCTTGGCTCAGCGGCACTAAAGCTTCTGTTTCTGCTCAGCACAGAATCAAATTGAAACTGACAACCTGTGTCCCTTATGTTGCTTCACGTTGCACCATTATAAGTGTTTAAAGTACTTTGCTGAAATGAAAAAAAAATTCTTCTTCTCCTGGTATATTTTAATAAAGATATCCCCTTAACAAGGCCGTCCATATTTTCTTCAAGAACTTTGAGGTAAATGTGATCTTAGATAATGGGTGTTTTCACACAAATTAGTTTGAAGTACATCATTGAGCTCCTCAATCTTGTTCTCACCCAACAGTACAGTATAGTAGTATAGTAAGGATTGGACGTTGATTTCTCCTTCATTGTCTCAGCGGCACTGAAGCCAATAGCCAAGTATTGCTCCTGATAGCACAGAATGAGATTGGAACCTGTAACGCGTGTGCCTTGGATTGCTTCGCATATTAAGCGTTCACATATTGCAACATGTTAAGGGTTGAAAGTATTTTGTCATTATTTCTTCTTCTCTTGTTATTTTCCAATAAAGCTTCTGCATTACATGAAAACAGTGAATTTCAACACAAAGATTGGTGAAAATGTTCACTTCGATGAAAACGGGGATCCAGTGGCAACGTACGACATGATAAACTGGCAACCAAATGACCTCAGTGGCACTGATATTATCACTGTTGGACACTATGATGGATCTGCTCCTCCAGGGGAGGAATTTAAGATTAGGGAAGAGGCAATTGTATGGAGCGGAGGTCAGATTACGGTAAGTGCTTTTGCGCATTGGTGCCTCAAACGTGAAATGTGTTGTTCGGACCATAACTAATAGTTCTGCAACTCAACGTGAATCTCGGGATAAATTAATTACCTGGAACCCAAGAATCACATAATTTCAGCAAAAGAGTAAATGTATAATACTAACATCAAATATCTGCATTTCCCTATATCCAGGTCCCACGGGGAGTTTGCTCTGACAGTTGTCTCCCTGGAACAAGGAAAGCAGCAAGAAGAGGACAACCAAAGTGTTGCTTTGATTGTATAGAATGTGCTGATGGTGAAATTAGTAACATCACTGGTAAGAACAAACACAGCTATCAATTCTTTCCTATTTTCTCAAGCATAATAATAATCCTTGCATTTGATGCAGCGCCTTATCAAGTCTTTGAAACGTCTCAAAGCGTTTCACAGGATACACTGTAAAGTGTAGTGACTGTGTGTTTTGTGGGCACAGCAGTGTCCCACAATCAAGTCATGGATTGAATGACCACATGATTATTTATTGATTTATTGATGTATTTAGTGAGCGGGTGAGTGAATCAGTGAGAGTGTGAGTGTGTGTGTGAGGGAGTGAGTGAGATTGTGTGTGTGAGGGAGTGATAATAATCCTTGCATTTCAGTGTCTTATCACATCTTCAAGACGTCCCAAAGCGTTACACAGGATACACTATAAAGTGTAACTACACTTACAATCATTTATTGAACGGATTTCAATTCAGGTTCTTTCAATCACAATTGACTTTCTTTCAGATTCAACTTTGTGCCTAAAATGTCCTTTGGAATACCGGTCCAATGATAAACGGGATCATTGCATACTGAAGGAAATTGAATTCCTCTCCTTCGAGGAGACATTGGGGATTGTTCTAGTGACACTGGCATTGCTTGGAGTTTCCATCACTTTCAGTGTATTTGCAGCTTTCTATGTTCACAGAGACACTCCTATTGTTAAAGCTAATAACTCAGAGTTAAGTTTTCTGCTTCTTTTCGCATTAGCTTTGTGTTTTCTGTGCTCAGTTACATTCATTGGAGAGCCTTCAGTCTGGTCCTGTAGGTTACGTCACACAGCCTTCGGTATCACTTTTGTTCTTTGTATTTCCTGTGTTTTGGGAAAAACAATCGTTGTGGTGATGGCATTTAATGCAACACTTCCCAGTAATAACATGATGCAGTGGTTTGGACCTACACAACAACGCCTGAGTGTTCTCATCCTGACCCTGATACAATGCTTAATATGTACTGTCTGGCTATGTTTGGCACCACCTTATCCTCTGAAAAATAGTGAATATTTTCCAGAGAGAATTGTGTTTGAATGTCATCTGGGATCTGCAGTCGCCTTTTACTGTGTACTTGGTTACATTGGACTGTTGTCTGGTGTATGCTTTGTAGTTGCTTTTCTCGCTCGTCGACTTCCAGACAACTTCAATGAAGCGAAGCACATCACTTTCAGCATGCTTATCTTCTGTGCTGTTTGGATCACTTTCATTCCAGCTTATGTAAGCTCTCCTGGAAAATATACTGTGGCTGTAGAAATATTTGCAATTTTGGCATCAAGCTTTGGGCTACTTGTCTGTATTCTTGCTCCAAAATGTTATATTATCCTGCTGAAAAAAGAAGAGAATACGAAGAAGAACATGATGGGTAAAAATGTGTCCAAGAAACAGTAAACGTGTTTTCTGATTAAAAATTTAAGAGTTACACTTTAGTTAGATTTTTCTTTTGTTTTGTTATATAATTTCCCTGCAATATTCTGATATTCTGATTTATTGCCTTTTTATTTTTGTAATAACAATGCCAATTTTGTGAGTAATTTCTTGTACTAAATGCAGTTTAGTTTGTTGAAATGTAAACATACAATAAAAAGTTAAGAGTCTGCTTCATATTCAGTGAAATAAACATCTAGCTAATGATGACTAGCAAAGGTTTCCTTTACAGAACACACAGAACAGGCATAGCTTCAAAGGTTCAGTGTTCCTTTGAAGGTAAATTATTTGAAACAACACAGCATAATGCAAATGGAATCTCATCCATGTTCCTTATAAATTTAGAACAACATTTTTTGACTTAGAAGCAAACATAATTCAAATATATAATAACAATAATAATTCTTGCATTTGATAAAGGGTCATATCATGTTTTCAAGACGTCTCAAAGCGCTTCACAGAATATATTGTAAAGTGAATTGACTGTATATTTTGTAGCCGAAAGTCGGCAAGCAATTGCACACAGCAATGACCCACACACAGTCGTGGATTGAGTGATCAGATTATTTATTTATTTATTTTTGAAGGGATTTATACCCCCTGAAAAGCGATATGCCAATTGACTAACAACCAGGTTCCTACTTACTGCAAGGTAAACAGGGGTGTATCGAATAAGGAAATTTGCCCGACATTTTTCCCTTCCTGGGAATCGAACCCTGATCCTCTCGCTTGCAAGACGAGTGCTCTAACCATTAAGCTGCAGGACTCCAAATTAAAGAAACAGGTAAACATTTGAGATCAGAGTACCACATAAATAAATTAAAATTTAAAACAATTAAAAGTTAAGTAATTAGTATCTCCCATCATGTTTGGTTTAATTATCTTGACAAAGTTTAAAATGTTAATTACTTTCCTTCTGGGAATGGTCCCCAATTTGTTTATTTGGAAAATAAATTTCTTTAAGGCAAAGGTACTCAAATTGTGGGTGGAATGTTACTGCATATTAAAGTATATAAGGGTCATTGGCAGTGCTTCAGAACACTATACATATGTTCAAAAACAATGTATCACCCTTTGGTGTATGTACTACTATTTTCTGTTCTTGTTCCTGTGTGGCTGACTGAAGAACCAACCTGTAAACGCTGGGGGATGTTTGATCTGCTCAGTTTGTCTGAAGACGGCGACATCGTTCTTGGCGGAGTTTTTAGCATTCATGGCAATGTTAAGAATCAGGAAGTCGCCTTCAAAACCCAACCACAAGCGGTAAAATGTACAACGTTAGTAGAATTTTGCACCTTGCATGTCCAATAAATCCAAATTGTTGATTAACATTGTGTAACATCTAAACTGCTTGTTAGTTTCAGATAATAATAATCCTTGAGTCATGGTACAGTGGATTTCACATCAGGAGTGCATCCCAAATGCTTCACAGGATTTACTTTGAAGTGGAGTGACTGTGCATATATGGGCGAACAAAGCAGCCAGTTGCTGCATTAGCTGTGTCGCACAAATAGCCATGAAGTGATTGACTAGTTTTATTTGGGGGATTAGTTGGCCAGAGCACAGGGACAACTTCCTTCTCTTTTCTAGTAGTGCTATTGGGTCTTTAACGACCTTGTGAACAGTTAGATGGGGTCCCCATTTATAGTCTCATCTGAAGGATTGCACCTCCTGCAATGGACACAACACCAGCACCACATTGGAGGGTCCTGTTAGAATCAGATCATGTGAGTTAAAGTACCGATATGAGACTTGAACCCACAACCTTGTGACTCAGTGCAAGAATGCTCCCTCTGAGCAAGGCTGAGTCACACTAGCCCTCCATGTTAGATAGCTCACGCAAATTTGTTAGATGTTAGATTGCTAACATAGATTCACAAATAATTATAAAAAAGGCCAACAACTTCCAATCTCTTAAAGAAAAATTATAATTAATTGACAAACAACAACAAGATATCATAGTTATTTTATGTGTAAGATCTCCTTGCCAGGCACCCAATTACTTGAGTCTGATGGTTCTTAAGAAATCTCCCTACACATTCTTATTCAATTTGTAAGTTAGTCTCAACACAAGTGAAATTAATGTATTAATTATCAGTATCCATATAAACGCCAGGCAAATTTACAGTTTGAGATTTGTTTGAAATCTTCAACAATTTTCATGTAAATTCAATGTGTAACACAGTTAGAGCAAATTGTTAAATTCACTGAGATTAGAGTTCAATGAAACCCAATATCTATGGGAATATTTAATGTTTATGTTAACCGATTTGCATTTATGTCCAGTCTTTTAGAGTGTGTCAACACAGTTTATAAGTTGTTATTCCGTGTTTAAATACTTTCCTCTGTCAATTGATCCGAAAATTCATATAAGAATGGGAAATAGACAATGTTGTAACTCCTCAGCAGAAAAGTTAATGAGTATAAAGTTGGGAATAGGTGTGCTTTTCTCAAAACTCAAACCATTTGAGTTTGTTTTAAAGCAAACAATATAATTGGAGCGATTCAATAGCACCAGTGGTCTTTATGTGCATCTTGTTCATTCGCTCGTGGATTCCAAAACAGATGTAGGTCCTTGTACCTCTGGATATAGTTTTATTTTATTTGTAATCCTCCTGCAATATGCCTAAATTATAAGAAAGCCAGATTGAAATTTATTACTTTCACTTTTCAAATGACTCTTGTTTAAAACATTTGGTATATACTTAATACCCATAGGTTTCAATTCAGACTGTTTCGTTTTGCAATGGCGATGATCTTTGCTATCAAGGAAATAAACAAAGACCAGACGCTGCTTCCTAACATTACTCTGGGCTATTGGATTTCTGACTCTTGCGGAATGGTTGCCATGTCAATAAAAACGACCTTCGATTTCTTAAACAGACTCGAAGAAACATCTACAGATAGCACCTGCAAAAGAGCACCTGTGGTTTCTGCTATTATTGGTGACTCTAGTTCCGCTAGGTCCTCAGCAATAGCCACCATAATAAGTCCTTTCAGGATTCCTCTGGTAAGCTATTTCATGAAATAAGATGTCAGTTTGCTGAAGCACAATAATAAAAAAGTTATATTCAATTCACTTTATTATCCACTTCCATTTTGTTGCACAACATTGGAATTCTCTTATTTTAAAACAAATAATAATGAGCTTGATCTTCGATCCACTGGTCCCGCCTCTCAAGTGTTCTTAAAGCACATTTATGTGCAATAAAATAATTTAGCTCACAATATCATTCAATGTTATTGTAATGTATTTTGTACATTTATCAGCTGATTTTATACATTCAGAAGGATAAGTGTATAATATATTTGAGATTACTTGAATAAAGGTGAGGGATCAGGAGGGGTCGAGGCTCATGTTTGCATATAAATACCTTCACAACATGTTCACTGCTAAATGGAAGTGCTGAAGAAATCATCAATGGGGTAATCAATAATACTTACAAGGTTTTAGGTAATACTGACAACACCTTTTCCTTGAGGTGTGAACATTCTATTTACAGGTAATTATAATTTGAGCTCAAATTTGTTTGTTACCTTTCTCATTTGAATTCCCATAGGTAAGTTACTTTGCTACATGTGCATGTCTGGCCAACAGGAAGGAATATCCATCATTTTTTAGAACAATACCAAGTGACTACTTTCAGGTCAGAGCCTTGGCTCAGTTGGTGAAACACTTTGGTTGGACGTGGATCGGGACCATTAGAAGTGACGATGACTATGGTAACTTTGGAATGCAAGCGTTCACAAAAGCTGTGCAACAACTAGATGTTTGTATTGCCTTCTCTGAGTCTTTCCACATAACATATACGAGGGAAGAATTGTTTAAAACTATAAACATTATTAAGAAATCTACCACAAAAATTGTCGTAGCATTTCTTGGTCAGTCTCATATGACTGCTCTACTGAAGGAAATTGTTCGACAAAATGTGACAGGTATTCAATGGATAGGAAGTGAGGCGTGGGTCACCACAACACATCTGTCCCCAGAAGAAAGCAGACGATTCCTTTCTGGCACAATTGGAATTGCGATTCGCAAAGTACACGTTCCAGGGTTGAGAGAGTTTCTACTGCGAGTTCATCCTTCTGCATATCCAGGAAACCGCTTAATAAAAGAGTTTTGGGAAATGACCTTCAATTGTACACTAAGAAATGGGAAGCACAAAGTAGACGGAATTAAGAAATGCACAGGACTAGAGGATTTACGGACTGTAAATAATGCATATACAGATGTGTCTCAGTACAGAGTTACCTACAATGTCTATACAGCAACCTACGCTATAGCTCATGCTCTTCAGGATCTGCTGTCATGTGAAAATGGCAAAGGACCATTTTCCAATAAACGTTGTGCAAATATTTCAAATTTTCAACCATGGCAAGTAAGCAGTTCTTCATATGATTTATCAATTAAAAGTTAAATGATTCAACAGTATTTCAGATTGATTTGTGGTAGAGGCTATACAAATAGAAAGCTATAAGCCATGGTTGCAGTCTATAGGTTGAGTGCTTTGGAAAAATTAAATCTGATGGACTGAAGGGAATTCTTTATCCAAAATCATCTTGTGATCTATGGTTCAATGTTAATACCAATTATATTGTTTTCACAGATTTGTTTGCCGATGTTTGTGTTTTTCTTGTTTCCTATTTTGCTGTTGTTTCCCTATATCAAGGAGGTCCATATTTTCTTTAAGAACTTTTATTTAAATGCGATCTTAGATAATGGGTGTTTTCACACAATTTAGTATGAAATACATCATTGACCTCCTCAATCTTGTTCTCACCCAACATCTACAAAAGTTCAGGTTTTATGAAGAAAGAAAGGGGGTGATTGAATAGTAAGGATTGGACGCTGATTTCTCCTTCATTGTCTCAGCGGCACAAAAGCCAATTGCCAAGTACTGCTCCTTCACACCACAGAATGAGATTGGAACCTGTAACGTGTGTGCCTTGGATTGCTTCGCATATTAAGCGTTAGCATAATGCAACATGTTAAGGGTTGAAAGTATTTTGTGATTATTACTTCTTCTCTTGTTATTTTCCAATAAAGCTTCTGCATTACATGAAGACAGTGAATTTCAACACAAAAATTGGTGAAAATGTTCACTTCGATGAAAACGGGGATCCAGTTGCAACGTACAACATTATAAACTGGCAACCAAATGACCTCGGCGGCACTGATATTATCACTGTCGGGCACTATGATGGATCTGCTCCTCCAGGGGAAGAATTTAAATTAAGGGAAGAGACAATCGTGTGGAGCGGAGGTCGGATTATGGTAAGAATTTTTGCTGCCCACCAGTGGTTCAGATGTGAAAAGGGTTGAGCAGCAATGACAATGCAAATGTTCTTGCAACTCAGTGTGAATCTTGGGATAAATTAACTACATGGCACTGAAGAATCACCTAATAATAATGATCCTTCATTTGATATAGCTCCTTATCACGTTGTTGAGATGTCGCAAAGCGCTTCACAGAATATACTGTCAAGTGAAATTACTATATTTTGTGGGCTGATCACGACAGCCAATTGCTCACAGCAGTGTCCCACAAAGAGTTGGGGATCGAGTGACCAAATTAATATTATTATTATTATTTATTTTTTCAAAGGATTATTACCCCAGTAAAAGTGATCCGCTAATCAACTAACAACAGAGTTCCTTACTGCTAAATAAACAGAGGAGTATGGAGTAAGGATGTTTCCCTAAATTTTCTCTGTGTCCGGCAATCCAACCCAGGTCAATCTTGCATGTGAGACAATCCTTTAACCAATAAGCTGCAGAACTCCAGATAGGCCACAGAAAAAGAACAATGGTGTAATATTAACATTTAATATCTGCATTTGTCTATAACTAGGTCCCACGGGCGGTTTGCTCTGACAGTTGTCTCCCTGGAACAAGGAAAGCAGCAAAAAGAGGTCAACCAAAGTGTTGCTTTGATTGTACAGAATGTGCTGATGGTCAAATTAGTAACATCACTGGTAAGAACAAACACAGCTATCAATTCTTTCTTATAATCACAAAGATTTATTGAATGGATTTCAATTCAGATTGTTCCAATCAAAATTTATTTTCTTTCAGATTCAACCGTTTGCCTCAAATGTCCTTTGGAATACCGGTCCAATGATAAACGGGATCATTGCATACTGAAGGAAATTGAATTCCTCTCCTTAGAGGAGACATTGGGGATTGCTCTAGTGACACTGGCATTGCTTGGGGTTTGCATCACTATAAGTGTACTTGTAGCTTTCTATGTTCACAGAGACACTCCTATTGTTAAAGCTAACAATTCAGAATTAAGCTTTTTACTTCTTTTCGCATTAGCTTTGTGTTTTCTGTGCTCAGTTACATTCATTGGAGAGCCTTCAGTCTGGTCCTGTAGGTTACGTCACACAGCCTTTGGTATCACTTTTGTTCTTTGTATTTCCTGTGTTTTGGGAAAAACAATCGTTGTGGTGATGGCATTTAATGCAACACTTCCCAGTAATAACATAATGAAGTGGTTTGGACCTACACAACAACGCCTGAGTGTTTTCATCCTTACCCTGATACAATGCTCAATATGTACTGTCTGGCTATGTTTGGCACCACCTTATCCTCTGAAAAATAGTGAATATTTTAGGGAGAGAATAGTGTTTGAATGCCATCTGGGATCTGCAGTCGCCTTTTACTGTGTACTTGGTTACATTGGACTGTTGTCTGGTGTATGCTTTGTAGTTGCTTTTCTCGCTCGCCGACTTCCAGACAACTTCAATGAAGCGAAGCACATCACTTTCAGCATGCTTATCTTCTGTGCTGTTTGGATCACTTTCATTCCAGCTTATGTAAGCTCTCCTGGAAAATATACTGTGGCTGTAGAAATATTTGCAATTTTGGCATCAAGCTTTGGGTTACTTGTCTGTATTTTTGCTCCTAAGTGTTATATTATCCTACTGAAAAAAGAGGAAAATACGAAGAAGCACATGATGGGTAAAATGGCTTCCAAGAAACAGTGAACATGTTTTACTAATGAAAGTGGAAATTGAGTTGAGTTATGTATCATTTGGATGAGGAGGTTGTTTTTCCATTTGTCCCAAAATAACGCTTTGATTTTTTTAATGTCGGTTATATGAATTTTGTGAATGATTTCTTGTATTGATTGTATGATGGTTTCTTACATTGTTAATACACAATAAAGTAAACAGCTTATCATTGCATGTTGCTTGGTTTCCAATTTTAAAAAAATTCTGTTTCTCAGTTTATACCTTGTTGTAGAATTTCAATGTATGTGGACCACCTACAGGCCAGCACCTTAGCAGATATGTCATGGAGATTGTTTGAAATATAATTCCACTGAATGAATATTTCATTGATAATCAGACAATACAAAACTAAAGTTTTCCCACTAGTTTTGCCCACAAAATACATAGTCAATCTACTTTGCAAAATATTCTGTGAAGCACTTTGGACGTTTCCTTGAAGTGATAAGGTGCTATATCAAATGTAAGGATTATTATTATTATTATTATTATCTATTGTATCCATTTTAGATAAGCAAGAATCTCCTTTGCAGCTTCATTTGTAGGTCAATCTTTGCAGACAAGTTGCACAATACGGCACAGCAATATTCATACGTGGAACCACCAATTCTAGTCATGAAGTTAAAAAAAGTCAAATGTATTCGAGAAAATCTTTGCTCAGAATTGCTTCACATTGAATATAAATGCTCAATAAGTACGTCCCAATCTCTTTTCTTTCCCCACTTCTATTATTCAACAGATTCAATTTTATCCACGCTTTGTTTTGTTTATTTTTCCAGTGTGAATGATCTTTTCTTTGTCTGTGTATCAGCCTGGCTCAGTTGGCAGCTCTCTAGCCTCTAAGGTTGTGGGTCAGGACTTGGAACTCTGATCGTCTAAACTGACACTCCCGTTAGTGACGGGTGGGTGTTGCATTGTCGGAGGTGCCGTCCTTTGACGAGGTCCCGTTTGCCAGTTCAGGTGGACATTAAAGATCCCATGAGACTACTCGAAAAAAGAAGGGAGAGTTTCTCTCGGTGTCCTGGCCAACAATCCCCCAAATTAAATTGGTCATTTATTTTATGGCTATCATGGGACATTGTTGTGTCAAATTGGGCCAGGTAAGGTATTCACCCACAAAAACATACAGTCACTCCACTTTATATTATTTCCTTGTGAAGTGGTTTGGGACGTGCTCCTGACATGAAAAGCCTGATACCAATGATAAGGATTATTATTATTATTAAATCTATCTATGGCTCTAAACCATAAGGATTTATTTGTATCTCCAAAAATCCAATAATCTTTTTATTCAATTGATCTAGTAATTGGTTAATTAAAGGGGACTCTTTCTACCTTTCAGCAAAAGAGGAAAATTGTGGGTCCGCTTTTAATATCGGTGGCCGTGCCTTCAGCCCCTATGCCATGAAACTCTGGAACTCTCCCCCTGTCTTGACCCCTCTCTCCCCACATTCAAATCTCATTTAAATTACTTTATTTTTGATTGTGCTTATGGTCACCTCCCGGCTGCCTCGGCTTCAGAGTCTGCCATTTTCAAGCGCTCCAGGATGCTACCTAGCATGAAGGGTGTGATGTAAATGCATGTTGTTGTATATTATATAATCACTATATTATTTTCCATCAGTCTAATATCAAAGTCATTGCTGTTATTCTTTTCTCTTTATCAAGTAAAAAAACTTACAAATATCATTTTAAAAATTATCCATTTTTTGATTAAGAAAATAATATATATTTTTGCCATTGGTAACAATATTAAAATTAATGTAATTAATAATCTTTTTAATAATCCTTTCATTTGATATAGCGCCTTATCACTCAAAGCACTTCACATAATATACTGTAAAGTGAATTATATATCTGTGAAATATTTAAGAAGCTCAAAGCATACTTAGGCGTGCCATAAAATTGACGCACAATCTAACAAGCCTGTCGTTTTATTAGAGTTCCCAGTCCCATCCATTTGTCTTCTCAATTTTAAGGAGTATAATCTTATTTGTCTTTCACTTCCATTTCCAGGCATGTAGCTATTTAGCTATATATTTTGGGGATCTGCTTAAATTCCCTATCTTGCCATTGTCCCCAAAATTAATGTGTTTAACAAGTCTGAGCCTGATACTTTCCAAATTGAAAGAGTGTTGAAATAATTTTATGTGCTGTCAAACCAACTTCACAGTTCCTAGTTCCCATTTTAATTTAATACTTTGTTCAGGTTGCATAAAACGTAGCAATTATGTGTTTCACTCTGCATGTTTGACAAAGAAATATCACATTTTTACTGTTATATATTTCCAAAATATTGTAAAAAAAAGTTCAAATATATTTCTTTATGTCACTGAGCTAATAAAATACTTTTAAAAGTAAAGATAGAGCTATGATCACTGTTCAGATTTTAAAGTCAATTGTTTTCAAAGAAATTTTGCAAGTATGATTAAAAGGTGTCTTCAATGGAAACAATACCAGAACATTTATATCAAGGGAATCACGTCAATTATACAGCAGCTGCATAGCCCTTAGGAGAAGATCAAGTTAGCTCCAATTTATTTTTGGAATAGATTATTACCTTGCATGTTTCCAATAGAATATATTCATTCAGTTGGGTATATAATTCAATTTTATAAACAATTAGCAGCTACAGATTTTGCCCCACTTGAGACCTAATTGTCCTATTGCGCAGCGCAAGCAATTGTATTCTCCTGTAAGCATTATATACACATTGGACAGACTTCAGTTTTACTTCACGAGAGACATTTTCGAATAATTAGCACCTACTTGCGCTACAATTAATTTCTCTTATTATTGAACAATTCCAACATTTAACAGCCCAACTAAGAATTTTGGCAAGTGGTATTATTTTTCATGAAAAAAGTATTGAATTCTAATTCTTTATTTTCAATTATTTTAGGAAGTATTGCTTTAGAATTGTAATTTAATTGTTTTGCATTTACTCCTGAATAATAATTGTTTGAATTGTTGATCCTAAATTGTGGTTACCTCAAATAATAATAATAATCATCCTTGCATTTGATATAGCGCCTTATCACGCCTTTGAGACGTCTCAAAGTGCTTCACAGAATATTACAACAACAACAAAATCACATTTGTATAGCGCCTTTCACGTCAGAAGGATGTCCCAAGGCGCTGGACAGACAGACTTATGGACACAAGCTGGGGGTCGGATTGGGGAAGGGTGGAGGGCAGTGGGGGGAAGCAGGAAGATCGAAAGCACGGTCGAAGAGGAGGGTCTTGAGAAGGGTCTTGAAGGTGGCGAGGGAGGGGGCAAGATGGAGGGTCTGCGGGATGGAGTTCCCAGAGGGTGGATGCAGAGTGGCGGAAGACGCCTATACTTTGTGGGCGAAACGCGGCAGCCAATTGCTTACAGCAGTGTCCCACAAACAGTCATAGGTGACTAATTTAGTCATGACTAAATTAAAATAAAAAATTTAAGAGATTGTTACCTTTGGAAAAGCGACTGCCAATCGACCAACAACTGGGTTTCCATTTACTGCTAGGTAAACAGAGGTGTGTGGTGTAAGGAAACTTGCCCAAATTTTCACTCTGCCGGGAAAGTGAACCCAGGTCCTCTTGCTTGCAAGGAGAGTGCTCTCGCCACTAAACTGCAGAACTCCACAGTCAGTACATTTACAAAAATAACTTTACAAAATGCTCTTGCAATGTTTTGACGTGGTAAGGGGCTATAATGAATGTAAGGATTAGTATATTTTTAAAGCACTGTGAATAGTCAGCCTGACACATACTTTATTTCTCTATGTTAATCCTGACAGGGATCCCGTCATTGAAATTATGCCATTCCAATGTGGGTTATAGTGGTGATGAGAGAGGAATGCGAGACAGGTTCGAAGGTGTGGAGGGAGGGATAGGTAGGGGTCAGGGTGTGAGTGGGAGATGGGGAGGGGGTAGTAGACAGAAGGGAAGAGGCAGCTGAGCAGATCCCCTCGACTTTGGTTTCGAGGAAGTCCAGCTTTGCCTCACAGTTGGCGTTGGAGGAGAGAATGAGTGAAGCAGAAGAGGGTGGATGGAGGAGCCGGTGAGTGACGAAGAGGAGCCTGGGGTTGTCCTTGGCCTCCAAGATTGTCTTGGAGTAGAATGACAATTTAGCGGAGGCGAGGGTGGAGCTGTAAGATTTGATAAGGTCCAGCCAGATCTGCCGATGGACCGTTAAGTTATATTTGAATCAGGTACATTCAGCGGCACACACCAGGGCCTTAAGGGAATGGAGGTGGCTGGTATACCAGGGTGAATTTTGTGAGTTGGAGACAGTTCAGGAAGTAAGGGGAGCAAGGGCATCAAGAGTGGTGGAGACGGAGGGGTGAAGAAGAATGACCAAGGAGGATAGGTCATTGCGGGAGGAAGCCCAGAGGGGGATGAGTTCAGATGACTCCAAGGCAGCATAGAGGGAGGGGCGAGGAGATTTTATTCCAGGGGTGGTAGGAGATGGAGATGGGTTGGGTGGCAGTGGGAGAGGGATTGAGGAGTTAAGGGAGATGAAGTAATTGTCCAAGATGGTTTTGTTCGTGATGATGAGGTCTGAGACGGTGAGGCCCCAAGTGATCACCAGGTCGAGGGGAGTACCGCGGATGTGGGTGACAGAGTGGATATGGAGGGAGAGGTTGAAGGAGTAGAAGAGAGAGGAGTCAGTAGAGGTTGAGCAGGAAGGGGTGAAATGAATGTTGAAGTTGCCTCGGATGAGTAGGCATTTGGAGCAGAGGGAGGCAGAAGATAGGACGGTGGAGATGTCGGGTAGGAAGGTGTGGGAGGGTTTGGGGGAAACGACAGATAATGAGAATTTTGAGGGAAAGGTTTGAGGGTGATAAAGGGGTTAGGTGCTCAAAGGAGGGGAAGTTTCCGGAGGAGTAAGAGGATAGGCCGAGTGGGGACCGGGAGATGAGAGCCACACTGAGCAGGAAGGGGTGAAATGAATGTTGAAGTTGCCAAGGATGAGTTAACTTGTGGAGTATGATGGAAGGTGTCGCCAGATGCTGTAGCCTCTGTCAGGTGGAAGGTGTCGCATGGAATGACCCAGGTTTCGATGAGGGGATAAATGTTGATGTTTTTGTCAACAATGAAGTCTTGGATGGTGAGTGTTTTATTGGAGGAGGAGCAGGGATTTTGTAGGCCGATGCAGAGGGGACAGTTGGTGGTGGAAATTGGGGAATGAGTTGGGGGAGGAGGACGATTGACAGGGAGGATGGGGATGTAAATGAGGGAAGAGAGTTTGGCCCCCGGGGTCAGGGACCGATGGGCCTTGCAGCGAGCATTGGGGATAGGGCAGTCAGAGTGGCTGCTGTTGGAAAGCTAGCAGTGTCTGCCATGGTGGATCCAATGGAGGATTTACAGGCTGGAGCAGAGAGAGGCTGCTGTCTTCAAGGGTACTTAGAGGGACAGGGCATGAGATTTGTGTATGACTGGCACACACGAGTCAATCAATCACCACTGGTGATTTTCCTTCTGATTAGAAGCAAGCAAATGCAGCTCTTCTTTTCAAGAACGGTGACAGAAGCATACCTGGTAACTCGAGATCCATTAACCTGAGCTTAATAATTGGAAAACCAATGGAGTCAATTGTCAGAAAGAAAATTAACTATGTAAAAACAGCTTAATAAATGACAGCAAGCACTGATTAAGAAGCGGTAGATCTTGTTTGACCAACCAATAATTTTGTGAAGAGGTAACATCCCAAATTCACTTTGAGAAGCCTTTTACCTAGATTAAAACCTCTTGTGATCGTTTGTGAAGGTCTTTGGTAGTCAGTACAGCAGTTTCAAGAACATTGTGAAGTTGAAGCAATGAAAAGATATGGCATGACCAGAAGTTAATAGGAATGATTTTCATGACTTCAAGTCACAGCAATTGAAAGCAGTCAAAGCAAAGGTGGCTTTTTTCATAACAGGTTATCACTTTAACATCCACATGAAATCCATTGTGAAATATTTACTTTTTCACCCCATTATCTACTTATTCCTTTTTAATAATAATAATAATAATAATCCTTGCATTTGGTATAGTGTCTTATCACATTGGAAAGACATCTTAAAGCGTTTGCAGGATTTACTACGGAATGGAATGACTGTGTATTTGTAAACTGTGTATTTGTTAACACGGTAGCATAATTGCGCACAGCAATTCCCACAAACAGCCATGAAATAAATGACCAATTTTATTTGGGAGATTGTTGGCCAGGACATCAACAATCCCCCAATTCTCTTTTTAAATAGTGCCATGGGATCTTTAACATCCACTTGAACAGGCAGATTGGACCTCGGTTTAACATTTCACCTGAAGAACTGCACCTCCAACAATGCAACTCATCCCCAAGCACTGCATTGAGAGTTTCATCTTAGACTATATGAGTTCAAAGGATTTAAACCTACAACCTTCTGACTCAGAGGTGAGTGTGCTATCAATGACCCAAGCTGTTTTATTATTAAATATGGTAACCAATATTCATTTACAAAATATACAGTAACTGCACTTTACCATACACCCTGTGAAGGTCTTTGAGTCATCCTCCTGAAATCAATGGCTATTCAAATGCAAGGATTATATGTTATTTATTTGATGGTTCAATATACCTCTAAAACACATCTTTATCTAATTTTATATTGAGAATCTATCATCTTACAGATCCATTATTCAATTTTCAGTTGAATCATTTCTTAATATCCCACTTACTTCTGATGAATCAAATGTTTCCCCTCCAAAATCAGGACTTATTTGTAGACTTACAGGGGAATGAACTTTTGTATGAACAGTGATTGCGGGAATAGTAAATGATAATGTAACATTTCGTAAATGTTGTAAAAGGGATGAAACTTCAAAGGGCGACTTGAGTAATGTTCAGTACACAATTCGGAGGCTCCATAACACAGCAGTGAATTTCTGTTGATTCTGAAAAGATCCTGTCCACTGATATGTTCTTATTCACTGAGTAATTCTATCAATAATCTTGTTTACTCTAGTTTTCTATCCTTCTCTAGGGATATATTATCATACAATCTTCAGGGAATGTTAGGAAATTATCCAATAGTTATTGTGTTAATAATCAACAGAACTCAGAATTGTTCAGCTACGAGTGACGTATTATAGAATATAAATGAATGCTGCTCACAAGATAAGTTCAAAAGAAAAGGAGCATCGGTTTATCTGATCTCAGCCTTCAAGAAAGTCAACTTTATCATTTTCCCATTGCCAGTATCAAGCCGTTTCTTAATCGTCCGGTGCCCTGACCTCAATCCTGTTTCTGACAGCCAGTTCCAGCTGTTCAATATCCTGTGTATGAAAGAAAAACTTATTTGGTGTCTAACAATTTAGAAGCCTCATGATTGCAATGCATTTCCTTTTGATTTGGGGGTTGTTTTTATCTGTACTTGCTTCTTTGTGGGGGACACATGAACCAACCTGCAAACGTTGGGGGGTATTTGATTTACTTGGTTTTATCAAGGATGGGGATATAGTCCTTGGTGGACTGTTCAGTGTTCACTCTAATGTACAGGATCAAGATATTTACTTCCAATCCCAACCAACGGCAATAAAATGCAAAAGGTTGGTTGAACTGTTTCAAAGTAAGTGTATTTTAGTGACAATCGGTGTTCGAAAAA
This sequence comes from Callorhinchus milii, assembly GCF_018977255.1. Classification (NCBI taxonomy): domain Eukaryota; kingdom Metazoa; phylum Chordata; class Chondrichthyes; order Chimaeriformes; family Callorhinchidae; genus Callorhinchus; species Callorhinchus milii. Next base: position 9,799,228 of record NW_024704752.1, on the reverse strand, counting down.
CTTTGTTTGATGTTTATTTCCTCCTCTTAAAAGTGTTTTAAATTACTCTCCAAAACTGATATACACTACTTAAAAGCTTCATGTATTAAGGTAGTGCTTTTAGGTTAAGGTAAAATATCTGTAATCTAATGGAATAGGTTTTACCTTAAATTTTGATTTATTTTGAAATCACTGTTGCCTTTAATGCATAGCTTTCATAAAGCCCCAAAACCAGCATTTTATTGCATATTGTAATGCAAATATATGTGTATGTTTTACAAATATGAGATTTGTTTTGTTCTACAGTTTTGAGATGAGAGAGTTCCGCTTTGTTCAGACGATGATTTTTGCTGTAGAAGAAATAAACAAGAACCCATTTTTACTTCCGAACATTACCCTAGGTTACAAGATATTTGATTCCTGTGGCATGCCCTCTTTGTCTATAAAAGCGACACTGGAGATAGTAAATGCCCAAGAGAAAACATCTTCAGACTATATTTGTAAATCCTCTCCTGCTGTTTCTGCTATTATTGCAGATTCTGGATCTTCGCAATCTGCAGCCATAGCATCGTCCGTTAGATCTTTCAGAATTCCCATGGTAAGTTTGAACTCAAAGATTAAGACACTTTTATTTTATTTTGTTTTATTTTATTTTACTCTGTTCAGCGGGCTCTGGCCTACTCCATGTCTCCCGCCCGACTCGCCCTACCATCAGTGGCCGGGCTTTCTGCCCCACGCTCTGGAACTCCATCCCACGGTTCCTTTGTCTTGTTTCTTCCCTTGCCTCCTTCAAGGCCGGTCTCAAGACCCTCCTCTTCAATTGTGCCTTCGGTCACTCTTCCACCTCTCTGCCTTCCCTCACTCCTACCCAACCCCTCCTCCATGCTCGGGTCCTGATCCCTGGCTATCAAACACTGTGGGACGTCCTCCCGACGTGAAAGGCGCTTTATAAATGTAATTTTGTTGTTGTTGTTGTAAATAGAAATCAACGGCCTAGGTAATTCTCCAGGTACTGTGATAGGTGGAAAGTATGCAAAATTAGTGGTGAATTGCAAGGCTTCGTGTTGGTTTGGAAACAGCGCATTTTCACCTTATAAATTACAACTTTTCAAGTCAAACTGAATATGTGGGTTGGATATTAGGTGATAGGATCATTATACTGAAGATGATTGTCTATGTAAAGCTTGTAAGAATCAACCACACAAAATGTCGGTTCATCCTCTGTTGGTTTTAATTTGTATTCATTTATTTCTGATTGGAATTTACAGATTAGCTACTTTTCTACATGCGCATGTCTGAGTGACAAACAAGAGTATCCTTCATTTTTAAGGACAATACCCAGCGATTACTTCCAGGCCAGGGCTTTAGCACAGATTGTGAGACATTTCGGGTGGACATGGATCGGAACAATTAAGAGTGATGATGATTATGGTGTATTTGGAATGCAAGCCTTCACAGAGGCTGTACAGCAGAATGGCATCTGCTTTGCTTTCTCTGAATCTTTCTTTAGAACCTATCCCAGAGAGAAGTTGCTTAAAACCGTAGATGTCATAAAGAAATCGACCACCAAAGTAATTGTGGCTTTTCTTGCTCAAGCCGATATGGCCATTTTGCTGGAAGAAGTTGCAAGGCAAAATATCAGTGGCATTCAATGGATTGGGAGCGAAGCTTGGATTTCCACCTCACTTCTCACTCCAGAAAAAACCCGACAGTTCCTTACTGGAGCAATTGGGATTGCGATCAGTAAAGGAAATATATCAGGCTTGAAAAACTTTTTAATTCAACTCCACCCTTCTCTGTATCCGGGAAATGTTTTAATGAAAGAATTTTGGGAAATGATATTCAGCTGCACCCTCAGAAAGACAGAAAGCAAGGCAGAAAAAGAAAATGAAAATCCTTCTCCACGTACTAACGAATGCAGTGGAAAAGAGAGCTTAAGGACATTAAATAATACATTTACAGATGTATCTCAGTTCAGAGTTACATATAACGTGTATAAGGCAACGTATGCTGTGGCGCATGCTCTTCACAATATGCTTTCATGTGAAAGTGGAAATGGCCCATTTGAGAACAAAACCTGTGCAACTAATTTAAATTTTCAACCTTGGCAGGTATGGAAAATTATATATCAAATAATATCAAATGCAAGGATTATTAAAATTACTATACAGTAAACCTCACATAAGTCTTATCAGTTGGGATATATTTAATACAGTATAATGCATGCAAAGTATGTGAAACTTATAAATAATAGAAAATTCAATGGGACTTGGGCAGATGTACAAGTTGGGCAAATATACGATTTATGCAGATCAGACTTATGCGAATTGTACTGTGATTACTTGAAAATATAGGTCTTGGAGTTGTACCAATTTGAAATTCGAGCAAAAGATGAAGATGTTAAATAATGCTAAGTGCATTCAAGTTTACAATCATTATTTATCATTATTCTATCTCTAAATGTGCAGCTTCTGCATTACATAAAAATGACACATTTCACAACTCCGAATGGTGAAAATGTATATTTCGATGAAAATGGGGATCCGGTACCAACTTATGACATTGTAAACTGGCAACCCAATAATGTTGGTGGTTCTGATGTTGTGTCAGTGGGACATTATGATGGATCTGCACCTTTGGGCCAAGAGTTGATCCTAAATGAAAATATTATTGTTTGGAGCGGTGGGCACAAAAAGGTAACGTCAAGCAAAATGATCGATAATCACTTATAAAATCAAGGCACAGCTATTATTCCAAAATATCTATTGGAATGCAATATAACTAAAGGTTCTTGTTTTTAAACCAAGATCCCGCGAGCAGCTTGTTCTGAAACATGTCACCCTGGAACACGGAAAGCAGCCAGAAAGGGGCAACCTATTTGTTGTTTTGACTGCATTCCATGCAGTGATGGAGAAATAAGCAACATCACAGGTGGGTCCGAAGAAATCCAATAGCTCTTATTTTATTGTAAAACATTTTCGAATGAGTCGTTCTTAAAACAAATTGCAATTTCCTTGACTCTTCTTTCATTTTCTCTTAGATTCAATACACTGTATGAAATGCCTTTCGGAATATTGGTCCAGTGTACAACGCGACCAATGCATTCCCAAGCAAACGGAATTCCTTTCTTATTCAGAAATAATAGGAATGGTAATAGTAATATTTGCTATAGTTGGAGCTTGCATTACAATGATCGTGGCAGTTCTTTTCTTTGTTTACAAGCACACTCCTATTGTCAAAGCTAACAACTCTGAATTAAGTTTTCTTCTTCTATTAGCGCTAACGTTCTGCTTTCTTTGCTCCCTTACATTCATTGGCGAACCATCAGTTCCATCCTGCATACTGCGCCACACAATGTTTGGTGTTAGTTTTGTTCTGTGCATGTCCTGTGTTTTGGGGAAAACAATTGTTGTAGTGATGGCATTTAAGGCAACACATCCCCGCAAAAATATAATGAAGTATTTTGGTGTCACACAGCAACGAATGACTGTTTGTATCCTTACTCTGGTGCAGTGCATAATATGCACAATCTGGCTAACAATAGCACCGCCTTTCCCTGTTAAGAATGCTATTTCTTACACGGACAAAATTATTCTGGAATGTGATGTAGGGTCTGTAACAGCTTTTTATTGTGTCCTGGGATATATTGGATGCCTCTCTTGTGTGTGCTTTGTTGTTGCATTTCTAGCTCGAAAGTTGCCTGACAATTTTAATGAGGCCAAATTCATAACCTTTAGCATGATTATGTTTTGTGCAGTTTGGTTATCTTTTATTCCAGTTTATATAAGCTCTCGTGGAAAATATACTGTTGCTGCTGAAGTATTTGCAATTTTGGCGTCTAGTTTTGGTCTTCTTATCTGTATTTTTGCTCCAAAATGTTACATTATTTTATTAAAACCGGACAATAATACAAAGCAACACCTAATGGGAAAGGTATCATCAAAAAAGCTGTGAAAGTAACATGATAGTTTTGTGTATTGTGTATTGTGTTTTAATTTCTTGTTTCAGAGTGAAATGTTTGTATTATTGCATTCGGTGACTGTGTAAAAAAATTACCATGAAATAAAAAGAAATATATCACTATTTGTATAAATTTTGCATATTCACTTTACCTTTTCTGGAATTTGATAAGCAAGATGCGTCCCTCTAGGGAAACTAAAATGGACAAGAATTTGTTGAGAGTGAGATACTAGATGAACGATAACTTTGAAAACAAGTTGTATGATAAAGTCAGGATTAGTAATACAGAAGGCAAGGGAGATAAACAGATTTAAGAGGGAGGATCAAAAAAAATTGGAACAATATTGTGAACAATATAAATAGTTTAAGAAAAGGCAAAGGGAAAAAAACTGGTATGTCCAGTTTGTCTCATGTTGGTGGTAGGCGAATAGTGAGAAACCATAATCATGGTTAATGTTAGTGACCATTTAGATGTAGGTTAATCAGAGAGAGTTAATACAGATGATAAAGAAGAGTTTATTCTAAACCAACCTGGTCAAATGTTTCGAGGAAATTAGTAAGCATGTGACCGAAACACACTGGAAGTTATGAACATTGCTGTTAAAATGTCATTTTATGTAGTGTCACATGAGCTTCTCTGTTCTATTAACAGACCAAAGGAAGGGACCTGGGTTTCTTCTCTCATTTGAAGGACACAGCAAGCACCCGCCCAGCCCCCGGACACTGCAAGGGAGTGTCATCTTAGTTCATGAGCTCCAGGTCTGAATTGGGCCTTGAGACCACAAATTTCTGATTTAAAGGCCAGAATGCTGTGAACTGAGTCCAACTGAAACTAGTTCTTGTGGCTTAGTCTAAGATATTAAAAAATAATGAAATCATGTCCTTAACACTACAAATTCATCCAAGTTAACCTTTGCTGTTGTAAGTTAATGGAACAATTAAACGGATACCTTTTAATCAGATGATAATATAATTAAAACATTTCCCTTCATAATTAGTTTAATTATCTCGAAGAAAATTAAAGGATTAAAGTGGCAATTTGCTTCCATCTGGGAATTGCACCTAATTTGCTCAACATATCCACTAGTTCTATTTAAAACAAATTTACACCGTTTACTTTGGAAGGTAACAGTACATATATAGGAGCAATTGGGAATGCTGTGAGCCACTGATGGGCACACGTTAAGCAATGCATTACAGTATGTATGCTGTGCTATTTATGTCTACTCTAGTTACTGTTTGGCTTGAAGAAAAAACAATTTGCAAACGCTGGGGCATATTTGATCTGCTTGGTTTGTCCAAAGATGGGGATATCGTTCTTGGCGGAGTTTTCAGTGTGCATGTTGATGTTGAGGATCAGGACGTAAATTTTAAGACCCAACCGAGAGCGGTAAAATGTACAAAGTTAGTGCAATTTTCCATCTTTGAGTCGGTAACTTCATTTTTTAAATTAATGCCGTGAAAGAACCATATTACATACTTACTGTTAGATACTGTATTTAATACTGCTTCAAAATAATATATGTACAGACAACTTCAAACATAGGAAAATAATCTAATTGTTTGGCTAAAAACTGTTTTTTTTAAAAATTAGTTGCCTCACGTGTAAGATAGTCCGATACCCAATTGATTGATTTTGATGTTACTTTAGGGATCACCCCACATATATTGGTGTTGCTGTCTCTAGTCTTAGCACAAGTTAGATAAATTTGAGTTGAAATGATAAGTAATCTCTGGTCAAATTTGCTATCTAAAATGTGGATGAAGCTGTATGTTCGTTGCTCCATGATGTTGGAAAACAGATTGGATTCCCAAACTGGACACTTCATTTGCGTGAAATCTTCATGATGGTTCGTCCATAAATCGTCCACACTTAAATGTGCATAGAGGTATCAATTGAATTATTGGATTCCACTCAAATTGTAGCCCAATAAAATGAGGTACCACTATCCTTTGTTTTATCGTTATCACTTGAACAATTTCTCCTTTGTTTATGGTTCTATGTATAGATTTGCATTTATTGATAGTCTTTTGGAAGAAATCTGGCTTGTGCGCAGCGCAGCGTGCAAATTATTTTATGTGTTTTCAGTTTGGAAACATCCCCGTGTCGGTTGATAAGAAAATGAACATAAAGTAAAATAAAAAATGAAATGTGGTAAAATGGACATTGCTTGTAATTCCGCAGAGTAAAGGATATTTCGGAAATCGAATAGCTGCAATGGCTTAAATGTACATTTTGCGATTGCACTTGTATTATACAACAGGTTGCAATTTTGTAAATAGTGTAAAAAGTGGCAATCTATGTACAAGCGTTACCATTCTGCATGTTGCCCAAACCACAGGAAATACAATCGAAATGTTAGTATCTACTGTATTACTCGTGTTGTTATGACTTTGAAATATGTGGTTGAGAATTAATACTTTGATTCCTAATAGCTTTCGATTCAGACTATTTCGTTTTGCAATGGCGATGATCTTTGCAATAGATGAAATAAACAAAGACCCGACACTGCTTCCCAACATTACTCTGGGCTACTGGATTTACGACTCTTGTGGAATGCCTTCTGTATCAATAAAAACAACATTTGAATTTTTGAACAGACTCGAAGAAACATCTTCGGATTTCACCTGCAAAAGGGCACCAGTCGTTTCTGCTATTGTTGGTGACTCTGGTTCCTCACAGTCCTTAGCAATAGCGAGCTTGATCAGTCCTTTTAAAATCCCAATGGTAAGATACTTCATGTTGTAATTGTGCATTTATGGGCAAACTTGGTCACAAAATATGTAATACCCGACATTCCTTAAATTAAATTATTTCATTAAGAAATACTTATTCTGTAAAATACGTTTAAAAGATGTGATTATCCATGAAATGGACAGCCACATATAGATGGCTTTATCACTGTGTTTGTATAATTGTTACCTGTTTTATAATACAAATGCAATCAGTAAAATGTACATTTACTCCATTGCAGCTACGAGATTAAATAATTTAAATTCAAGTTTCTCATTATTCTAAATCCATAGGTAAGTTACGTTGCTACATGTGAATGTCTGAGCAATAGGAGGGAATATCCATCATTTTTTAGGACAATACCAAGTGACTACTTTCAGGTCAGAGCCTTGGCTCAGTTGGTGAAACACTTTGGTTGGACGTGGATCGGGACCGTTAGAAGTGACGATGACTATGGTAACTTTGGAATGAAAGCGTTCACAAAAGCTGTGCAACAACTCGGTGTTTGTATTGCATTCTCTGAGTCTTTCCATATAACATATTCGAGGGGAGAATTGCTGAAAACTGTAGATATTATTAAGAAATCTACCACAAAGGTTGTTGTGGCATTTCTCGCACAAGCAGATATGACTATTCTTATGAATGAAATTGTGCGACAAAATGTGACAGGTATTCAATGGATAGGAAGTGAGGCGTGGGTCACCACAACAGTTCTGTCCCCAGAAGAAAGCAGACGGTTCCTTTCCGGCACAATTGGAATTGCGATTCGCAAAGTACACGTTCCAGGGTTGAGAGAGTTTCTACTGCGAGTTCATCCTTCTGCATATCCAGGAAACCGCTTAGTGAAAGAGTTTTGGAAAATGACCTTCAACTGTACACTAAGAAACGAGGAGCACAAAGCAGATGGAATTAAGGAATGCACAGGACGAGAGGATTTACAGTCTGTACACAATACATATACTGATGTGTCTCAGTACAGAGTGACCTACAATGTCTATGCAGCGACCTACGCTATAGCTCATGCTCTCCATGATATGCTGTCATGTGAAAGTGGCAAAGGTCCATTTCCCAATGAAAGTTGTGCAGCTATTTCACGTTTTCAGCCGTGGCAAGTAAGGAGTATTACTTTTATATAACTATACTGTATGTATTTCAGCTGCACGAGTGGAAAGCCACGTTGAATTGTTAAAGTATGTTGTTGAATTTCAACAGTGTTTCTTCCTCCTTTGTCATTTCCCAACACAGCTTCTACATTACATGAAAACAGTAAATTTCAAAACAAAGATTGGTGAAAATGTTAATTTCGATGAAAATGGGGATCCAGTAGCAACATACGACATTGTAAACTGGCAACCAAATGACCTCGGCGGAACTGAGACAGTCACTGTCGGGCACTATGATGGATCTGCTCCTGCTGGGCAAGAATTTAAATTGAAAGGAAAAGAAATTGTGTGGAGCGTTGGTCAGATTACGGTAAGGTCTTTCCTTGCGTTATATTATCACAAATGTTCAAGGAGCTTTATCAGATGGGTTTCGGATGAAGAGTAGAATTGGTAGTTGTGAATCATCCAAAACATGAAGGTCATTTGTAATTCAAGTGTTAGGTAGAAGCATGAAGAGACCTCCAGATAGTTTTATTTACTAAATATGCACAGGGGGCAGGAAATCACCCCACAGCTCCTGTTAACTCCGCCAGACAGTGGTATCAATGGCAAGCAATGCAGTTTTAGTTGGTTAGAATCCAGTGGTACCCCAGTGCACACTTTGGGGACCCCAAGCCTTGGCTCTTGCCAACCTGTGCCGAATACTTTCTGATATTCGGTAAGCAGGAGGCATCCTTCCAGGGAAAGGGTGAGAATTCCAGTCCAAAAATCTATCTCTGGAAGTTCCATGTGTAGGTGGGATGCATGGAATTCCTAGTTTGGGTTGGACACTCTTATGCATGATGATGGGTTTCTGCATGTATTAGACACCCGGCTGACCAAGAAAAAAAGATAAATTTCAAACAATTTTCTCTAAAATACAAATTACTCCCCCAAATAGCTGTTTAAAGTGCTCTATTGCACTTTTTAACCAAAACAATGTTGCCATTAACCTCTTGCAACATACAAAATACTTTCCAAATGGTATTCAGGGTGAGAAATGGGAGTGTGAGTTGTCGAGCAAAATAAGTAAAATATAAAGTGTTGAAACTTAAATTTTTCTGTAACTAGGTCCCACGGGCGGTTTGCTCTGACAGTTGTCTACCTGGAACAAGGAAAGCAGCAAAAAGAGGACAACCAAAGTGTTGCTTTGATTGTATAGAATGTGCTGATGGTGAAATTAGTAACATCACTGGTAAGAACAAACACAGCTATTAATTCTTTCTTATATTCTCAAACTTTGATTGAACGGATTTCCATTCAGGTACTTTCGACCACAATTTACTTTCTTTCAGATTCAACTTTGTGCCTCAAATGTCCTTTGGAATACCGGTCCAATGATAAACGGGATCATTGCATACTGAAGGAAATTGAATTCCTCTCCTTCGAGGAGACATTGGGGATTGCTCTAGTGACACTGGCATTGCTTGGAGTCTTCATCACTATAAGTGTATTTGCAGCTTTCTATGTTCACAGAGACACTCCTATTGTTAAAGCTAATAACTCGGAGTTAAGTTTTCTGCTTCTTTTCGCATTAGCTTTGTGTTTTCTGTGCTCAGTTACATTCATTGGAGAGCCTTCAGTCTGGTCCTGTAGGTTACGTCACACAGCCTTTGCTATCACTTTTGTTCTTTGTATTTCCTGTGTTTTAGGAAAAACAATCGTTGTGGTGATGGCATTTAATGCAACACTTCCCAGTAATAACATGATGAAGTGGTTTGGACCTACACAACAACGCCTGAGTGTTTTCATCCTTACCCTAATACAATGCTTAATATGTACTGTCTGGCTATGTTTGTCACCACCTTATCCTCTGAAAAATAGTGAATATTTTACAGACAGAATTGTGTTTGAATGCCATCTGGGATCTGCAGTCGCCTTTTACTGTGTACTTGGTTACATTGGACTGTTGTCTTGTGTATGCTTTGGAGTTGCTTTTCTCGCTCGTCGACTTCCAGACAACTTCAATGAAGCGAAGCACATCACTTTCAGCATGCTTATCTTCTGTGCTGTTTGGATCACTTTCATTCCAGCTTATGTAAGCTCTCCTGGAAAATATACTGTGGCTGTAGAAATATTTGCTATTTTGGCATCAAGCTTTGGGCTTCTGGTCTTTATTTTTGCCCCTAAATGTAATATTATCCTGCTGAAAAAAGAACAAAATACTAAAAAGCATATGATGGGTAAAATGGCTTCAAAAGCTCTTTGAAAATTGTTTGCATTTGGCGATAACAGTTAGTTGAGGATAATCTAAACTTTGGTTAAATTCTGGTTTGTTGAATTATCTGAAAAGCAAAATTCAATGTTGTTACTTTATGTCACTGTCAATGTTGTCACGTGTTTATCTGATTGAAAAATTGTAAGGTAAAGCAATTTGTTACAACTATTCATAAAATACTGTTCATCCTTATTGATTGGTACACAATTATTATCGAAGGCCTATGCATGACATAGTGTGGATTCGATTTGTTTCATGGAGTGATGAGAGAACATCCCTGAATTATTTTATTTTAATGTGCAAAGCATGTGATTGCTGAAGGATTCCCCCAAGTGGTGTGTGAGGCTTCAGAACTGGAGTGAAACAGAGCAGAAAATTACAAGGTTCAAATCTGTGCGCGAGGAATACACATCATCATAGCTTTCTCAATACTGGCCTCGGACCTTCAACGTTCTCCTGAACTTGGTTTAACAACTCATCCGAAGGGACAGCGTCTCCCACAACGCTTTCACGTGAGAGGGGAACTCTTAAGAGTCCTGTAGCTCAGTGGTTAGAGCACTCGCTTTGCAAGTGAGAGACCTGAGCTCAATTCCAGGCAGAGGGCGAAACCTTGGGCAAGTTTCCTTACTCCACACAGAGCCTAATAATAATCCCTCCAAAACCCAAAACAATAATAAATTGGTCATTTTCAATCCACGACTGTTTGTGGGACATTGCTGTGCGCAATTGGCTGCCGCGTTCGCCCACAAATATACAGTCAATTCACTTTACAGTGTGTTCTGTGAAGCGCTTTGGGACGTCCTCCCGACGTGAAAAGCGCGATATCAAATGCGAGGATTATTATTATTATTATTATTATTATTATTAAGCGGGAAACTCAGTGGCGAAAGATGAACAGTGCTGTGCAAACCAGAAGTGCGTTCAACAAGACGGGCGCCGCGTGAGAAGGACACGAATCGATGTTCTTGCGATACCGAAGATCACTTTTGTGATAAGCTCCGGAGCTGCTTCGGCACCGTATCAGCAGCTGTCAATCAGCCCGGAGGAGACGACCGATTAACGGCTGTCAATCACTTTGGCCATTTTTTTTAAAAATAGGAGAGAAGTGCCAATCAGTCACAGCGATCCATCACTCTGAGTGACAGGGGCCGGGGGCGGGGCCTGGGCGGGGGGCGTGGCCTGGCGGGCGGGGCCTGGGCTGGGGGGCGTGGCCTGGCGGGGGGCGGGGTCTAGGTGGGGGGCGGGGGCTGGGTGGGGGCGGGGCCTGGGTGGGGCGGGGCCTGGTCGGGTGGGCGCGGAGCCTGGTCTGGGGGGGGGGCCTGGTCGGTGGGGCGGGCCTGGCGGGTGGGGGCGGGGCCGGGGCGGGGCCTGTGGGTGGGGTCGAGGCCTTTTACTCCTGAACTGTTGGGGCTCAGAGACCTGGTACTGAACCGCTCTCCAGCGCTGCGCTCGAGGGTCAGTGAAGCCGCGGAGAGGGGCCGGAGGGGGAGAGGGAGGGAGGGAGGGAGAGGGGCCGGAGGGGGAGAGCCTGGGCCCGGGGACAGCGGTGATGTTCCCCCCGACCCCCGATCCCGGGTACGCGGTTGTGGGTCTCAGTTAAACAATGGCAACTGGTGATGGATGCGGTCCCTGGACCAGGACTGAGCCCTCACTCAGGCCTCGCGCGCTCTCTCTCCTTAATGTCAGCGGGAGCAGCGTTCCGGTCTCTTTGTAAAGGAGCAGATAGACTGTGTGTGTGTGTGTGTGTGTGTCTGTCTGTGCGTGTGTCTGACTGTCTGTGTGTGTGTCTGACTGTCTGTGCGTGTGTCTGTGTGTGTGTGTCTGTCTGACTGTGTGTGTGTCTGTCTGACTGTGTGTCTGTGTGTGTGTCTGACTGTGTGTCTGTGTGTGTGTCTGACTGTGTGTGTGTCTCTGTCTGTGTGTCTGTCTGTCTGTCTGTCTGCGTGTCTCTGTCTGTGTGTGTGTGTCGCTGTCTGTGTCTGTCTGTGTGTGTGTCTCTGTCTGTGTGTGTGTGTCGCTGTCTGTGTGTGTGTCTGTGTCTGTGTGTGTCTCTGTGTGTGTTTGTCTGTGTGTCTTCTGTCTGACTGTGATGGCTCAGGTTACGATGCCATGGCTACCCCCCCCCCCTCCCCCATTGACAGACATCATCTGCTTTGAAACCTCTCAGTGCTGCCAAACGTCCTGTTATTAAATGGGGTTATTGTTACAATGTTCGGGGCAGAGAGAGAAAGAGAAAGAGCTGGAGATCAGGTCCCCCAAGAGGACTCACAAAGAGCAACTCCGACCGAGTTCTGGACTAGTTGGTGCCTCTACAGCAGCGGATGTTATCTCAGGTCCTTCTCAGGTCTCCTCTGTGCACGTTTCTCCCGCCCGACCCGCCCTACCATCGGTGGCCGGGCTTTCAGCCTCTCTGCCCCCACACTCTGGAACTCCATCCCACGGTCCCTTCCCCTCGCTTCCTCCTCGCCTCCTTCAAGCCCGGTCTCAAGACCCTCCTCTGCGACCGTGCCTTTGGTCTCCCCCCCCCACCACCCCTCTGCCTTCCCTCACCCCTACACCACTCCCCCATGCTCGGGCCCCGACAGCTGACTGTTCAGCGCTTTGGGACATCCTCCCGACGTGAAAGGCGCTCTATAGATGTCATTTTGTTGTTGTTGTTATCCCTCTGTGTGTTGGGAGTATTTCTGTGTTTTTTCAATACTGATGAAAGTGAAGCCATTTTGCTGTTGTCTGTGTGAAGATTTGGAGCAGGTTCCGTAATGTAAACTTAAACCGAGGATGTTTGATTTTAATGTTGGGCTTTTTGATAACTGTTTCTCGACTTTGTTGTCAAATTTGATAAGTTATCCACTCTTTGGCAACTGAGAAACAGTCCGTTTAACCGTCATGAGCTGCTCATGGCCTGAGAGCTTCAATAGACTGTGGACTATAGGGAGCAATTGCAACATGATTTGCTGTGGCTCATATTCTTACCCAACCACCGCTCCCATTCCCACAATTATACAATTTGATACCATTCCAACAGTACACAAACAACAGAAATAGGGGATGAGTCAGTTGTTGGTTTCCAGAGCAGTTCAATTCGTGTTTGCTGCAGTGTTCTGGGCTCCTGCTTGTTCATCGCTGTCTGACTCCCCAACCCCATCAGTGGTCAAGGACTCAGCTGTTATACATACCCTAATTCTTTGGAACTCGCTTAAAATCTATCTCCGCTATGCGCCTTGACTGTGCCTTTAGTCAACATCTTCAGCCTCACCCTCACCTCCCTCCTGCCCATCCCTGGAATCCTGTAGCTCAGTGGTAAGAGCACTCACCTTGCAAGCGAGAGACCCGGGTTCTATTCCTGGCAGGACAACACGTTGGGCAGGTTTCCTTACTCCACGTGCCTCTGTTTACCAAGCAGTAAGTAGGAACCCAGTTGTTAGTTGATTGGCAGATTGCCAATATAATAATTGGTCACTCAATCCACGACTGTTTGTGGGACACTGCTGTGCACAATTGGCTGCCGTGTTTTGCCCACAAATATACAGTCAATTCACTTTACAGTATATTCTATGAAGCACTTTGAGACGTCTAGAAGACGTAGAAAGCACTATATCAAATGCAGGATTGTTATTATTTTATTATAGTATGAATGTGGTGAGTGCAATTTGAATGGATCCCCGTCTCTGCACCTTGATCAGTCAAGACAGTTTATTAAATTCCTCCAATGTTTAACTAATTTTTCTTAATATTAATGAACAATAGATTCTGTGACCAGCCTTTCATAATATTAAAAAGCCAACACCCGCTGAAAGGTAACACTTATCACAAAGTGGCGTCTCTGTTTCAAACTAATTTTGTTGTTTTGTCTGTGTTACTCTTGTGACACACATGTACGCCTAAAAGATTTAAGAAAGTAATGCTTGCTGGATTCCCTTTTCATGCTATACTCAAATTTCCAGCACATTAACAATCTTTTGATGTTGGTTGGACTTCCTTGAGAGGAACTAATGGATCACAAGAGACTGAATGTGTACTGTTTTAATCCTTAAAATTGTGTCCCCAGCACTTTTGCCCAGTGAGTTCCTCTACTGAGTGTCCTGATTATTCATGAATAATAAAAAAGAAAGCAGAATCTCGTGTGACTAACCTTTCATTTTGCTCAATCAGAAGAAGATGCTGCCTAACATTAAGATGATCTCTTGGGATTGCTTCAAGCACATGTGAAGCTTGTGGAGACTTTTGGGATATGGAAACCCCAAAGAAGATCTTGTTTGATGATGATGACTTCCCTGCTGCTGACTCTTCTCTTTTTTCCACCTATTCTACACCCATTGCCAAAGTCTGTGGCAAAACTTCATGGTTGAGACCACAGGTGAGCAGCTTCTTTGACGAGAAAGAACTTGAATTTTTATAGCACCTTATCATGCCAAAACATAACAATAAGAAATAATAATCCTTACATTTGATATAGCGCATTATCACGACATTGAGACGTCTCAAGGCCCTTCACAGAATATACTGTTAAGTGGATTGACTAACATTTCAAGTAAGCACAACTAATTACTGTCAAAGGTTGTGATTGTTTTTGTAGGCAAACAGTGGCATCCAATTGCGCTAATAAGGTCCCACAAACAGCCATGAACTGGACTGCCTAGAAGTGTGAAATCTCCACGCATGCCAAGATGTGTACATTTTTATCCAAGTGATAGATAATTAAGAACCTGTAAGATGGTTTGTGTGATGCTGATCTGAAACTACACTCCATTGGCGTTTCAGACAGATCCATCCCTTGTTTATATAATTTAACTATTTAAGATTCTTTCACCCATAAAATCTGTTGAACCACTATAATTGCTCTACTGTAATAGTATGGATTTTCTGGCACATTCTGCAGGGTACGGTTGAAAGTGTCTTTGTATTTTCTAGTTTATTTAGTATTTTGTATCTTTCTGTCTCTCACTTTCTCGCTCTCTCTTGTTTGCCCACTGCTGCTGCTGTTTTTTTTAAATTCTAAAACACTTTTTTTTAAATTTCAGGAAATCTGCAAATCTCCTCGGCTGTTCCCAGCTAATCTGCAAGAAGGACACATCAAGCAAGGACTACTGGGAGATTGCTGGTTTCTTTGTGCTTGCGAAACTCTGCGTAAAAACAGACCTCTGTTAGATAAGGTATGTTAAAGCTGCACAAATCTGAGTGAGACTGCTCTCAGGTGAATGGTTAATGTCTTACACAGACCTTACAGCACGGAAATAGGTCATTTAGCCCCGCTAGTCCGTGTCAGTGTTTGTATTTCTTCCATCCAGTCACAGTCAGCAGCTGGCGGAAGCCTCGCAGCTAGTGAGAAAGCAGCCTGATCAAAGGGCCCTCTAGGACAGAAATGATGCACCGGAGGTGAGGGAGCAATAATGGTTTTAGATTATAAACAAGCTGTCCTGATAGTTGTGCCCCATGTATTGCAGGTGATGCCCCCTGGCCAGGACTCGTGGACACAATCTGGATACAACGGATGTTTCAGATTCCATTTCTGGCGCTTTGGACAGTGGGTTGAAGTAACGATAGATGATCGACTGCCGTGCATAGGTGGGAGGCTCTGCTTCTCTCGACACCGCTCTGAAGAGGTGTTTTGGTTACCGTTAGTGGAAAAGGCATTTGCTAAGTACGAAATTTCTTAAGTAAAAGCCATCTGCATTCTAATTCACTCTTTGCATAATCCAAGGGTTAGATAAGGATTTGTAATATCTTCTTCCTGTCACTCCCTTTGCATAAGATCCATCTAAAGAAGATGATTTCTATTTACTTCTATTTTATATACAGCTTTTGTAACTATACTTGACCAATCTCTTGATCACCTTCTTTATCATTATAGTTCTACTTAACCATTAATAACAACTATTTGTACAAAGGAATCTGGATAGATATATTTGGGAACATTTCCATGTGTCATGGTCACTTTCAATATGTATAAATCTTGATTTAAGTGTACAGTTATGTTCTTAGTATTAACTCATTCAAGCAGTTTATAAACCAGCCTCATTGAGCTGGGACTTAATTCACAAGTGCATCAGATGCTGTGAGTTCTTTAATTGAATGTATTGTTGGTCAGGGACCTGCAGGTGATGTCCCTGGATCCATGTAGGGAAGGGGGAGAGGTGTTAACACAGTTTCCATACACAGCTTGGTTGTTATGAACAATGTTGCCTTGTTCTGATATTGGGATTCCCTCCCACCTGCTGCACAATTGTCTTCTGCTCAGGATAGCCTCGTATTATTGTCCAGTTTAGTATATTTTTAAACTGGTGCTGACAATTATAAAACTCTGGTCTTTGTATTACTCCTCAAACCCTTTATTGCATGTTTTGTATCTTTTGTACGTTACTTAATTAAGTTTAGAGGATGTAGATTAAATCAGAACATTTAATTATTTGTTACTAAAAATGTGACAGATTACCAAGATGTGCTCCACTTAGTTAGTGCTCCACTCCACTAAGTTTTGAAGAATGTGAAACATTTTCTTTATCAGCGTTTGCACGAATGTTGCAACCTCTCATCCCGTTTAACTATAACGCGGATCAGTGTGTGTGCTGTTTCGTGACAACTCTTGACTAAAACTTTTTGTGTCGCTCTTCCTTCTCCAAAGATTCCATGGCTGCTATGAACAGCTGTGGGCCGGGCAAGTGGGTGAAGCTTTAGTTGACATTACAGGAAGCCTTGCTGAGAGGTGGACACTCAAGAATTCTAGGAAAAACAATGAGGAACGTGGCCACTTGGATATTTCCGAAAGGTCCAAATTTGAGTTGCTGAAGCATTTAAACGATAAGAGCTTCATTAGTTGCTCTGTCCATGGTTCAGCCGAAGGTAATGTTAATCATTCTAAATCTATGCAAAATATCCACAACTAGATTACTGGTCAGTCAGATTGCTCAATCTCACTGCAAAAGATAAAGTTCTTATTTGTTCTGTACAACTTACCCTCCAGGTGCCAACGATCGTGCAGAGTATCATGCCTTCAGTGTCACAGATGTGAAGCAAATCGATGGTCTGGTCGCCGAGGAGATCCGGCTGCTAAAGATAAGAAACCTGTGGGACAGGCGTTGCTGGAACGGTTCCTGGCAGGATGGGTAAGGTATTTAATAATGTCCTTGAATTTGTTTTGGTCAGCTAGGTGTCTGACACATGGGGAAACCCATCACCATACTTAAGAGTGTCCAAACCAAACAGAGTTCCAAGCATCCCACCTACATATGGAAATTCCAGAAATATTTATTGGAATGGATTGCAACTCTCCCAGGCGGGACGCACCCTACATAACTAATTCCGGAGAGTATTAAGCATAGGTTGGCAAGAGCAAAGGCTTGGGGACACCAGAGTGTGCGTTGGGGGTACTGAAGGAGTCTAATCAGCTAAAACTGCATTCCAAAAAATGTCTGGCAAGCTTTCTTGCTGCTTGACCAGCTAGGACCACCCTATCCATTAGGATTTGGGATCCATCAAGTTTCAGCACAGTGGAATCTTAACAACATACTTACTACTCAGAGATTTTTAGTCAG
Organism: Callorhinchus milii; assembly: GCF_018977255.1. Lineage (NCBI taxonomy): Eukaryota > Metazoa > Chordata > Chondrichthyes > Chimaeriformes > Callorhinchidae > Callorhinchus > Callorhinchus milii. The sequence goes on along the minus strand of NW_024704752.1, from coordinate 9,781,663 downwards.
TGATTTATTGCGTGAAGGGTGGTGGCTGTCTGCATTTCAGATTTAATGCTGATTTCTGATCAGTGATTTATTTTTCAGAGGTGATGGTTGGAAGAAAGTGGATCCTGCCATTGCTTCCAAACTGCAATCCTTGGCAGCAGATGGGGAGTTCTGGGTGGAGGAGGAGGAGTTTTTCAGAGATTTTGATGAGGTGACTGTAGGGTATCCCATAAATCCAGAGGGAAATATCATCAGTCTTTTAACAGGTAGGTTTAGACATGTATTACCTTAACAAACTTTCAATGATGAATGTGCCAGTTTGTACCCTTCTAAAATTCTCATGAAATTGGGTTTCAGAGAATCAAAATAAACAACAATAATAATAATCCTTGCATTTGATTAAATGAGAGTTAATTATTTTGATTTCATTCTATAGGTAAAAGTTTGTGCCATACACAGCTATGTCCAGGAGCATGGGTCAAAGGACAAACTGCAGGTGGCTGCCGTAATAACAGCAGTTTTTGTAGTAACCCCAAATTCTGGCTGAGAATTGTGAATCCTTGTGAAGTGGTTATCGCACTCCTACAGAAAACCCAGGACTTCAGCAGCACCAATTGTTGGACAGAGCGTATTTCTGCACAGTGCCATGACAATGAAGAAGATCCAGAGCCTGATATTATGCGACAGAAGCATTACCGAGCAATAGGGCTGCACATATGGAAGGTATTCGCACATCAATGCAAAACATACAAGCAGAAGGCATCTGTCACAAACAAAGCAAAGATATTTGTGAACATGCAAGATGAAAAATGAAATAACAGATCTGGTCATCAACTGCGGTTAGAATAGGTAGCCCAACAGGAATGGGTTCCATGACAGGACTATGCAGATTACATTTGTTCAATTGAAAGCTATCCTACAGAAGACACAAATGCTTAAATGTTCTTAACTTAATTTGTATTAAAACTTACAATTTAGATTATAGGTTAACATAACATCTAAATGAGCTATGGCTTTCAGTTTCGGTAACAAGATTACACTAACTAGGGAATGATATTTCAAATATAATTTAGAGGTCTATTGGATTTTAATTTCAATAACCAATAAAATGTCAGACCACCGTAGCTTGTTATAAAGTGACAAATCTTTACAGTAAGATTGAGGTGGATGCAAATTCTCAATTTGATGTTATGCATTAAATAATTTTTTAATTTCTCATTTCAAACTTTCAGGTGGAGAAAAGACGGTTTAATTTGCAGAAAACGGTTGCCAAATCACCGGCCATGTCAACAGAATGTCACACATATGACAGGGAGGTGAAACTGCACGGTGTACTCTCTCCTGGCTACTATCTTGTTATCCCCAGCACATTTATGAAGGATGAAGCCATCCAATTCCTGCTGCGTGCCTTCTCATCATCAAAGATCTCAATGAAGTAAGAAAACAATAATGTGTAGTACTCTATACTCTATATAGTACTCTTCAAGTTGGCTGATATCTCAGAGCACTTTCCAGGGAAGGGGTTGGAGCAGGCGTGAGAGGGAGGTGGCCAAAGTCTTGTTTGAAGAGGTTGGGTTTGAGAAGCACAAGAGCAGAGAAACATAAGTAACAAAGGAAACAGGATACTCATTATATACTATGATAAGGTGCTATATTAAATGCAAGGATTATTATTAACACTATCTGATGCTTTTCTCTCCTCAGTGCAATGAAGGCAACTCAGCCAGTAACCCAGTTTGAGGAGAATTGTGAAGGGGAGTGGGAGATGATACAGTTCATGGATTCATGGATCAGTGGAATGAACGCAGGTGGAAGCAGGAATTTCCCAACATACAACACTAATCCGCACTTTCCATTTTCAATCCTCTCGGACACTGGTGTCAAGAATGTTAGAATCACACTGCACCAGGAAAACTCTGATGGACAATTTCTGCCAATAGGATTCCATGTTTATCAGGTAATGCATTAAACCCAATCATGCTGCATATTTTAAATAACCTCAAGCACCCCAATTCCATAGGTGCCATTTTTAGAAACATTGAAAAAACATGTTTCCCAGATGAGGGAGGAAATGGTTTCTTTAAGGTTCCTGTCCCAGGAAAATTCACCCTGTCTTTGTTTCCTGAAAATACTATTTTGAAGTTACTGCAGTGGCTGTTGTTCTTACAAGGTTTTATTTAAGCTGTTGCTGGTTTTGAATAGGTATATAATAACAGCAGTAAACCATTGAGCCAAGCCTCCTCTTATCTTCTGGAGCCAACAGTGAGCTGTGTACCACATCGCTATACAAAGGAGGTGACTCAGCTTTGCACTCTTAAGCCAGGAAGCTATAACATTGTACCCTCTACATATCAACCCAACAGTGAGGCAAGTTTTACAGTGTCTCTGGAGACCAAAATAGACAGGTGAGATAAAAAATTCTGTTCATCTTATTTCATCCAAATGTGCTGCCATTTTGTGTCCGTTTCATTAAAATACACCCTGCCCAAACCTAACCCATTTTTGAAAAGGTATAATCTAGGGTAAATTCAGCAGACAATTTATGAGCAGTAATGTCCCACAAACAGCCAATGTTTCAATCATGCTTTCAGCACCTCTCTCCTCCCCTCAGCTCTCCCCTCCCTCTCCCTACAAACAGCTTGGGCTCCCAGACACTTTTGTGAAACACTTTGAAACATCCTCCTCAAATGAAAAATACTATATAAATGTAATTTGTACTTGCATTTCACTTTAACATGTTGTTTATTCCTCTGCTCAGGAAACCATTGCAGTGTCAAGAGAATTTGGGACACGCCATTGATGAGGTAACAGTGATTTAATTTAGTAATTTAGTTTTAATCTGTAAATCTGATTTTTAAATACAGTATTTATAAAAAGTAATAATCTAGTTTCAAATGTTGACAAACGGGGGGGGGGGGCTCTGAATTCCAGTTTGTGAAATTCAGTCTGTGAATCCCAAGTCAATAAAGTTCAATAAAATCCTAGAAAGACTGACATTTTACAAAAAAAAAATTTTACTTACCCACCTTTTGTCAGGTTTGCCAACTGGGTTTTACCTATTCGAAGTTGCAGTTAAACACAGAATATTGTGAATATTGCAAATCTGATTGGGTTTCTATGCCTATTATTGTCTTATTGCTGACAGTACTTAATGCTCACCACTTGGTGCCACTATGGCTTCATGTTTGAAGCAGATGCTGACGTGCATGGGTTCAGTCAGGGAATTGTATTCTTCTGCTGTCAGGAAAATGTGTTCTGTAGTTAGCACTAGAATATTTAAACTGCAAATTTATGTTGACAGGCTTTTTGGGAGGGATTGACTTGTTAAAGCAGATTGCGTGAGGTTCTAGAGAAAAAAACAAAATGATCATCAGACTTGTGCCAATAGGAAAGGCAGCGCCTTGGGATGTCCTCCCGAAGTGAAAGGCGCTATACAAATATAATTTTGTTGTTATAATGTTAAATCTGATGACACAGGGCTGCAGAATGCAGGGTTATGGAAATGACAAGGGAGGAGAATTGTGTTATTTATCTGTGGCTGACAAAGTTCAAACGCAAAGAAGACCTCAGTGTTTTTTCTTGTAGAATTGAGGGTGTGAATGATGCTGATAGCAGATGGAAGAGATGAAACTCATGAATTTTAGACTTTACATTTGCTGAGGGATTTCTTTCATGTTCCTGGCATCGTCAGTGTGATTCTTTAAACGTAAAAATACTCAGTTGTTCTTCGAGTTTGTCCTGCCTGGAGTCCTTTAAATTCAGCCAGTTGCATTGCAATGTTTTATTGGGTTCTGTGGGTTCCTGGGTCAGACAGTAAATCAAAGTGATTTGTCAAAGTTGGACAGCAGATAGATTACTCGTGATAGCTGAACATAGACAGGTGACTGGATGACCGGAAGTTGGTGACTAGATGACCAGCAGAAGCTGGCTAGATAACCAGATGATCACAACCCTTACTACTGGGAGAACAGCTGAGCACTTTTACCTGTGTTATTATCTGAAATTATGTTTCCTGTCCCTGAGTGTTCAACTGAGATTGGTCAAACAGATATAAGGCTTACAGTAACGTTTAAGTTGACATAACTAACAGTAGCTTCCTCTTCTGTTTCCCAAAGCTTTCCTACAACTCAGTGATGCAGCACTAAAACTCCAAACTCTCCAAATGATTCTCTGAACACAGTAAGAAACTTTTTTTTATCAGAAGGGAGTCAATCGGGAGACATTCACTCCCCAACATTTGCACATCACAGAACCAGACCACCTCACGCTAATAAGATGTGACAGCGCTCGTCATTGTAAATGAGCAGCTCTGCTTTAAGCGGCTGGAAATGTGCTTGATGCGCAGGAGCGAGAACAAAGGCTGCCTCAGAACTGGATGCTACTTCAAAGAGTCAGCAGCTCTGCACAGCAATGGACAAAGAGCTGATCAGTCTCCCGCTGCTTTGATGTTTACTGAAGACAGATGAGAACAACATTTAAATTCAGTTTGTACTTTGAGCACACCCTGTTATACAGTTCACTGAGTTTTAAAGGTCTGCGTTGCTTGTATTGTTTTCTCAGGCGATGACCTCCTCTGGACTGGATTTTAATCATGTTAAAAACCTGGATCTTTAGTTCCATTCACCAATGTCTCTCTTCTAATTTGCACGATGCAGGGTGTACTGAGGTACACTGCTCTCTTAACGTGTGCAGCTTCTTTTAGATCAGGGACAACCTCACTCATATCTTTCCTGTGAGGTAATGGTTACTATTCAGCATTGGCCAATGACGTACCCATCAGCTTCAATTTGGTTTGAATTTTTGCCCGACACAGTATGAAAATATATGGACTTAATTCTTGCAGGTTTGGGCTCTGATATATAGTACTGAATAACATAACCTGGTCTGAAATGTGCATTACTTTTAGTGATAGATGCTAGGTTATGTAAATCTTGGAGTAGCAAGTTGAGGTTTGGGCATCCTATTACAGGAAGAATGCGAGACTTGGAGAAGGTGCAGCATAGATTCACCAGAACAGTACCAGATATCAGGTAATATATATTTAAATAGAGGCTGGCTAAACTCTTCTATGGAAGCAGAGACTAAGAAGGTATATAATATAGGTCTTTAAGAATTTGAAGTTAAGACAAGGTAAATAGGAAAAACTATTTCCTTTAGTTGAGGAATCAGTCATAATAGTGCTAGGTCAAGCAAAAGAATCAAGGATGAAGGTATAGAAGGAATTTCTTCAATAATAGGGTTCCTTTGGATAAACAGATTTAGCAAGAGAGTACAACATCTTGCATTCTGCTCTTTATCACTATCCATCTACCCCTGCTGGAATATGTGTGTGTAGGTGTGGACTGTGTGAGTACATGATTGGGCTCGACTGTAATGTCCTCCGTAGTGAGTCCGCCAATAATTGGCTATGCTCATGCATGAAAAATGCCACTAAGGTTGAGATACCAGAACCCTATAGACTCTGGAATCTAACTTCAGCATGAAACAGTGCCTTTGTTTATATAAGGTGAGAAATTGAGACAAAGGTTGACGACAGAGATCTGAGTACCCTTTCACTTTGGACTTGGAAGGAATAGTAATACAGCTGGACCCTAAGGAGTTGCCATATGATAGCTGGATAATGCTTGAGTTATTGACATGAAGCGCTGCTGTCCCAGACTAAAACTATCTGCATTCTCCAGTCTTTTGATGCTGGTTTGCTATTCGTGGCTCACTCCCTCTACACCACTGTCAGAAGTCGAACCTTTAACCACTACACTCCCATCTTTAGGAATTCTTAAAATCACTTTGCTATGGTCCTTTAACCTTGCTTTGAAAAACATCCCTAAAAATGTATCTCTTGAACCCATTCTTTCAGTCAAGTGTAAATTTATTTCTCAGTGTTTAGAAGTTTGAGGTATTATTTTATCTGACTGTCCTAATGCAAAAGTAAGTTGTTAGTATGGGTTTCACCTCCATCATCAACAGGCAACACTAAGGAATGGGTTGAAGCAAATGGACCCTACCCACATGCACTGATTGATACCTGTTAGTGAAAACAGTATGTTTGCAGACAAATAACAATATTTTACAGAATTAAAAGAATGGCTGATTGAATAAAATGCCAGCAATTGTAATTCTTCGCAAAGTTCATGTTGACATTTATTTGCTCTTCACACCACCACACACATAAAGGATGCTGCGTAAATGCAAGTTGTTGCAGTATATTTTTCTAATTGCATACTGGTTATACATTTTGTTGGTTATATGCAATTTGCTAGTTTTGTATAATTTATAATTCTTGCATTTGATGTAATATCTATAAGATTGAAATGTCTCAAAGCTTCACAGGTTATTGCTGTCAAGTTTATTTATAGGCAAATGTTACAGCCAATTTACACACACCTAGCATAACGTGAATAACCAGTTTTGAACCAGTTATATTGAAGGTTGTTCGCTGTGACTCCCTTGTCTTTTTGAATATTGTAACTGAACCATCTGAACAAATACATTTTTGATGAACTTCTCAATCTGTGCAGTCCTGTAGCTTAGTGGTTAGAGCGCTCGCCTCGCCAGTGAGAGGACCTGGGTTTGATTCCCGGGCAGGATGAAACGTTAGGCAAGTTTCCTTACTTCACAGGCCTCTGCTCAACCAGCAGTAAGTTGGAACCAGGGTATTAGTTGATTGGCGTATCGCTTTTCCAGGGGTAATAAACCCTTAAAAAAAAATAATAATTTGGTCGCTTCAAACCCCAACTATTTGTGGGACCGACCTGCCCGTTCTCTCCATTCAGCAGGTTCTGATCTGCTCCATGTCTCCCGCCTGACCCGCCCTACCACCGGTGGTCGGGCTTTCAGCCTCTCTGCCCCCACACTCTGGAACTCCATCCCACGGTCCCTTCCCCTCGCTTCCTCCCTCGCCTCCTTCAAGGCCGGTCTCAAAACGCTTCTCTTCAACCGTGCCTTTGGTCTCCCCCCCCCCCCCCCCACCACCACCCCTCTGCCTTCCCTCACCCCTACACCCCGCCCTCCCCCACGCTCGGGGCAGCGCTTTGGGACGTCCCAAAGGCGCTCTATAGATGCCATTTCGGCGGCGAAGGGTGGGGGGGACCCTGCTGTGGCGATTGGCTGCCGCGTTTCGCTGACGAAATATACAGCGGATGCACTTGATAGCGGGTTGCGGTGAAGCACTTTGAGACGTCTCGAAGGCGTGACGAGGCGCTGCATCAAACGTGAGGGATGACCATCATTTGCTGCTGTATATAGTCTAAGCTGACGCTCCAGTGCAGTGCTGGGCAGACGCTGCATTACTGGAGGTGCCTCATTAAGGTGAGAAGTTAAGCCGAGGCCCCGTTTGCCTGTTTGGACAGATGTTAAAGATCTCCCGCGGTGTTGAGCGAATAGAGAAGGGAGTTTCTCTCTCCCGGTCGACAAACCCCAGATAAAATCGCTCATTCACTCGCTCGCTGCACGGCTGTTTGCGAGACATTGTGCAGTATTTGCCCACTAAACTCACAGTCACTACACTTCACGGTGAATCCTGTGAAGAGTTTGAGTCATTGTCCTGATGTGAAAGGAGCTGTTGCCGTAATGTGACGTTATTATCGTCAATAAGAACTAAGCTACACAGTTTGCCATTGATATTGCTGTCTGACAGCTTTCCCACCGCTTGTCCAGCTCGGACCACCCGCCCCGTTAGGGCCTTGGCTTGGGGTTAACAGGAGCCGAGGGGGAGATATCAACTTTGTGACTCCCAAGGGTTGCTGAGGAGCCAGGCCGGGCGAGCCTGTAACCAGTGACTGCTTCCCGTGCGAGCAGTGTGATGGGGTGAGGGTGGGGGAGCGGCGGTGATCTCCAGGCTGGGGTGACATTCCCTATACACGTCACAGTTGTGTAACAAAGTTGTGTAACAAAGTTTACACAACTCCCTCAGTCCCCCCCGCCTCGCCCCCCCTCTCTTCCCCTTTTCAAGTTCGTCCTTCCTTTTCAACCTTGTGGAGTCCTGTAGCTCAGTGGTTAGAGCACTCGCTTTGCAAGTGAGAGACCTGAGTTCAATTCCAGGCAGAGGGCCAAACCTTGGGCAAGTTTCCTTACTCCACACAGAGCCTAATAATAGTCCCTCCAAAAAACTAAAAAACAATAAAAAATTGGTCATTTTCAATCCACGACTGTTTGTGGGACATTGCTGTGCGCAATTGGCTGCCGCGTTCGCCCACAATTATACAGTCAATTCACTTTACAGTGTGTTCTGTGAAGCGCTTTGGGACGTCCTCCCGACGTGAAAAGCGCTATATCAAATGCAAGGATTATTATTATTATTATTATTATCCTCATGACCGCGGCCACCGGCGCAGACCGCAGTGGGGTCGGGAGTGCTCCGCCTCCGGGGCTGTTTGTTGACAGCGGTTGCCATGGAATCGACGCACGGCTGACGCGCGGGAGACGTCACCCCACGCGCCCCTCCCTCCCTCCCCCACCCCCCGGGGGGGGGGAGGCCGCTGCGCGCGCAGGTCTGCGAGTCCAGGCCGCCGCCATGAACAACAAGTTCGACGCGTGAGTCCCTCCCGGGGGCCGCTGTGGGGGTTTGGGCCCCACAGGGGCCGCGCTCCTCCCCTCGGCTCTGTCCTGGGGGGGCAGGTCCCTCCCTCCCTCCGTCGGGCGGTCGGTCGGTCGCTTCTGGCAGAAGAATCGCAAATAAACCGTCCCGGTCCCGGCCCAGCGAGAGCCTGTCAGAGCCCGGGGCTGGGGGTAGGAGGGGGCAATCCAGGTGTGAGGGGGGGCTGTTGGGGTACATTGGGACTCGGGGTGTAGGATGTTTTATATCTACACATATACATATATATATATATATACACTACTGATAAATATATAGTAATCCTCGCAGTTGGTGCAGCGCCTCATCACGTCTTCGAGACGTTCTCGAAGCGCTTTCAGGGGTTACGCCCCAAAGTGAATTGGCGGTACGTTTTTTGGGGGCGAGACGACGATCGTCAGGCACTTGGGGTGCGGATATAATAGTAATCGCCGCCACCGCCGCCGCCGTCGTCGTCGTCCGCGCGTTTGGTGTAGCGCCCGATCACGTCGTTGAGACGTCGCAAAAGCGCTTCGCACGAATGTACTGTAAAGTGGATTGACTGTATGTTTTTGGGGGGTGGGACTGGGGGATCTCATCCGGATGTGGGACTGACGTAAACACTGTGCCGTGTGATTACAACTTCTGGGGAATTAAATTCAACTGATTTGACTGTTCAGCCCACCGTCATGTTCTCTTTGTTTATCATTGCCTTTGTGCCGTGGTAAATGTTTGTAAAAGGTTTGGCTTTTTTTCCAGCCGCAGTTTGTAATAAAGTAACATCAATGTGAAGTGAAGTACTTTGAGGAGCTCCTATTCCCTAATAGTTTATAAGTGGTTTTTTTCTTATTTTCCCGGACGCAGCAGTCAATATACTGCACTTGAGAAACGATGAGCTTCAAAGGCTGAATGGCCTTCTCTCAAAGAATAACCTTTACGAAAATTTGGGCCAGTATTTTCTTGTTCATTCAAATCAATTTTTCACTTTATGCAAATTCATGAATTGGTGTTAGCTATGACACAAACTGTTGTTTACTATAACATCAATAGCCTCCCGTTTCTCATTGTTACAATATCAAATATTTCAGTGAGTTGCAGTCTTCTCGTTTGCACCATGTTCAATCTTGGGGGTAATTGCAGGAAAAAATGCTTTAACGATATTGCGTTTACTCCTTTAAAATGCCTTCGCAACAACTTCTAAACACAATATTTGCATAAAATGCATAAAATATTTAATCCTTACATTTGATATAGCTCCTTTCATGGCAGGAGAATGCTTCAAAGTGCTTCAGTACAATATATATAGGATTTACAATAAAGTGGAGTGAATGTATTTTGTGACTATGTTGACATACAAAGAATGGATTTTATTTGACAAATACTCCTTACTGTTGACAGTATCCTGTGATTTATAACTGCTGTCTGGCTGCAGCTTTGTGTGCCTGATATGCCACTAAAAAGGAGGTGTGTTACCGATTGATTGTTGTTATTTTTACTGAAAATTCTGCATTTTTAAAAAAATTCAAAAGGAATTTCTTACAGTGTTATTTTATCCAGTGATTTCTATCTCAGTGTCGACACTTACCAATTAGTCTCCTGAATTGTAGATTGAAAGATGATGATAGTGGAGACCAAGATCAGAATGAAGATAACCACACACAGAAAGAGAGTGAGAAGGAAAAATCAGACAAAGAGAAGAGCCAGAATAGCATCAAAAGGAAGGTGAGATGAGTTCTGAATCATTAATAGGGGTTGTTTATTGCATGATAAAGCAGGCACAGTACAATAAAAAGAGAAACTAAATTAAATGAAGTGTTACCGAACCAAAAAGGGGAGCAGACTGGAAGGATAGCAGTTAAGAAGAGGGAATCTGAAGTAGAGAGCCTGATGTTCGCAATAATTGGGATCAGTTGCATTGTGAATATTAAAACAGTATGTATACCTCTCCCTCTCTTTCTATCTGTGTATGCATGTTTGTGCAGGTCTTTCCCTCGCTCTCTCACTAGTTATTTACTTGTCTGGATCAGATCTCCACCTTGAACCGTTCAGGAAGAATCATTGCTTATGCAAAGCAATTGCATGCAGTAACATTGCGTGCAATTTAAAAGAAAATATTGCTGACATTGCAGGTAGACTTTACTTCCACATCAGAGATGAAAGGAATAATTGCAGGTTAAGGGGTATCCTCTTGTGTATGAAATTATTTATTGACGTAGGTAAGGTAAAACCAGATTATTACATTGGGCATGGGAGTAGAGGCCATAGAAACAAATGAAAACTAAATTCAGAACAGGTATCACGGAAATGTCTTGACTCCATTCATCTACTAATCAATAGAGGCAAACCATTCACATTCATTATTTTCTAAATCTTGTACACCCATTATATGTGTTGTCTTTTAAAATACAATGTCACTAGAGGTGTGTTTGCTGCATTTCTATATTTTTACTTTAAGAGGCTAAAAGGCAAAGATGAAGTATGGTAGGAGAAGACCATTTGCCCTATCTAGGCTGTTTCTTCCCCAGACAGTCTGCAACCCATTTGATATCCTGAGAAAAGTTTCTACTATCTTTTGTCTGCACCAAAGGTAAATCAACAGATTTCAGAATGTCAGTGCAATCCTTTACCCTGTGTTCATTGTGAAACACTTGTGAAACTACTGGGGTGTTCCATCACCCCAGTAGTTCTTCTAAAACCCTTATCTAACAAATCTTTAGCTGGGAGTTAAACATGTCAATTATACTGATAGGAAAATCTCAAGGCTTGTTAACTTGAAACTGCACTTCAGTCTAATTATATAATCTGCTGTTCTTTAACGTGGTTAAGTCGGGGAAATTGGATTAAAAGATCTGCCGTGATCTAATAACTGGCAGAACAGCCTTGATAGGCTGAATGGCCTATTCCTCTTATTATGTTCAATATAAATTCAGTGGACTGTTTCTATTTTATACAGGCTGTGGTCCCTGGCCCAGGAGAACACCCGTTCCAGTACAACTACACATTTTGGTACTCCAGGCGGACTCCAGGCCGCCCCACCAGTTCGCAGAGTTATGAACAGAATGTTAAACAGATTGGAACCTTTGCCTCTGTAAGCCTTTATAATAATAATCCTTGCATTTTATATGTGCTTCCCAGGTAATTGCAGTCAAGTGTCATGACTGTGTATTTGTAGGCTAAGATGACAACCAATTTGCACACAGCAAAGTTATTTGCTTAAAGCTACAGTGTAAACAGCAGATCTTTTGTATAAACCTGACATTTTGTAACGTAGATATTTGAGGCACGAGTTAACTCACAAAATGCCAGATTGTCCCAGGAGATTTTTAGTCAACAATGTTTACTGTTTTCAAAGGCAAAATACTTCAGGCAAAATGTGTTTAAAACTTTAGCTTATGAGTTTAATAACCGAATTCTCACTGAATGAGCAGTAGAATTTTTCACAAAGATTAGAAGAGCTAGAATCACAGGGCTGCCTGAAAGGTTTGACGTGAGCTTTACAGTGCTAATTGTTACTATCATCGATTGGTTCTGAACCTTAACCACTGCAGAACCTCTTGTACTTCCACAATGGTGACAAGAATAGTGCCAGCAGTGGTGGAGATATCTGCAGCTTTGTTAATCACATTCTTTATTTAATGGAGACCATGCAGGTGAATGGCTGTCAAGAAGGAGGAGAAGTTAGACTTTCACATAAGGGATATGTGAACGGATGTGACTTGGAGGGAGTAAGGAGCGAAGCCACTGTGGGGCGTCATTGCAACATATACAGTGCCCTGCACAACTTGATTTGAATTAAACTTAAAAAAGAATTGAATATGTATCTGTAAGGAATTTATCTTCACAGTGATGATATACTCCATATTTCATGTGGAGTATAAACACTGGCATGGGCTGGTTCGGCCAATTGGTCTGTTTCCTTGCTGTTCTTTGTAAACGTTTGTAAGAATAATGACAATTTTTCAAAAAGGGAGAGAATACTTATAGAATTATTTCTGCTTATACTAATCAGAAAAAGCTTTATACTTTGCAAGTTGAGTTACAATGACTTTGCAAGCCACTGTGGGGCGTCATTGCAACATATACAGTGCTCTGCACAACTTGATTTGAATTAAACTTAAAAGAGAATTGAATATGCATCTGTAAGGAATTTATCTTCACAGTGATGATATTTCTCCCAGGATTATCTTGGGTTGTTGGGGTCATCTGCGATTAACTACGAAACAATAAACAGTTTGTTCATCTCACTCTAGTCCTATTAATAGTGTGGATGTCATTATGCAATAGAGATGCCAAAATATATTAAAAGTTTTTTTAAAAAATGGTTTAGACATAGTCTTGTATTTAATAGGAGTACAGCTTGTCTCCTGACTTAAGAGTCTAGCAGAGTATTACAGAATGTCTGTGTGTCCTTTTAGTTTTCCTGAGGTCAAGTTGTCGTAATAAATACATATTGTAAGTAGCACATTTTCAGTGTGTCCTTTCGAACCATTCTGCTATGTTTCTAATTAGTAAAGACTTGCATCTCAGAGAACAACTTTTCAGGTTTGGTGCTTGATGCTAGTAAAGCCATGGTGCAGAAAACACAGCCTTAAAAGGCTAAATCAACAGTCAAACTGTTAAATGAGTAACCTCTGCTTAGATAGCTTCTAAGATCCTCCAAAGTGATTCTAAGTGCACTTGATTTCATCATTGTGTTTTTAACCTTTTTACACAGAAATTGTCAATCTTTTATTATTTGAACTACCTCCCATCGCCCTTTCAATAATTTCTGCCGATAATCAAATCATTGTTTGTGATCCTAGGGCCAAGGCTAGATCTCCCAGATCACTCTGACCAGAAACTTACAATGTAGAATGACAGTCGTGGAATTGTATACCATGCAGTGATGTGTTGGTATATTTCTGTGGTGCTACCTACCAGTGAATATTGTGCCTTAGTTAAAATACTACCTGGCAAAAGATTAGTGTGCACAATAAGCACAAAATAAACACCATTAAACCGCAAAGGACACCATAGTTTAAGTGCATTTTTTTAAAAATGAGAACAAAAGCATGGGTTGGTTAAAGTTGTAAATGTTTTTGTAAGTTGTAATAGCAACCTGAAATAGCAAATAGTTAAATATCTGAAAATCACCTGTATGTGAATTTCACCATCAATGTTTGATTTATTTTCAGGTTGAACAATTCTGGAGGTTTTATAGTCACTTAGTTCGACCTGGCGACTTGACTGGCCACAGTGATTTTCATCTTTTCAAGGATGGCATCAAACCAATGTGGGAGGTGAGTTGCTATGTTTGGAGGGGAGAACTGAACAAATATATAGTCTTGCCTAGAGTTTTCCTGTGTGGCCCTGCTATTCAAGTAACATTCTCTTTATTTCAGGATCACATCTTTTGCGCATTCATTTTACAAAAGGTTTACATTTAATTGTGGACAGTCCAACGTCTGTTTGATACACTCCAAATCCTCCAAATTTACCCAGACTCAGCTCCAGGTTTGCATCTTGGGCCAATTTAGATTCATAAGGGAATCAGACACAAGGAAATGAGTCCAAAACAATAATAATAATCCTTGCATTTGATATAGCGCTTTTCACGTCGGGATGACGTCCCAAAGCGCTTCACAGAACACACTGTAAAGTGAATTGACTGTATATTTGTGGGCGAACGCAGCAGCTAATTGCGCACAGCAATGTCCCACAAACAGTCGTAGATTGAAAATGACCAATTTATTATTGTTTTGGGTTTTGGAGGGATTATTATTAGGCTCTGTGTGGAGTAAGGAAACTTGCCCAAGGTTTCCCCCTGCCTGGAATTGAACTCAGGTCTCTCACTTGCAAAGCGAGTGCTCTAACCACTGAGCTACAGAAACAACACATAAATCCTGAATGTCTCTTTTCAAGACTTGATTTTGCATGTTTTCTTGCCCATGCATAATAATTATTCACTTTAGTATTACTATATTTTGTTCGCTTCTTTTTCATTTCTCTACAGTGAAAAGTACAGTGAATAGAAACTCAGCCTTGAATAGAAACCACTTCGCAAGAAGCAGATTTGTTAGGAATAAGATTAATGATTAGAGAATGATACCAATTGCATGCATGTTTACATTTTAAGTGACATGTATCAACCCATTAGCTTTTAAACCTTTACCCCTCTCAATGAGTGAGACAATGACCATCCTGTTGGCTTATTAAATTATCCCTAATCTAAGTTGTACCTGCTAATTACAGTAGATAGTTACACGAACAGTTTGAGAAATCACTGTTCATCTGGTTTATTTAAATTTAAATAAATACTCAGCTGTGTTAAACCGCCAAACAGCTTCCTGTTTAGATATGTTTATGTTTTGTGAAGTGCATGAGATACTCTTGATTCTGTTTTTCATCATCTGGCACTTGCTTGACATAATGAAAAAAACATTGTGCAGAGTCTTTTGTAAAGTAGGTGAGTGAATTGATATGTTACTTTGTTATTGATATCCTCAACAAAACATGTTTGGTTTGGATGGACAGAAGTCATTTATTTTAAGAAAGGAAAGTTTAAACAAAAACAGCAGCTAAAATATCAGCTAAAATGTCATACTGGTATTTGTTTCTTGCCTATTATGCAATTGAGTCCATTCGTTATTTAAAGGCATGGGACTTTATTTTGACAGAAGTATTTCCATTGATTTAAAGCGCAATAGAAATGGAAGGAATCCCTCGGATTGATGTGCATTGTGCAGTTGCACATAGTGATTTGATGACTGTGTTTGGCTGTGAAGAAGCACAAGCCTAAGATGGTGAGGTAGATTTTAGGAGTTTTCATAGTTTAACTTTATTTTAGCCATTTTGTGTTTGTGTGGTTGTATTTATTTTAATGCTTATGTAGAGAGATTGGAATAGACAGACAGTGGCATTGTCACAGCCGCTTACGGTACACCTCAAAACAATGGAAAGTAATAACTCTGCTCCCGAGGTCACTATTTATATTAAAAAAAGCTAACTGGGAGGAGGATAGTAAATCTTGGGCTGCTACAGTACAATATGTTTGTTTTGATGAAGATTGCTGCAATGCTGCCTCTGAATTCTTTCCATATGTTTTTGTTCTTTTTTTGATTTCCTCCTCTCGTTATCCCAGGCAAGGCTACAATCCCATGAGCATCAGCTACCTTCGAGTCCATCTCTCATGTATCCAGTGTGAAGGCGCTGTTTTGAATCTACTACTTAATGGCAGACTTGTCACATGGCTGCACCTGCTGGCTGTTTGACAGGGCCTATGATAGGGCTGGGGGTCCATTCTGACCTCTGGCCGCCTGTCAATAGCTTGCGGCTGCTTTCATCAATTTCCTCCCTATTTTTACCATTCGGAAATGCCCATGCTTTGACTCTGAAGTGGGATAGCAGGTGCAGACTGTAAATCTTACCTCTTCCTCTCCCTAATGGCAGGAACATTCTGTAACTTGAATCTTCACTGTCTGAATGTTCAGCTATTCATAGAGTATGGTACACGACAGCCGTTCCCATTCTCAAGGACAGTCAAAATCCCTGTCCTCCAATTTAGAATAAATAATTGCAAATCAAGGCATCAATGTAAACATTTTTTAAACTCAGTGTTAAATCCTAATACCCTTTTGTTTACTTCAAGAATGGGACAAAATGGCAGTATTACCTAGCTGTGTGGCCACACAACAACAAATTGCATTTATATACCAGCTTTCAAGTCAAAATAGGTGGATGAAGATGAGACCAGGCTTTGGTTTGAGGGTTTTTTCTGGACTCTTTGCAGGATGAAGCAAACAAGAATGGTGGGAAGTGGATTATTCGCCTGCGGAAGGGGCTGGCATCACGCTGTTGGGAGAATCTAATTCTAGCAATGCTGGGGGAGCAGTTCATGGTGGGAGAAGAGGTCTGTGGGGCAGTTGTTTCAGTTCGGTTCCAGGTACGTTGCTTGCTTCAGCACTTAAGAGGAAGTACTTTGCTTGTTTGGCTCTCAGCAGAATAATTCAGGACAAGATTAACAATGGGCAGATTCCACCTTTCTAGAAATAAATTGTGCAGAGTTTCACACCTAGAATCCAAGTTCACAGCAGATATATACTGCAAGGTTTTTGGTTGCTGAAAATGTCTTGTGATCTATGAAATCCTATTTAAGAAATGTTTTATTTGTAATGTAAGACCAGGTTATTCAGATTCTAATGGTTATAAGCTTTTCTTTATCTGAACAGTTGAGACTAATTTAAATTGATCTGTGATTTAAAAAAAATTAGGCCTGATTTGTCATTTTAAGAGTCATTTTACAGCATTTGCTACTGTTAAACTCAGACATTGTCACTAAAAGCACAAATTCCACTGAAGTATAAAATGCCTCGGTGAAGGTAACATTTTAAGGTATTGGTAATATGATTTGTAATCTGATGTACTGTCGAGATTTGCACTTTGTTTCAGTACCTACAACATTTAAAGAAAATCTAGAAACCAGAGATTTGTGTTTTTAATTTGAAATATTTGTAACAAAATAAGGGAGTTAAATGTGAAATGTTTGTTTTGTTGTATGGAACTCAGAAAAGCTGTTGTTCTGCTTTAGAAGACAGTCACTTGGACTCTGGTTATGGCACAATAAAGATTAAATGCCATCACAGAGAAGAAACTTATCAGAGGCACTGCATTATATCAGTGATCCAAGTTGAAGAATTGAAGTGTTTATGGACAGAAGATACAATTGGAGGGAAAAAAAAGACACCTTTGCAAAAAGGAAATGACAAAATCCGACCTCTTTGCAGTACCGATGCTGTGGCTCGCATTCTTGTCGCAAAGAAACTTTTAATTTACCCTTTGGCCTGAAGCTTTCGTTTTTGCCCCAGCAGGAAAAAAGATTCCAAATTTTAGCGATGTTTTGTTGACTTTGCCATTTTAATGTTGCTGTTCATTTTGGTAAAGTATTGTATCTGCACCGTCAGTTAGTGAATTCGAATTTCTGTTTGTACCATAGGAGGATATCATCTCAATATGGAATAAAACAGCCAGTGACCAAGCGACTACTGCAAGAATCCGGGACACATTGCGCCGTGTTCTGAACCTACCACCCAATACTATCATGGAGTACAAGACTCATACAGACAGTATCAAGTGAGTACGCCAAGAGCTGGCAAAAATTACGATCAAATTGTGAGTACTAAATTGAGTTCAAAGGGAATTTCGTGGTTAGAATTATTCTTAGTGAGTATTGTGGTTGTCAGAATGCGGAATGCCTTACCACAAATGACTTAGAAGCGGAGTTCTTAACAATATTATTTAACCAGAAATTGGATAAATGCTCAAGGAAAAGTCCTATTATAATAATCCTTGTAGTTGATATAGTGCCTTATCACGTCTTCAAGACGTGAAATAAATTCCTGTCAAGGAAAGACAAGAATTTACTAGGGCAACTTGTTCTAGCTCGGGGGAGGGGGCAAGACTCACACACCCATGAATCAAATTCCTGGGATTCTATATATTAGTTAAATGGGTAGCCCAGAAATGTCAAAAGAGAAAGTATTTTGTGAATGACATTTACAACTGTAATGAGAATTTTATCTAGCTATATTTAATTGAAATATTGTTTGATTTTGTGGTGTATTGAATAACAATGTATTCCTGAATAATTCTGTTTCTTTCACAGAGATAATTCAAGCTTTAGAAATACAAAACTCACCTTGTGAGCACATTGTGCACTCCCTCCACTTCAGCTCATAAGGAAGGTACTTGCACTGTGTCATGAAGAAACTTCACTTTTTTTAAAGAGAGTAACAAAACTGAAAGCCATCTTCCAACGTTCAGTTTGAGTCCTGACTTCACTTTCAGAGACTTTCTCTTTGCCATTGGGTTATTTTTAGTGGTAAAATCTGCTGTACACCTGTCAATGTTTGTGTATATAGAACCTAAGGCTTAAAGCAAGACAGCTGTACTGCTGGTGGTGCACTTAAATTATTGGTTCCCTGTCTCCTTTGGCTACTCCATCTCATTCTCTCCTAATTTCATTTCTTATATCTTCACATCTATATTTCCCTTTTATCTCCATACTCCTGTTTGGTTCTTCTTATGGGGAAATGCTGCTGCTTTATTATTTTATAAGCCATCTTTTATTTGCAGATGTACATGTTCAGATATTTTTGCAAACAAACCATTTGCTTGGTGCTATTTTCAAATAAAAAAACACTTTATGGCTGACTTAGCTTTTCTGTTGTACTAAAGGATTTGAATGAATGATGCACAAAGGAGAAAAGCCATTAGAAACGCTACAACTCCTGAAGGCGATGATTTGGGCCTGAGTACAGTTACCAAAGGCCCATTTTGTATTTTACTTAAAGGTAATTCTTAATGTCTAGGGAGTAATTGTGGGCAGGATATTTAACAAGGTGGGGAGGAAAATAGTCGTGCATCCAAAATCAATTTTCCTCACCTGCTGGCCACGTGTAATAATAATAATCCTTGCATTTGATATAGCGCTTTTCACGTCGGGAGGACGTCCCAAAGCGCTTCACAGAAACACACTGTAAAGTGAATTGACTGTATATTTGTGGGTGAACGCGGCAGCCAATTGCGCACAGCAATGTCCCACAAACAGTCGTAGATTGAAAATGACCAATTTATTATTGTTTTTGGTTTTGGAGGGATTATGAGTTTATCATAACAATTTCAAACCTACATCCAGGACTGAGAACTTTAACTGATGTTCTCATTTCCCCTACCCCCACTAACCCACAGTGCTCAATTTCAGCATTCTCTGAACAGACCATTGATTGAACTCAAGTCAGTTAAATGGAGATACAAAGTTATAAACACTTATGACCATTAAAAATTCAACTCAGATGTCGACACTGGTCTGGCCACTTTAACAAATAACTTTATTAACTATGCTTGTCCATACAAAGATAATGAAGATGCCAGTATAATTATCACAAACAGGAATGAAGTCAGCTTTCAGGATCACAGGCACGCAGTACCAGCTGTGATCAACTTAGTACACTGTACCACACAATTTGTATCTGGGATAACTTATTTCCTATTATGAGGCAAGAACCATGTGCTTACAACATTAACTCAGCAAGTTGAGTAAAACATGTTCTATCATTTCTAACTCAAGTCTGTCCAGAATTATCTGGCAAATGTCATATTTACTACAACATACTACAACATGATTAAAGCAGCTTCTATCAAACATTCCACAAACAGGAGCTATTTATACTGTTTTAGTTTTTAAAATTCCACACTGAAGATACATTGATACCAATATAAAATTCCTAATTTATCAATTTTCATCATTTAATGGTTAGTGTCAAGCTGCTGAATCATTGAGGTCATTGGAAGAAATATCTTAAGATTCAGCTCATTTCGAAGAACATGTAGTTCTGTAAGAGATCAGAGAAATGCTTACACACTTAACTGAGTAAACAACCCTGAAAACCATGTAGAAAAGTTTGCCTAGATTTGCAACTTACCAGTAAAAAGGCTGCACTCAGTAACAGCACCTTTGCATTAGGGTTCATGTTGGCTGGAACTGCATTTTTAAAAAAAACAAAAATCAGAGCTTAAAAGTTTTGAAGACATATCTGACATTTTTAATGCCACCTGCAGTTATGACATGAACCTTAACATAAAAATTTCAGAATGCTTACACAATCTACACAAAACACATACTAATATCCATATTAGTATATCCTACAACATGCAAATCTATTAGCCTGGCTCAGCTGGTCACATTCTTGCTTCTTGGTCAATAACTTGTGAGTTTAATTGGGACTTAAACTCAGTCTAGACTGACGCTTGAGTTCAGTGCTGGAAAGTGCTGCATTGTCAGCTGAGAAATTAAACCGAGGTCCTACTAAAGATCCCATGATAATTCCGAGAGAGAAGAGAGTTTCTGCCAGTGTCCTGACCAAGAATTTTCCCGATAAACTGGTCATTCATCTCAAAACTGCTACCACACTTGTCTACAATCAACAGTCACTTGTGAAGTAAAGCATGTTGAGAAGTAAATTACATACAGTGTTACAGCACAGAAATGGGCCATAGACCACAACTAGTCCATGCTGATGTTTATATCCACATTAGCCTCAAACTCTCCTAAACCCCGATGGGATGCAAGGATCATTATACAGTATATTCTTTCTGTGTAATATACCTCAGTGCAAGTAAATATATCAGCATAAATTTTAGAAATTATGGGTAGCTCACTCAAAAGACTGCATTGCCTAAGCCAACACATGGACAGATGGCAAGCTTGGTCAAGTTCAGGGCCATTTTCTGGCTGGAATTCAATGGTTGTCTTCTGGATTTAATTGGGATCCTCCTGTCCAAGATTTACCAAGAAAACAGTGAGCCACAAAACCAACAGAATATTTGTACTGGAGCCAGTCAGTCAACGTCTGAATAAATAGGACCTCCCTTTACATCTCTAAGTATCCTCATGCCCTGATTAATGACTGTAACAGTAAAAGGGTTGTCTTACGAACAAGTCTGAGCAAGGCTCAGTCCCTGCAGTATCCAGGCTGCAGTACAGTGTTGTTGCCTTGGTTGCTAAGGAACGTTCGTGCTGAGCTGTAACAGTTCTTGTGGATTTTACGTTTTTGTCTTATTTTATATTCAAGGTTTTTATTTTAAGAAAATCTCCACGCAGTGATGTAATGGTCCTGTCCTTTCTAAGATGTGCTGAGTGTCTCGAGGCAACGATCATAAATAGAGCAGTACATTCATAAACAACAAATGTTATATGCGGTTTGGTATAGATTTATAAAAGATGCTTACAGTCCACACCAAAGTGATCGTGATCCATGTTAAATTCCGCATTGAAACCTCGCCATCGTTTCCAGATCAGCCCCAACCTATTGCCAATCCTGGACGTAACCTTCAGTGGTGAGCACACACAAGTAGTAGGATTATGGTGATATATTGCGATCACAATACATGCGAGAGCGCACACACACAGCAAATCAACCTTATTGCAGATCGACACAATGCAAGAGTAAGCTTGCGATATCAGTAATAATAAATAAAAATCATTGCAGGTGAGAGAAAAATTCATGATCTCTGTCAATTATAATAATTCATTTGACATAGCACTATATCATGTTAAAACATTACAGGATTTTCTGTAAATTGTAGTGACTATCTAGGTGTTATACAGCAGCTAATTTGTGCACCACAATGTCCAACAAACATCAATGAATTGAATGATCGTTTTTTTCTGGCGCTTAGAGGACCTCTCCTCATCCCAATAACTGCTGGAAAAGTACACTAGTAGGGGATTGCTGCACACAGTACAGATGTCTACAGCAACCTGCTGATCAAGAAGTTCTGGCCAGAGGCTACTCCATTAGGCAAACTATTAACCTGGATCTGATTTTATGAATCCAAATCACTATGTTATAAACCCCTCACTCAATCCCTTCGCCTTGCCCTCTCTGGTTGCGCCTGAAGACCTTCCTCTTCGACCGTGCCTATGATCACCTTCCCTCTCCCCCTGGCTCGGCATCAGGCTCCAGCATTGTTAAGCACTCTGGATCGCCGCCCAGTGTGGAGAGAGCTATATGAATGCAAGTTTTTGACCGACTGTAGAATGATTCTTATTCTTTTCATCAGAACCTACCTCACCCAGTCTACTTATCCTTTGCTTAGTTGAAATAGGTACACGTACTCTACCTGGAATTCCTGATCTGCGGAACATCTGCAGGGACAACAGCACCATGAATTTTCATAATGCCACATCCTTCTGGGTCACAAACCTCAAGGAGGGGTGTGAACATGCTCCACCTGCAGAGACACAAAGGGCAATACTAAACGGAGTGAGCCTGGCACTTTCTGTGACATTGTGGGCAATTTCACATGGTGCATCTGCACTCACCAAGTTAATTTCAGGCATGACCTCCTACTATCACTCAGCTGAATTTGAACCCAGATTCAAAGAAATAACATTAATAGTAAAACCCCTGTTGCACCCATTTAAGTCCTAATTTAATGTCAGATTCCTCGAGACAGATTGAATCTCCTAACTGCTGAAACTTCTTTGAGTCTTTGAATGTTCTGATCAGAACGAGTTTCTTCTAAGCTCATGTTACTATAATATATAACCTTATTGAATATATAGCAATTTAAACCAGTTAGGAGAAATACAGCACCATACTTATTTGAGGCCTTTCTGCTGCAAAGTAATTGCACTGAAGCCATTAGATTGTTGTTGCTATAAAGAGTTATCATTGCATTGATTAAAATGGTTAAGTATTAAGCAGGCTGCACTTACCTTTGTTTCACTGAGCCAATTAATTCCTTCCTGGAGTTGAACACACTCATCTCCATTAGACAGCACCCAAAGCAACAAGCATCAACTCTGAAGGGTCTGATGAAGTGTAGCACTTCCTCTGATTGGTGGTTATAGATTTTAATACAACAGGAACGAGCGGGACCACACAGGTTCAAGCACAGGCAGCTGGTATCTGAGAGAGAAAAAAAAATCCTATAATAATATTTATATTTGGTCTAGCACCTTATCATGTTGAAACATCTCAAAGCATGTCACAGGATTTACTATAATGCGTATTTTGTAGATGAACTAGGCAGCCAATGTGTGCACATCCAAGCCCACAAACAGCCAGGAGGCAAATGAACATTTTTTAAAAATCTATTTTCAAATTTTCAATGCTAGGAGACATTTAACACTTTTACAGATTGATAACAGAAACATTAAATTTCATGATGCTTGTGGTTTTCTGATTAGAAAGAATACAGTTATAAATGATGTACTGAAGTGTGACAGGACTTGTTTATAACCAGCCTATCATAAATGCCTATGATATAAAAGTCTTACATACTGTGACTGTTACTTCATATGGGGTGGGTCTTAAGATCACAAGTGAGATACAGTATTTCAGTAGATTTATGTTTAAGATATTTTTGGACCTATCGGGACTTTCTACATCTTCTGTTCAGGAATGAATCAGTGCAGGAGCCAATGAGCCCCTAATTAATGGATTATATTTCCTTCCAGAAAACATTCTCCCTTTCCCTCCACATCTCATTGGTAGCATACAATTCGACAAGTATTGCAAGGCTCCCCAGCACCTCACCCAAATGTACCAGAGTGAGAACATTCAGATGTTCCTAATCCTGTCCTTAGCCCATAGTTTATAGCAGAGTCACTGAATACTGATCAGGAGCAGAACCTCTTTATCCCCTTCCCTAGACCAGGAACTAGGGTCTCTATTGCCATTGTTAACTCAATGCAAGCAAAACCAATCCTCATCAGTATCACTTAATGCCCCTCTACACATTTACTCTCTGAGCCATTGGAGGGAGATCATATTTGTTATTAATTGAAAGTAATGTGGTCAATATCAAGAAATGGAAAGTCCAATTGATATGAAAGTTCCTATTGCTGGTTAGGTCTGGTTAATAGTATCAGGCTTTGGCAACAAGACCTGACCTGACAGAGAGAGGAATGTTTACCTTCAGAAGCCACGTACAATTGTCGTCCTGTCTGGTTTGTGATGGTGTAGCATCTGGCAGGATCACAAGTTGGTCCTACAATAGAGATGAAAGATAATAAAAAAAAAGACCAAGTAGAAAGGTTTATTCTGTGTCTTTATCACATCCTGCACCCGACCAGGAGTTTTAAAGGGATAATGTAAACGTGTGTCTAAACACATGCTGAATTTGATCTGTGACAGTGCAGGTGGGTTTCATCAGTATCTAACACATAGTGGCTGACATTGGTGCTCAAAATGGAATGATAGCACTAACAACCTTCACCTTGCTCGGCACATAAATCACATGAAAAGCAGAAGAGGCGAAATTTAAACAATTAGCTCTTGTTCCTTTCTGCAAAGTAGCCTTTATTGTACACCAATTGGAATTTTCCCCTTTCAAACTTGCAAAACAATAAAATGAATTTGTGCAGAGCAGTGAGTGCTGCGAGTCAGCTCTGTGTCTCAGATGGTGAAAGTTTAGTCCACTTCTATCTTTGCGGGGGGTTTCTTTTGTTCTAATGACTTAAAGTGATGGTTGCTGTGGAGATAAAAGTCACACTGCCCTGTGTGGGCAGTCAGGTCCCAGAGATCACTCTTTTCTAATCCAGCCTTTTATACTTCTAGTCCTGAAGCAATAAAACATGCCCAGCAGCAAAATGACTTGCTGAATCTTTTACCAAAACAGTGAGATACGAAAGAACATGCTTCAGTCCTGTCAATATTCTGCTTCAATGCAGGTTAAACTGGTGCTCTGTAGCTGAAGGTGAATTTGTTGCTTTCTCTGAACATTTGGCTCCAGCCCCTACCATCAACTGGAGTAATATTCCTGCCAGAGCTTAGTTGTAAAGGCCTGCCTTTTACTGCGAAACAGTGACCTCCTACCAAGTATATTAGACCCCAATCTGTGAGAGCTGAGATTTCTAAAATAGAGTCACTCCAAGTCTATGTCATCTAAAGATGACCTCCGTAATTTACAATTTCTAACCTACAACTATACAAGAGATGTTAATGGCATATACATGCAATTCACACAGTCACTGGTGTAAGAACAGGATGTACTCACCTTGGAGCTCAGCCTTTGCAGTGATGCACAGCTGGTGGAGCTGCTGGAGAGGTCTCAGTCCATGTAATTGCTGGCCTGCCTCTGGGTGTGTTGAGAGGGGAAGAGGTCGATATGAGGCTTCGGCCCATTGTCTTCCCCCGAGCTCCTTCAGATGGGCCCTGGAACTCTGTTCTTTCAACTCTGAATCTCCGTCTGATTCCATCTCCTCCAGAACTTCTTTCGATCTTCCCAAGCACATCCCAATGGGCTCAGTCACAGTCCCTCCAGTTGCAGAAAGCTGGATAGTATTCAATGGCTCACCAGGTTCTACACCTCTCCTACCCTTAAATTCTCCCCAAACACTTTCAATGTGTTTTTCTCTCTTTAATACCCCAAAGGGGGTAGGCTGTGTGGTCACTGCAGACATGTCTGCTGCCTCTCCACACTTTTTTTTACAAAAATAAAGTTCGTAAACTCTTGATCGGATTACTGGAGTTTCCATCCCAACCACCGGATCTTACTCATTGTGTTTTTAAATAAAGGATTCACTCAGGCGCCGTAAGATTCTCCTCTCTCAGGAGAGCCTGTGCAATCCTAACCAAGCTTTCAAGGAGAAAACAAGAGAACCAGGAATAAATTAAAATAAATTTGGGAGTGAGAAACAATAGCCTCTGGACACTTGTATTTACAAGGCTGCAGAATAGGGAAGTGTACACACAGCTAACAGTACTTGTCAACACAGACTGACGTTGAAAGAATGGGTTTTGTGACATTCTTAGAATTCACAAATAACTTGTTCCAAGAAATAAACTTACATTAAAGAGTTATACCAACTCGAGAAGTGAGCACAAAATAAATTTCTTTCTCTTCCCAACTTTAGGATTCAGTATATCCAGAGGTTCACCCACGTTCAATATAATTGAATAATAATAATATTTGCATTTGGTATAGCACCTTATCACGTCAGAAGGACATCTCAAAGTGCTTCACAGATTTACTATGAATTACAGTGACTGTAGGCATACGCAGCAGAACAATTGCACACAGCGATGTCCCACAAACAGCCATGGAGTGACCAGTTTTATTTGAGATTTTTGGCCAGGGCACTGGGAGAAACTCCATTCCTTTTTGAATAGTGCCATGGGATCTTTAACGTCCACCTGAACAGGCTGACGGGATCTCCGTTTAATGTCTTATCCAAAGGACAGTAAATGTCTGTGTGCCCTGGGATTACTAGCCACCGATTGCTGCTGTCTCACAGCTCCTGGGTCACGTATTTCTGTGTGAATCACCAATGCCCAGCATGTTAAGGTGAGCCTAAATATTAACTAACTATTTTCTGCAATTTAAACAAACTAGGCCAGTCTTAACATTCAAGACCATTTTGCCTTAAAATTTAAGATCATGCAGAATTGTGGAAAGTACCTGAATTCAGTCTTGATTTGGAAGCCAGATTTCCATAGTTCTTAGAAGATATACCAGCTTCCAAATGAAGACAAGGTTTAAGAATCTGTGTCCCTTTGAACACCCAGAAGATGTTTATCTGGTGCCGCATCAGTTGCAATCTCTGAAAAATAGATTCGAGTATTACACAGCTGCCTGACTTCAGCTGGCCAGGCACAATACACCTGTCTCAGGTGTAAATATTGTTTGAAGGGGTTTCCTGCAGAATGGCACATCAGGTCACTAACTGACAGCTATTAGATGAGAATAATAATAATAATAATCCTTGCACTTGATATAGCATCTTATCACATCGTTGAGACATCTCAAAGCACTTCACAGAATATATTGTAAAGTGGATTGATTGTGTATTTGGTGAGCAAATCGCGGCAGCCAATTTGACCAGAAGGTGATATATAGGTTAAAGACGTATAGCAGTGAGAATCTTGACTCCAATGCCAGCCTATGTGAGGATATCACTCCCTAAACCTCTCTCCAAGAATAATTGTGACTGGCTACAGCTTTGCCCAAAAAAGCATTTGAAAATTATTGATATGACATTCCACAAACAACTCAAATTATTTAGATTTCTATTTGGATGTGGGGGTGGGTGAATTTGGGACTCCCCACTCGCTTATTGGTACATCCTTCCAGCTCCATACTGCCCAACTCAGATACCCAATAAATACTGCACTTGCCTTGTCCTATTCATTGCCCCAGAGAGAAAAATACACTTTACATCCATTGTAGCTTTCAGGGCTCAGCACAGATGTTCCATATAAGCAGCATCGACCAGCAATGAGTCACTTATATACAGTGACAAATCAATTATATTTGGTGACAGGTTTTACTGTAAAACACAGATTATACTAAAAAAGAAACTTCCCTTCCGATCTACTGTCCAGTGAAATTAGAGATGTGAAAATTGCTGAATTCCATAGGAATTCCGTAACAGCAAATCTCCAGGTACAAAATTTCAGAAAAATACTCTGATGTTTCAAAACAATTTCTGTCGTGCCTCAACCATACAGATCATACTGATCCTTTTTATGCATCTCACATTTGGATCGATCATGTGCACAGATATATGTGTTTCATGTGTCTCTAGGTTTCTGTTTGTCTGAAAGTGAATGTGTGCGTGTGTAAGTCTGTATCAGAATGTGTGCACACATATGTAGTGAATAACAGAAAAAAACATGTTTTCTCAAAGTTTGGGGTAATCTACCAAGCAAGTTGTGGAACAAACACATTAGGGTTTATTCAAAATAGAATATGATAATAGGACAGCTAATATACAGGAAGGATAAGCTTTGGGACTGAATGGCCTTTTCTCATCCCTGAATTCTCTTATTTTATTAAGTATCTTGGATGCCCTGGTGCATAATCAAAACCATCATTTTCAAACGGTAACGCTGGGGGGTGATTGAGTTTGCCCATCAAGAAGATAGAGATTGTTCCGATGATTATGATTGGAGTTATCAGGAAGAGACAGAGTCTGTCCACAGTCCGGGCCACACGATTCCAGCTATCCTTCTCCTGAGACAGAAAGAAACATGTGATTGAGCCCAATGTTCAGTGGAAGGAGAGTAAGAATCACAGCAAAAGGAGATACACTGGAAGGAGAGAGACAAATACATTTCTAATAAGCATACAATGAATGGTATGCTCTTATTTTTGAGGACAGAAGACTGATAACCCTGCATAGTGCGGGAGACTGTGCTTCAGCAGAGAGAAGTACGTAGAGAGCATCAGAACAGTCAGAAACGTGGTCACGTGGAGAAGGTGGTGTGTTGCTGCGAGAGCTCTTACTCACCTCATCATAATCGTTTGTGTCCTTTGTGTGCTTCACAATGTAATTTGCCGCATCGATACCAGGCTTGATCTCGGAGTAAAACTGGTCTGAAATCTCGTGCTGCTTCTCGCCACTGTTAGCAGTAGCTGCATTGAAAAAAAAGGTTTAGATCTTTGTTATTGAAGGTACCATTTCTTTTCTCCAAATTGCCATGGAAATCTTGCCAGACGGCGATATCAATGACAAGCTATCAGTTTTTAGTTAGTTAGACTCCAGCAGTACCCCAACACGTACTCTGGGGTCCCCACATCTTAGCTCCTGCCAACCTTCAGTGAGCGAACAGTAAACTGTGAAACAGGCTCCCGAGGGAGGACGATTGAAGCAGGAAATGTTGATTGCTTCAAACACAGATTCATTTTCTTTTAGGGAATAACATTATGGGATATAGTACATAAGTAGTTCGGGACATATGTGCATGTGACCACCAGGAAGGTGGAAGGTGAACTAGATGGACCTTGGTCTTTTTTTCATCTACCAATTTTTGTGTTCTTATGCACCTTATATTTTCCGGAACTAGTTAAGCAAGATGTAGCCCTCCAGGGAGAGAGTGCACATTGCATTCCAACAGTCTGTCTCTGGAATCTCCATGTGTAGGTGGGATTCACGGAATTCTCAGCTTAGTTTGGATACGCTTAAGCACGGTGATGGGTTTCCACATTTGCCAGACACCCAGCTGACACAAAAAAAATCTTCTTTTTTTTTTTAAGATGAGCCCAGCTTCAATTATTGTCGAATCTTTACAGTTCTGAGCAATAACCACCCACATTGGAATTTTTTTTGGGTTTTGCTCGTTGGTCCACTCACGTGCTTTGGGGGTGGTTCTCGCCTTCATCCCGTGCCGTTGTGACTGCTTCTCAAACATCAGTTCGCTCCTGGATTTGATGGTGAAATATTCCTCGGCTTTGGCAATGTATCCAACTGAGCTGCTGCGTCGCTGAATGGCCCCGTTCACCCACAGCTCCTCCTCCTCTGGTTGTGACATGTGCAGGATCCGTGGCAGAGTTTCTAAAAACAGCTGGAAAAACAATCAGCTATAGTGCACCAACATTAACAGAACAATTGGGACACAGAACAGCCATCACAATAGTCCATGCATTTGACTACAGGGTCTTTCATGTCAAGAGTTTGCCTCAAAGCACTTCACAGGATTTATGTAAATTTTATGTATATTTTGTAGGTGTTCGTGGCAGCGAATTTGCACACAACAATGTCCCGCAAATAGTCATGAAGTGAGTGAACAATTTTTATTTTGGGGGAAATTATTAGCCAGGATACCAGGACACTTTCTCTTCGAATACTGCCATGGAGTCCTGTGGCTCAGTGGTTAGAGCACTCGCTTTGCAAGTGAGAGACCTGAGTTCAATTCCAGGCAGAGGGCGAAACCTTGGGCAAGTTTCCTTACTCCACACAGAGCCTAATAATAATCCCTCCAAAACCAAAAACAATAATAAATTGGTCATTTTCAATCTACGACTGTTTGTGGGACATTGCTGTGCGCAATTGGCTGCCGCGTTTGCCCACAAATATACAGTCAATTCACTTTACAGTGTACTCTGTGAAGCGCTTTGGGACGTCCTCCCGACGTGAAAAGCGCTATATCAAATGCAAGGATTATTATTATTATTATTATGGAATCTTTAATGTTCACCTGAACAGGCAGACGGGACTTTGGTTTAATGTGTTATCTGAAGGATAGTTCCAGTGACAATACAGCATACCTCCAGCACTGCATTCAAGTGTCAGCCTTGACTATTTGAGTTAAATTTTCTGAAGTTGGGCTTCACCCCATGTTTCCGAATTTATCTCAGTTATCACAGCGCACTTCAGGTTATGTGTATAATGTGCAAACACACTGTACAAATAATCTCAATAACACTCTGAACATTTAAACTGCTGAACCAATAAATCATTACTATTGTTGACCTCTTCACCCCAGAGCAAGGACTTTGAACCCAACTGTAGCAGTGAAAATGTCAACCCAGGCTAAAATCAGGCACTCAACACAAACCCAGACAGAGATCAAACTTGGTACCTTCTGAATCTGAATGGCTCAGAACCACATTGCAGAGTGCATTTGCCTGTTGAGACCTTGGAAGCTTAATTTAGATTCACTATGTGAACTGGTTCAGTGTGCTAAGCATGGCAAGGAAGACACAAAGAACATGTTCATCTCTTGGGTTCTTTCTGCTTCTCCATGTAGATATTCTCAGGGCTGTGAATGATATGACCAGTGCTGCGTTACTTACCCGTTTAGTCCAGGCTGAGAGGACGTGGGTGCTGGGAGTACGGAAATGAATGTTTAATACCACAACACAGTTTACGATTACAAAAGTGACGAGGACCATAATAAATATTAAGTACCTAGGAGAAAACAAAAAGGCAGTAGTTACTCAGAGCACTCTCCTTGCACACCATTCACACACAACACACTGCTTGCAAACCCACTCACACACAACAGATTCCTGGCACGTCCACTGTGTACAGGCTGAATACAACACATGTACAGCACATCCACAGCCTGTGTACACTAGTACACAGAAATGCAGTGAAGAGCCGGGAATGGAATGTCCCATAATTAGTGTGGAGTCACTCACTTGGTAATCAGCGGAACAGCGTCAGCGGTCTCTGGTAATCTTTGTGACATCAGCAGCAGGAAGACAGACTGTGCGAGTAAGACATTAATGGACAGCGTCATCTTCTCACCACCTGAAAAAGCAAATAGAGATTAGACAGCTCACAGGCCTTGCCAGCACTGAGATCCGAGTCACTCAGTTTATGATGTGTAATTTCTCAGTGTACAATCAGGTTCCTGCCCGCAAAACATAACCTTTTCTGAAGCACCCACTTCCTACATTGATTAAACCGGCTGCTGTGTTCTTCTACAAAACACACAGTCATTACACTTTACAGTAAAAAAAATTGTGGGACATTGCTGTGCACAACTGGCTGCCGCATTTCGCCCACAAAACACACAGAACACTTTATAGTATATCCTGTGAAGCGCTTTGAAACGTCTCAATGATGCAATAAGGTGCTATATCAAATGCAAGGGTTATTATTATTGTTATTATCACAATAATGGACACAGTTACACTGACATCTCTCTGGAGGGTTCTATCCATTGGATACTCCGTTTAAGTATCAAAAATAATTTTCTCGTGTTTCAATCAAACCAATCCAATGATGCTGGCAGAGCAGTAACGCTGTGTGAACCAAAGTTCAATTGCTTATCACGGAACTAGTGACCTCTTTTAGAACACAGGTAAAACTTTCTAGTTTTAAGGTGATCTCAGCGGCCAGTATTTCAAAGTTTCTATTTTACATCTGGATAAGGCTTCTGTGCATCACCTCATCCAATCTTATGTTCAGTATTGGATTGGTTTCTATTAGCTCATGTCTCTACAATTCCAGGGACCAAACATTAAAGCAAAATGTTCTGACAACTCCTTGCTCTGGAATTTTCCTAAATCATTGCTGGTTTGATGACAAATCTTCCCTGAATTCCCTAAACAGATCCATCCTTAGTTCCTTCCACCAGAACAACCCTGAACGTCTTCACTATCTGTCAAGATCTATCAACACTCAGAATTCAAGGACTAACACACAGAATGTCGACCTAATACAACCACTACCTTCAGCCATTTTACTGATGTGCCACAATCCTTACTGCCTGGGAAGCAATCAAGTGTTAGACTCTGGTGCACTGGGGCACCTCATGTGGCAAGTGCTTGTTATAGATTAGGGTCTCAGGATGGACACTCACTGTCTGCAGGGAGGTAATAAGCCAGCAACATCAGAAATGAGATGAGGACAGAAGGGGTGATGATATTGATGAGGTAGAACAGAGGCTTGCGTTTGATGATCAGGTAGAAGGTGATATCCTGGTACTTGGTGCTGTTAGGAGAGACGTTTACGTGGATGTTCTTTTTTGCAGGATGATGTACAATTTCCCACTCACCGTTCTCTGTGCAAAGACAGAACAGTCCACGTTAGCAATACAATACATGACTGAGCAACACTCCTGCATGGCTGAACAGTTGGTCCAGTTTTACCCTCCTCGCCTGAAGTTCGTAAGAACAACCCAAAATATGGGAAAAGGTATTTTGATCTATCAGGCTGTGATTCATTAAAATCATACAACATTCTCAATTCAATCACTGGAGGCTTTTTATTCCCAGACACAACACCCCTGCAGTCAGTGGCTGTCCTTCCTCTGCAAGTTTAGGCAGTAAATGCTGGTAAACTATGTAAGTGGGGGGCATTACAGCCAAGACCAATACTGCACTTTCCCTGGTGTCCACATATACCTACACAGTAACCTGGATAGTCACAGGAGCAGTTACTTGGATAGTGATCAGGAGCAGGAACCCAGAATCATTACCTGTGAAAGCCTCGGGATCAATGATTATCCACTCAATTGGGTATGTCTTGCCATCCTTCATTTCTGTTTTGAGCTCCAGATGTATTTCATTGGCATTGTAATTGAACGAGCTTCAAACAGAAATAAAAATCTGTTACACCCATATCATCACACTGTCATTGCCAGTAAAATGCCCAGAACCCTGTCCATATCAGAGGTCTCAGTCCAAATTACATGAATGCATCAGACATCTACCAGCAATAGAGATAAAGGCAGGTATATAATGCAATCATTTAACAGTAACTTTACAGACAAAGATTATTACCCGTAGACTGGTGTTTACTACTCAGCACACACTACCAAGGAAATTATTATGGCACAGATCAGCAGATCATGCAGTAAAATAAATACTCGTGTTATTTACATCCAATGTTATCATTAACCTCATCCCAGATACTTTTTCAGATGTTCTCCTATGAACGTGAAGACATTTGAGAGTTCTCAACCAAGATTCAAAGAGATACATTTTTAATGGAAATTCTGAGAGATGGCAAGAGGTCAATACACTTTGGAAGTGGGTTCTAGAGAGTAGTTATGGAATGAATGGGAAACAGGCTGCTTGTGATATCTCTGAGCTTCACTCTACTCAACATGAAAACACTGAATCAGGAACAAGCTTCCTTGTAGCTGCAACGCCACTTATTCTACCTTTGATTCCATTTTATTCTAAAGAATATTCAATACAATGGTTTAGTGCTTCAGATGGGACTCAAGGACAATGGATACTTTTCAAAATGACAATGTACCATTTAATTAGTTTTTCTGGAAACTATCGTATAAACTGGAACCCTATAATTGTGAGGAGACTTACGTGAACTTCAAGGAGCAATTTTGCCAGTCAAATGGGAAATGCACAACATTGATCGGACAGGAGCTCCGGAATATTGCAGGAGGGAGCCAATAGATGAAACCATCTGAAGAAACCAGCACGTTGCAATAATACGCCACTTCGTACTGGCCATCAACACTGGGGAATAAAGTGCAGAGTTGATGAGATTCCCAGTGGATACATACAGCAAGTTAATAGTCTGCACTGTGTTCAAAGGTATAAAAACACATAAATGTTTCTTAAAATGTACTTCTGGCTAATCTCTCACCTTATATTCTAGTGTGTCCAGACCTAACTTCAGGTTCAATTCTAACACTCAGGTTTACATTTTACCCTGCACCCCCATCATACAGTTTGTCTAATAGGTGATATGTCAAACTGTGGAGAAAACATCATGCCATTTCATAACTATTACTGGTGATAATAATCATATCACTGGATTCCCCCCCACCCGCCCCATGCCTATATCCCAGGGGATTTGTGGCCCATAGTGAGACACTCTTGTCTACTCTGTGCAAATGGTTAGCTCAAAGAAATGAGTGATTGATCAGTCTTTGAACCTCCACCAGCTGAACTTTACACAGTACATTTATCCTGGGTCTGTGTGGGAATGCTGATCAGTGGCATCAAAGAGGTAAATCTTCACTGTAAATTCCATCAGCTCTCAGCCCACTCTCATATCCATTTTAATGCAATAACTATTCATACTTGTTTTCTAAGACAATGTCTGGCAGCCACACCATGCTGGGAGGAAGACGAAGGATTGAGACTCCACCGTAGTCCAATGTCTTCCAGGAGAGCCGAGTATCGAACCACCCCTGCAACAGAAACAATGACATGTATTGCTGAAAGAACTGCAACAAAGAGCACAAGACCATATGGAACAACAGCATAGCAAGGATTGGCTAAGACAGTTTGCACAGAGGAAACTCAGAGTACGTGACATGCTCCTGCACAGGAAGTCCGGAGCCTGGGCTCTGCTTCATTACAAAAAGAGTTTGCAGCATAGACCAGATAGCAATATCAATGACGAGCTATGTAATTCTAGCTAGCTAGACTCCAGCAGTACCCCAACACACACTTTGGGGGTCTCCAAGCCTTAGCTCTTGGCAACCTGCACCTATTACTTTCCAGAATTAGGTAAGCATGATACGTCCCTCTAGGGAGAGAGTACGCAGTCCGTTCCAACAATCTATCTCTATAGAATCTCCATGTGTAGGTGAAATGCATGGAATTCTCAGTTTGTTTTGGATACGCTTAATCATGGTGATGGGTTTTTGCATGTGTCAGATATCCAGCTGACCAGAAAAAATATAGACCAGCCTCTCATACAGAGAGCTCAGAAAGACTGGAAACAATACTCACATGTTCAATCCACACGTTTGTAAGCAAAGTTTCATCAACTTCTTTCTAGAATTAATTGAAAACAGAGAATTGAGTAAGAGCTTATATTTTAGTGCAAGTCCACGTAGACATATGGAAGACATCTATGACTCAGGGTCCACCGTCTTTAAACTCCTGGCCTCATCTATGGAGTCTTGCCACTTGGTTTAGTAGTCAAAAGCACTTCCTGAATGACCTGAATGTTGCGTGTCCATAAGCTCCCTCTCTGATCAATAATGATAACTGTGTGGAATCAAATACATCAAAAAAGAGATTCAATAATGTTTTGATATTGTTACAGGCAACAACTCGTAAAATGGGTATGTCTTTTAGTTTATTAATGGCAGGATCTACTGATATTTGGCTGAGGTCCAACATCTCTGACATTAACTTACCAGTGAGATGAGATTGGAGAGGGTTAAGCTCAGCGATACATTGACCACTTCCTTTTTGTGTTGGACTGGGCGGATTTCTTTGTTGTAATTTTTTACATTAAAAAGATCGTTAATCAGCTTCTCCTCCTGATTCTGGCTGGAACATTCTGGGGACAAACCAAACAAAAAGGACAGTATCAGCAAATCACCGAATACATGAAACAAGGAGATATTAATAATAATTATTCTTGCATTTGATATAATGCCTCATCACGTCTTCGACACATCTCAAAGTGCATCATGAATATACTGTAAAGTGAATTGACTGCATATTTTGTGGGTGGAGGCTGGCGTAAGGAGATGGATGCTAAGACAGGGAGTCCGAGACCAGTAAGGGGAGACAGACAATAGGGTGGGTAGACTGTGATTAAGGCGGAGGAAAAGCCTATGGTTGTCAGGCAGTTTGGTTGAAATCTAGAACAGAATGTACTGAGCTGCAGCTCATAACTTACTGCTCAGTTTGTCCTGGAAGACGGAGATACTCTGAGGAATCAGAGGATCAAGTGACAGTATAGGATTCGGGTCACACGCACGAGAGCGATGAACTCAGTTCCCATATCCTGTTTAATAATTTCCATTTGCACAAGTAAAAATTCTGGCATGTAAACCGTTATTTATTTATAACAAATTATCCTCGCCTGCAAGGATGCAGAAATTGACTTTAGTGCAGTTTATTTATTGATATTATGAGGTAGTTATTTTTATTCTGCGAAAATGTCTCTAGGAATATAATATCTCCTGAAAAGTACATTGTCCTCATTCCCTGTAAGTCATCTCTTGCAGCTTCCTCAACGGCTTAGTGGGTAAAGGAATGACCGGTGCAGCACTGATCATATCCGACAGAAGTCTCCAGGTTGAATCTGTAGTCTATGCTGAGTTAGCTGATATGAACCTGAACAGCAGGTGCAACTAAAAATTGCTGCTCCCTCGGGTGGGGGGGAAATCAGCCAGGTTTGTAACTGCTAACTGCTACCCAACGCCTGCTCTAAAGTGAGCGTGTGAACAAAGGGTGACGGCAGAATTGAGTTTGACCGCGATATTCACTACAAATGGACTATTAGCACTCACTGGAGAGATAAGATCAGATGGACCGAAGGGCCTTCTTCACCCAAACCATTCTTGTAATCTATCCAAGCTCACAAACGAAGAATGGCTACTTGATAAATTCAGGAAGAAGAGTCAAGAGACAACAACAACCAATTACATTTGTATAGCACCTTTCACATCAGGAGGACGCTCATCAATCCTGGCCTGCCAACCCCTCAGCACAGTGTCACCACAGCAGCTACTCTTGTGTCACTGTGGATTCCTTAGAACCGAGTATTCTGGCATTCCCAAGCGCTAGATATGGAAACACCAGCTGCTTCACTAAGCCTTCTATATTTGAACTCTCTTCAAGGCCTGTAAACTAAAGCAACAATAGGGTCTCATTTGTGAGAGTCACAAAGTGATTCCTGGTGAGTCCTGCAGGTCCCTGGTATGTCAGAGACTGAACTGATGGAATTTCATCCCAATACCCATCTTCTGTTGGGTACCTGACAGCCCCACACTGTCCCCAGCCCCCATCCCCTGACACCCCCACAAGATAATAATTCCCGCCTAAAAATAATAATAATTTGGTCACTCAATCCACAACTGTTTGTGGGACACTGCTATGTGCAATTGGCTGCTGCGATTTGCCGGCAAAATATAGTCATTTCACTTTACAGTATATTCTGGGAAGCATTTTGAGATGTCTCAACAACGTGATAAGGCACTATATCAAATGTAAGGATTATTATTATTAATATTATGGCCCTGCCCTCACCCACTCACAGCCCCACAGTGTCCTCAGCTCCACCCCGACAGACTCACATTGTCTCAATCTTTACATCTAAAACCCATTGTTCTATTTTGCACATTACAATCGATCGTTGCTGTGACTTTAGGTTTAAAGTGTTTGGGTTTGAAATCCTTTTGTGGCTACTAAATACAGTATTAAGCATTCGCTGTGTGCCCTGAGGCAGCGTCACACAGAATCTGTCAATCTTCTCTCTGCCTCTGTCTTTTCCTCATTCATGCACAGCATTCCTAGGAATTGTCAATCAGCTGCTAATGGAGCGCTGCAGTGCTGGGAACTGGTACTGAGCTCTTAGTGGCACTAACCCTCAAGTCTGGAGCAGGTTAAACCTGTGAGTAATACAGTTAAAATCTTGAAACTGAAAGAAAACCTGTTACAAGCGGCACGTGTACAGGGAATGCCTGATCTGATTCAGGTTCAGCCTTCCTCTGAACATGGTTATCCTTACTTACCTGTCTGTCTGTGCCCTGCCAGCTCTATCAGTCGCAATATAAACTTCATCTCCTGGGATTGAGACAAGTTTCCGAATAACTCTATTAAGGAACAGGTCCAGGGATGTATTGCTGGTAGTTTAGATCTAGACAGGGTTTCTCTTCCAACTTAATGGTTACAGGCAGTAAAACAGCAGAGCTTACCTGTGCGAGAGAGACCTGCAATGAGCAGGATGGAGATGGCGAGTTTCCGCATTCGGAGCGTCAGTGTAACACAGCAATGGAAGCCTGGTCAGTCTGGCAGCTTTTAACAGCGTTTGTTGAAGGGCAGGGACAGACTGAAACCTGATCCACACATGAAACCGACACAAACAGCTGCCCTCTCCATGTAAAGGATTTCCACTGAAATCTCTGGTATCCAATCGATTCCCCTCTCCCACACACCACAGTACCCCCTCCCACCCATGCAGCGTCACCCCCTCTCCTGCTCGGCAAGTTGTCCCCTCCCTCCTCCACAAAAGAACTGATTTGGAATAATATTGGAGAATTTAGTGGGAGTCTCACAATTAGAGAAACAAAGATATCATAGAGGATGGGGGTCTGAGCGAAGGAGCCAGGACAGGCCATGGATAAAGCACGCCCATACATGTTTCTAGTTCTTTGAGG
The DNA here is from genome assembly GCF_018977255.1 of Callorhinchus milii. Lineage (NCBI taxonomy): Eukaryota > Metazoa > Chordata > Chondrichthyes > Chimaeriformes > Callorhinchidae > Callorhinchus > Callorhinchus milii. Next base: position 9,743,314 of record NW_024704752.1, on the reverse strand, counting down.
CCGTGTCAGTTACATATAATTTAATCTGTTGTTTCTACAGGAGGCTAAACCCTCTCTCCAGTGCATACCAAAACAAGTGAGAGACCTGAGTTCAATTCCAGGCAGGGCGAAACCTTGGGCAAGTTTCCTTACTCCACACGCCTAATAATAATCCCTCCAAAAAACCAAAAACAATAATTAAATTGGTCATTTTCAATCTACGACTGTTTGTGGGACATTGCTGTGCGCAATTGGCTGCCGCGTTCGCCCACAAATATACAGTCAATTCACTTTACAGTGTGTTCTGTGAAGCGCTTTGGGACGTCCTCCTGACGTGAAAAGCGCTATATCAAATGCAAGGATTATTATTATTATTATTATTATTAATTTGCAACACAATTGGCATCTTCACACAGGATAGCATCTCAGAACGTTGGATTATATCATAGGGTCGAGCTGGGAAGTTCAGTAGAGGCGGTCAAAGCCTAGGAACATAATTACATCTAAAAGAAATGTGCTTTTCCAGTATCTTTATTTCAGGCGATCAATGCTTTTCAGCACAAAATAAAAGAATTATATAAAAAAGTACAAATAATAAATAAAGTCTTCCTGTCGACAACAATGGTAACAGCAGTACAGTCCCTTAGTCTCAGTCACTGCGTCCTTCACCGTATGTACATGTAGTTTTACAAAAAGCAGAAATGTTATGCAAGGTCCCAGGTTAGAAATCCAGTTTGCTGATTGAAATTACATTAGCCACGCCCTTTGAGTACAACCATCAGGGAGTTCATCAAGTTACAGAAGAGACAAGTGGTTTCACTCCACCAGGACAGAATTGCCCAATCTGATAGTTTAAATGGCAGCTTTGGCTCAAACCTCCTAGTTGCTGGATTGTTTAACACACAATTGGGTCGAACACTCAATGTTTCGGACACTCAATGTCCCAAAATCTCAATGAAACCTGCTTGTTTCTGTGACATAATTATCATTTGCTGGATGCAGAATTTACATATTTACAGCACAGGGGATTGTAGAAGTCAAGAGCCACATATGCAGGAAGGCACTAAAAAGACTCAGTCAATGTTCTTTGCAGGTTTGATGCTGGATTTCAGGGATAGTCGAGCATTTGGCAGATGTGTATGTCCTCAGCTATCAAGGATGTGTGGGTATTCGAAAATATCTAGCTGTGAGCATGCTTTACTCCCCTTGTATGACAGAACTATTTAACCCAAAGAGATTATCTCTTGCAAAGGGCAAGAATTCAATCATTATTGTTTTGTAATCTGCTCTAAAACCATTGATTTTCTGCCATGAGATCTTTATAATGGGATTAAGCATTTTACATAAGGAAACAATTGCTGCTTTCAGTGCTCAGCCTGTGATAGACCACTTAACACTTCCACTAAACCAGAGATGGACACTATCATCCCATTTTTGACCAGACGCTTTTTATAACAAATGGTCCAGAAATATCTAAGATGTAACCCTGGACACCAACAGTCTAGTTTTATAATAAGTCCTTTTTTGCCCCCCGTTTACTTCTGCTGTAAGATGCACAAGCTGTTTTTTTTTTAAAATTCTGCTTCATTTTAAATCAGCAGAAAAGCAAAGGTCAGAGTTCTCCACATAAGGTCACTCCACCTCACTCGAATCCTGCCTATGTATGGATCTGGCAAACAATGTTGACTCTAACCCATCGGCAATGGCCAAATACGAGCTGTCAAACAATTCAATCCTCAAATAAAGCAAGTATAGACACACATATTTCCCCCCAGGCAGAGTTCCACGCATGGAGCTCCTTTCATCCCCAATTGCCATTTCATTGCCAAACACTCCACACGTGTCTTCCAATACGTTTTCTGACTGCTCACAGATTAGAGTTCTGGAGAACTCAAGCCAGACCCCAACCAATTTAAAAGTCCTGCCCAGATGTTCTAATCTTTTCGAGAAGTAATATCATTCCCAAGTAAGGAATCCTCTGGCTCCCACTATGTCTTTAAAGAGTCCAGGGCCAAAGCGATGACCCGTGCCATGCTCCTGGAGAAGGAATCATTCTGCACTCCCATCAGGCAATTAAAGCTGATGGAACGTCCTGCAACCAGGGCTTTTACTCGTGCCCTGTACAGTTCCTTCTCGTTTTTGGAAGTCATGTCCACCAGTACCTAGAGAAGATCAGAAATATAACCAATAAACACCAGTATGTGAATCAAAGCACAAAGGAACATGTTCTATGTAAATGTGAATAGAATTTTTCATTATCATGAGGTACCATCACTCACACCATGAAATACTCTGCACGTACCTCCTGAAATTTCATCGACAGCTCCTCCACTGGGATGTTCAGAATCCACTTATAGCTATCCATCAATATAGAGAGATTCAATAGTGATTCGTTCACGCTCAGACACCCTGGGTCTGCAAATAGAGAGAGAGCAAGATTTCAGCACTTACACACATCAGTAACTTTTCCTTCCCACTTACACTTCCCCATCACCAGTTGTACTACAACGCTGTTAAGCACTCCATTGTCCTTCCACTTATACATTTGTAACTCACCAGTGGTTTGTAGATGGGTTTCTGACTCAGCTAGCACCTTCGAAACATCTCGTTTCTTCACCTTTGATTCATGCATTGAGATATTCAATCCTGTTAATAATACGTCAAGATTTTCAGTTCATTTCAAACAAACCAATCTGACAGAAAACATGTGTGAAATATTTTACAGCGTACCATTGTGCTTCAGTGATGTCAATAGCTTAGCTCCGTCCAGAATCTGTGTGTGGTTTAGCAGATCACCCATCTCAGGCTGGGACCTCAGACTTCTTATCAGAGATTGAAGTTGTTCTTTCAGGGTTTCCACCTGTGCTTTGGAACTCTGCATGGAAAATATTGTGGTTTAAAATTGGGAATTAATTTACAAGTGCACACACCAGGCGCTATAACGAATTCGAAGCTGAGTGAGTGTGATTCTGATGCATTCATCAGAGTGTGATCAACTCCATCAGGTTCAGTTGGTAGCACCTTCACCTGTAGTCAGAAGATTATGTGCTCAAGTCCCATGTTAGGACTTGTATTCATTGTCCAACTGTCGGAATAATGTACCATCCTTCAGATGAGATATTAAACCAAGACGGCTGGATTTTAAAAGTTCCTGCAACACTATTTGAAAAGAGTTTCTCCCTCGCCAACAATCCTCCAGATACTTTAGTCATTTATTTTATGGCTACCTTTCTATGTACCAATTGTTTGATTACAAACATACTGTCACTACACTTGAAAGGAATTACTCTTGAAGTACTTTGAGATGTTTCAATGTTATAGACTCTGTATCAAATACAAGGATTATGTTTATTACATTGTCAATTGCTGTACCTGTATAAAGAGCTGTTTCTCTTTGCTGATTGCGTCCTTTTGCTCCACGTTTCCAGCACCGGACTCCATCCATTCAGTGATTCCACTGAAGTAATGGACCCAATCATCCAAACCTGGTCCAATCTCTTCAAACAGTGACCGAACCTCTGCTGTTCCCATTTCTACAGTTCTTGAAAAGAGAGGAGCCCGAATAAGTGAACTGCATGGAGAGTTAGTAAACACAGAGCTCGTGAACATAACACACTGAAACCCAAGAGCAAGCATGTGGAAAACTGGGAACTTTCAGTACTTGCATATAAAAAACGTTTCATCACATGGAAACATTGGTGCGTGTTGGTGAAGGGATCTGAATGTGGTGTAGACTCATAGAATGCTTACAATACAAGAAAAGGCCATTTGGTCTATATGTTCGTGTGGGTGCTAGCTCCCTCACTGGAGTTATCTACTCTAATTCCATTTCTCTTCTTTCTCCCCTAATAATATTGCTTTAAGATTTTTCTTCGTGTTTATTCAGTTCCCTTTTAAATACTGTTATTGACTCAGGTCTTGCGGTAAAGCATTCCACATTCCATAAACCTCTGTGTAATAACAACATGACCTATTGTTACTGACTCATGAATCAGTGGATATAGTCTTTCTGTATTTACTCTGTCAGTGCTCAAACTTTAGGAATCTAAGTGTCGCTGATGAGCTTGACCCTGACTCCGACAGAGACTGGTTCGAAGAGCAAGTGCTCTGTCTGGCTGACCCTGGTCGTGTCTGGTTTGAAGTGTCTGATGGTCGCTTACTGGCCTGATCTCAACTCTGGGTGTACTTGCCTTTTGAATGAACATTGTTGAGTTATTGATTGACAGTCTCCAACTGCAAGTAGAATGTGATTTGCTGAAAGACGCACTCACCTGTTGCTGACTTCCTGTTGCGTGTCTGACCCAGTGTCTGGCCTCAGAGACCGTCTGTGTCTTTCCTCTTTTAGCCCAGCTGAATGTATCTGTTCTTTTAATGTTTAGAAAGAATACATGAATTAGTTAATGAAGCTGGAAGCCATCATTTTAGATATTACCAGTTTGTCTGCTCTGGCATTGCCTCTAATCTGCCAACCACAATCTGTCCCTTATTTGAGTGCATCGGAGGTTTAGCTGCAGTACTCAATAGATGAGTAATTCAGGATACTTTCAACTCACTATCAGGCAATTCTCAGATTGGTTTGGAAACTCTTAAGCATGGTGATGGGTTTCCGCATGCTGACAAACAAAAATCCATCATCCTTTCAATCGCAAACTAGTCAATCACATTTGCACTGGTAGTGAGCACCACCACCAAGTGAAGCAATTATCCTGATGTATTCCTGTGGGGAGAGCAACTGAGACCTCATTGCTCATCTGGAATTCATTACATTTCCTGGACTTGACAAAGAGCTGAGTTGCCAGATCAGAGGTTCTTTTCTTCACCGTCACTTCCCTCCTTACTTTATTATAAAGACCACATTTTCCTAATGTGGGTGGTACAAACCCAAAACATAGTCTGTTTTAAACACTACATCAGCAGAGTTTCCAGAGAAAATCCAAGTGTTAATCTATGTGTGTGGAGGGGGTTGGGGGGGCTTCCTGGAGCACTACAATGATACTTTTTGAGCAATGGAACTATGACAGCCTTGGTGTGGGCCTACTGGATTGATCAGCTCTCATTCACTGTATTCAGGATGGTCATTGAGTTGTGATATTTTCAGCAGGTACAGTCAATATCATACAGCAGAGAGTGCACCCGAGCCGGTGACTGCTCAGCGTACCTGCCTCACTCTGCGACGGCTGCTGCTCCAGTGATGTAAAGATGTTGCTGTAGATATCCTCCATGAATTTGGGGATCGTGTCGGTGAAGAACGAGAAGTTGCCCTCGCTTCGCAGAAAGTCCTGCACCTGCCCCAACAGCTCCAGCAGGTTCTGCAGGAACGTCCTGACCTCTACAAGGAGGAGAGATCATCATTTAGTGACGGGAAATCACAGCTTGAGATGGGCACCTCCCCAGTACTCTGCATACTGCTCGTACTCTGGTTACTGCTTTTACCCATAAGTCAGCTAATTATATTCACTGTTTACTGGTATTCACCTGGGCTACTTGATTGCTCTTTCTGGGAAAGCATGGCTAGACATAGTGGGAATTGGTTGCAGGGATCCACTGTCTCTGCTCTTGCCCTCCTCATCTGCAGTGAATTTCTGACAGACTCAGAGACACACACCGAGCCCCCTCCCCCCCTCGAACACTCTATTTGGAGGTTCACTGTCTGACTCGAGGACTCTGCCCATTTAAACATGCTCAGGTGAGGGCAGTGCTTACCGCAGGTTTTCATTTTCATCTGACACTTCTGCTGTGCGCTCTGGTTACAGGCTGCTGACCCCAGAGATGGGGGGCACACTTTGGAGTAGAAAGCGCAGAGGCGAGTAACCTCTGACTGTCGTTGCGCCTCCTGCACCTCCAACAGCTTCTGAAAATCATAGCAGGTGGGCTCTCGGCTCCCAAGCGATTCTGCGGAGAAATCATTTTGCTCAGGTCAGTGAATTAATCCACCACCACATAGAGGTAGGTATGCAGGCAAACACACCGTGTGCACACACATGCACATGTGCAACAGATTTGAGAAGCTACTGCAGCTTCTGGACCAGGAGGGTGGTCTTGTTCCATGATACTGATCCACGTTCAGCCTACAGGCAGGTCACGTTCCTTTTGTGGTCTGTATCCGAAAGCTGTCCTTCGGGGAGTGTCAGTTTTTTGTCGGGTGTCTTTGGGGCTGGCTCCACGGCGACGTAATTGAGTCGATATTCTGAGGTGGTTTCAGTAATCTGGTTCCTGAGCCGGGCAGGTCAGTAGTACTCTATTGTACTGTTGACAAAAGGCCAGTACATTTCACCAGTAACAGATGGACAGGGATTGCTCACGGTGGTTGAGGGCGCTATCACCGAGTTTAGAAACTGAAATCTCTTGCCCTCTAGTGGTCTCCAGCAGCATTTAATCCTTGACTGTCCAGAGCCTTGGGACGTCCTCCTGATGTGAAAAGCATCACAAATGTGATTTGGTGTTGTTGTTGTTTAGTGGACATGCCAGCATTTCTAAGGTGAAGGCAGGATCAGGATCTAAAAGCAGAAGTTTGGCCAACTGGTTTTGGTGCTTGAACTGAATTGAATGTAAAGTTATATGAACTGTGTTATAGAACAGAAATGTCTAAGGGTGGTGAACGGGGTTGACTAACCTTGTACTGAGGCTACGTTCAGATAAGTTACATAGGTTACATAGAATGATATGTCACAGAAACAGGGGATTGGCAACAAATAGTCCATGCAGGCTTTATACTCCATATAAGCCCTCTCCCCTACATTCATTCCCCTCTTATACCCCTCCATTCCCTTCTTCCTCATGGATGCATCAAGTTTCGTCTTAGATGGTGATACTGAAAAAACTACTATGTCATTGTTCTATCACTGAACTGTACATGGTCACTGTTGTCCTTATGCTCAATGACATCACTCTATAGGGCCCTGCACACTGGAGGCATTGTGCCACTGTATTTGCTTTGGGTGTTTAATATGGCTGTTAATTACTTTTTAACTCCTCGTTGATCCAGGTTGTAAAGCTTGGCACTCGGGTGTAAACTCCTGGCTTGTTCCGCTGCCCACAGCCATCTCCCCAGGAAGTGATGCCATACAGGTAATACTGCTTAGATGTGGGGTCCACACAGGTCAGCGGACCTCCTGAATCCCCCTGTGACAGGAGAATGAAGCACACGGTTACACTCTGTACTCTGTATATCCCTGAACCAGAAATCTCAGTCAAAAAGCCATTGTAAGATCAATCTCACTCTACTCCAACTTACTCAATACCATATCAGTAACAAATTCATGTCAAGTGAATCCTAGTTGTTAATGTTACCTTCACCTTGACTGGGGCCTCAGATAGAGCTGGAAAACAGGAGTGAGTTTGTCCTGAATTAGATTTGATTTGTTTTTCTCTCCTTCACTGAATTCCCTGTAACCCATCTGAACTCAGCCTCAGAACAAGAGTAGCCTTTCGTGCTGAGGTTTTGGTTCCAGGGCTGCCAGGAACCAGAAACCTTCCAATAACTGCCCAAGGAGCCTTTCTCCAGACTATAAGCAATGGTATGCTCTTCAGTCATAAAGAGGTGTCACTGTTCCTCACCCAGTGTCCCTGCACGTTCACACTCTCCCACTGGGTTATTAGATTGTGATCAGGAATGGGGAACCTTGGATAATGTTTTCTTTCCCTAAACCAGGGCATGAGTCAAAGTACCCTTAATTGTTGCCTGGCTGAGATCAGATAACTCAGAGCATGCTTCAAACCTGAGACTTTCCAGGTCAGCTCTGAATTAAGCAGTGCATCCGTACATTGAGTGTGAGTCTCTACACACTCAGCTCCATGCACTCAGTCAGTTCCTGCAATGTTGGCTAGTTCACTAATCCAGTGATATTCGCTGCACCACCAGCTGCCTTTTTCTAAATGGTCCTATTGATATCTCACCTGGCAGGAGTCAACCTTCCCGGTCAGGTAGCCGGCACAGAACATCTGGCTGGTGATGAGCTCCTTCCCCAACGCAGTTTTGCACGTGCTCTGAGCCAGCAGGGGCACCTTTGCCTCCATCAGTATATCTGCAGAGGGCCCGTCTGTGCCCAGGAACAAAAGACAACCAGGAATAAGCAATGCATCAGTGATCATTGGGAACTTCCAACAACCAAACACTGCCCTCGGAGCCACCGCCCACTGACAGTCATTTCATTCTGCTCCCGCTCTGCTGCCTAATTACTGATTCCTCACATCATAAGGTGCATCATCCACCAGCTTTACTTATTAATTGTGTGTCGCTCAATGTGTGAATAATGGTATACATGGTATACATGTATGGAATACGTTTCAACACAAACGTCTGCACTACCCTTTACATTATTACTGCGATATACCTCAATTTACAGCAGCATTCAACAACAGCTTACATTTATATAGTATTTCACGTGAGGTAGCATCTTGGAGTATACATCGTACATCATGTCTTATTTGTGTGGGTTACTGATCTGAAGACAGTGCCCATAGTTTACTTTGACACTGAACTAGTACTGGAGCTCACAAAAGAATCTGCAAATTCACATTTTTTTCTTCAAATAAACACAGTCTGTATTTTCTTTCTTTAAACAGATAGACTCCCAAAATACACCAAGAATACATTTGTGGCTCAGTGTAAGGTGGACCATTAAAAAAGGGTCCGTTCATAGGAAGTCAATTATTGTTAAAAGAACTTTCTCTCGTGAGCACATCCTTTCTTTGTCTATGGCTATCCACTCCAGTGACCTGTGTTGACCTTTACTACTTTGCTCTGTTGCCAGTAACATTAAGCAGCTATATGCAAGTCACATAATGAACACCTCGGGTGTACTAACACCATGTCTAGACAAATGAAGTGTATAATGGCGCTGTTCTCAGTTCAGCTTCATGATTAATTTTTCAAATGATTGTCTACCTGTTAGCCGTCAGACAAGGTTTGTTTAGAAATGATTTGTATGTTGAATTTTAGGATACTTTCAAGCAACAAGAATTAACTCTTTGAACGCTAGATACTTTATGATTCTATTAGACTATGATGGCACCAGTTCAACACTATTTGCTACATTGACTGATGTTTCAAGAGGCACAGAAATTGTCTGTGTCATATTTCCAAAGTATTCTTGATGTTTTGGGAGAGTTAGTAAGATTGCAAAGGTCAGCTTCTAATGTTAATTAACAGCTAGTTGTTCTTTAGAAGCTTTTGATTAGAAAGCCTGTTTTCCAGATCAGCATCAGCCTGTGTGCTCTCTCCTTACCCTCATAGACTGAGCCCCAGCCTGCAATGTAGCACATGGTCCCAGCAGGAAGTTCCTCGATCTTCTCAGGGATACACACAGAGCTCACCAGCTCAGACACAGAGACCGGCACCGTCAGCTCCAGCAAGGCAATGTCGTTATTGAATGTTCTCTGGTTAAACTGCGACAAGAAGTATTGACACCTTAGATAATTCAGCTTAGGTACTGGTGTCTAATTTGCAATACTGTATTTACAATACAGCATATTGTGATTTCTGAAACCAACCAAAATGCAGAAAAAAGGCCCAGAAACGCTATCTCCCCACAATGGCTGATTTGTGGAGTCCTGTAGCTCAGTGGTTAGAGCACTCGCTTTGCAAGCGAGAGACCTGAGTTCAATTCCAGGCAGAGGGCGAAACCTTGGGCAAGTTTCCTTACTCCACACGCCTAATAATAATCCCTCCAAAACCCCAAACAATAATAAATTGGTCATTTTCATTCTACGACTGTTTGTGGGACATTGCTGTGCGCAATTGGCTGCCGCGTTCGCCCACAAATATACAGTCAATTCACTTTACAGTGTGTTCTGTGAAGCGCTTTGGGATGTCCTCCTGACATGAAAAGCGCTATATCAAATGCAAGGATTATTATTATTATTATTATTACTGTCCGTCTTTGGTGACACTTCGGCAATTAGCTTCCCATCCCCTTTATGATTATCGAAAGTTAGTTCCTAATGTAGTTTAATATGTTAAACTCTGAATCATTTTTTTCTTATCGGTTCACTTTCTGTTAGGTTTGAGTTCAGTTTCGCTGCTGCTAATAGGGAACAAGTTGGACTAAGAATGATGGCAGAATTAGCTCAAAGGGATTTTACATCTACATGTTAGCTTCAGTGGGGCTCATGTGTGAAGGCTGAAGGTAATTTAAAGCAATAAGAATTGAGAGCACATCCTTGAGCTCCTACCTTGGGGTGAATGATAATCCGATTGATTTGGGTGATTCTTTCTTCAGTGTCTTGCTTGCTTAAATCGTATTCACCAGTGACAACTTGCCAATAATTCTCATTTCTGTTGCTGTGGATGAATGATTGACAGTTGGTGAGTGAGCAGTAACAACAAACGTAGGAAAGCGAATAAGCCATTCAGTCTGATAAGATTAATGGACCATTTTGTTAGATCATGGCAGATCTTTTAATCCTATTTCACCACTTTCTCCATAATCCTTAACGCCTTTATTTCCCAACATTCTATCTCTCTCCCTTTCAAATATCTCAATCAATTCTGCATGACCAGAGAAAGAAAGGGGGGAGGAGAGAACTTCAACACTTTTGATAAGTAACTGCATAGCTCTACCCTAAGTCTTCCAGCTAAAGAACATGCATTGGAAATATTAGGGCTCAGAAATTAGAAACTTCAATGTTACAGAAGCTGCAGTGTTTCATGACAAATCATTAAATCACTAAACAAAATCAAGACATGAACAAAATCAGCAAATAATAGACGTTTGGTGAGGTGATGATGTCGCTTCCGTTGATCAGTCTGGTGGTTCTGAATACAATCAATATCTCGCTCACCCTGTGAAGCAGTGTGCAGCTGTCGCTACCCAGGAGTCCTGCACCAGCACTCCCCCACACATCACGTTCCCATTCAACTTCAACAGCACCAGCCAGGGCCAGCTCCCGGGAGCCGCCATGTGACCGCCCACGATTCTCCCCATCACAAGGGTATGGTTTGGTGCCGCTGCTCTCTGACCACACAAAGCTGAAAGAAAGAATGAGGTGTCAATATGACTGCTGCAGGTCAACATAGTTGCGGCATGTCAATACACAAAGCCATGGCTAAAACAAGAGACCTAATTACAACGCCTCATGTATTTCACCCTATAATAACTCAGCTTTGCAACAATAATTTATAAAGGCCAATCAACCTCTGCTAAATGCCTCTTATGTAAGTGACCTTTAACGCCAAAAACCTGATCTCCTGCTTACCTTTCCTTTCTGGCTTCAGCACAGATTTTGGAGTCTTCATGTTGTTCGTTAGACCTGTGAAGGCAAGACACTGTTACACATCACATAGACCATACCCACAAGTGAGTGAATCCCAACAAAACTCATTGGATTGTCATCAGAAGCAGAAAAACCGGCTGACTACCCGCCTCCCCTCCACACAGAGATACTAAAGGAAATGTTAGTGCCCAGGCTGGGAACAACAAATTCATTCCTACAGAGAGGATTCAACTTGGAAATCATATTGATGTGCTCAATATCACATCAACCAATGAATTGACTCACCAGAAGAATGGGCTAGCTTTTTTCTTTAAGACAAATTATTATAGAGAAACCTACTTAATAATGAGAATATTAACTCCAACCATCTGAGAATAAGAAGAGAGCGTACGGGTATAAATGTAGCTCTACCGCCTCTCGCCCAGGGCTGATAGGATCAGGGAGGATTACAGCTCATTCTACAGTCCAACTTGATTTCAGCAAAGATTTGACTGATTCTGAGTACTGGGTTGATCCGTGCCATGTAACTGGAAACCCTCAGAAGCCAGTGCTCTGTGTATCTAGTGTAAAGAGGGCTTAGCTGGTACAAACTACACTGAAGCATGCTAGTCAGCTAGTACGTACTGCACTGAAGTATGTGTGAGTGACATCGTTCTTGCATCTCTCTCAGGCAGCTCTCCTCCCGGCGTGTTCCCTGCTGGCAGTGCCTCTGATAATACCAGCAGGCTTTACTCAGCTCCCAGTTGCGCACTGTCTCTGGTTCAAGGGATTGTGCTGCCGAAAGTGTTTCACAGCTGGGCTCGGAGCTTGCCATGGTGCCCCTGACTGAAACACAAAGCAAGAAAACTTTCAGAATGAACAACAACAGTAAATCTTAATTAAGAAAGACACAGTATGGAGCTTGACCCATATAGCATCTGATCAAGATAAGAACAAGAAATGCTCAAAATCTGAATTGAAACAAATAGAAAGCGAAGAAATAAAGAAACAAAAACTTTATAGAACTTATCATGTCAAAGCGTCTCAAATAGCTTCAAAATATTATTGTCCAGCATAGTGATCGGCAAATGGCCACTTTCACACAACAAGGTCACATAACTAGTCCGGAGATGAATTATCAATTCACCTGAAGGATTGTTGCTCAAATCACCATAGAAACTCCTTTATCCTATTGAATGGTGCAGTGGAAACTTTAATGTCCACCTGAACAGGCAGATGGGACTTTATCCCACTTTTAGAACGGAGTGTTTAGAGATTAGGGACAATGAGGAGAATATTGACAGTGGTATCAATAAAACTGACTCAGATTTTTCTCAGGAGCAATCACTGTGCAGTCTCTACACATCAGTCCTACAGGATCTGGCTTATTGGAAAGTCTGCTGATGGTAAATTAGAAAGAGAGCAATTTTCCAGAGAGGTAGATGCACAATTACACTTGAAACGTTTCACTTACCACACTGCGCTGTCCTGTTGCCACAGCTCTTAAACAGACATGGGATACAGTAAGCACATTCCATCAGTCGCAGATTCCTGTCCTTCACCAGCTCTTCCAGCACCAACAGTGCATTCTTCATGGCTACCTCCAATATCATTGTACCTTTGCTTGACAGCACTGCCCACATACAAAAACAGAAAGCACTTTTCAAAAAATGACCAAAAGCCCAATCTCAGTTTTCATTTGCATTACAAACCAAATCTCTATCTAGAATTTTGCTCCCAATTCAACCCCAATCACTGGATACTTATAATGTCCATTTCTTGATCAATGTACCAGAGCTGAAGGGCTATTTTCCATGCTGTACTACTCTATGTAAACTTACGCTCATGGCAATATGTAGTGCATTTGTTTGCAAAATAGAGTCACTCTGCACTTTACAGTAAACCCGGCAAAGTGAGTTGACACCTCCCCCCCTGCCCCCGATGGGTAACCGCTGTATCAAATGCAAAGGTTATTATTGTTTCTACTACTTTATATATGATCCAGTTAGGCACTTGCCTGCCCAAATGCATTGTATTTACTAACATTTGTGGGGATTTTCTGTTGAATCTTCCACCTCCTCTGCCTGCTTGTCAGCTTTGTCAATTGCTATTGATATAATGATCAGTTATGTAGGTGAAAGGGTTGCAGGTTTAAATATGTAGCATTAGCTGATCTCAGCCAGAGCAGCCTTCGATGGCTAGAATTGGTCTCAGTGCCTCGAGGATAAAATGACAACATCAGCCAGGGTTCCTGTTCCTATTTGCTTCAGCTCTGAACAGAATCACTGGTGACGTTAAACATCAGCACATTTCCACAATCGAGTGTGATGGATTAGCCTTAATCTGGTCATTATCCACAGACCTCTGCTGGAAGGATAGATGTCAGGTGAAGACAGCATCAGGTTTGGTTGTAATGCCTCTCATGGTTGCTGGCATGCCCTGTCAAAGCTTATGCATAAATAATAATAATCATAATCCTTGCATTTGATATAGCGCTTTTCACGTCTTCTCGACGTCTCAAAGTGCTTCACAGAATATGCTGTAAACTGAATTGACTGTATATTTGTGGGCGAAACGCGGCAACCAATTGCGCACAGCAGTGTCCCACAAACAGTCGTGGATTGAAAATGACCAATTTAATTATTGTTTGGGGTTTTTGGAGGGATTATTATTAGGCATGTGGAGTAAGGAAACTTGCCCAAGGTTTCGCTCTGCCTGGAATTGAACCCAGGTGTCTCGCTTGCAAGGCGAGTGCTCTAACCACTGAGCTACAAGACTCCACGTCTAATGACTAATGATTAATGTCTAATGACCATTTCGACAAGGTATGAAGTCACCCAGACCCTTATGTTAGCATAACAGAAGGGGGTTAATGGAAACAAATGCCTTCAAACAAGAATGAGAGAAAATTGGAGGAATTAATATGAGCAGCCGGAATTTTAAACATTAGGTAAAAATCCTGCACTCTTAAAGTCTGTGATCCATTCTACATTTTTTTAAAATCTCTTTTCCCTCCATTCCCCAGTATTTCTGCTAAGTAAGCTGGGTGCTGATTTTGAAATGAAAACTTTTCAAGTATGTGCTATTTGCTTCAGTTTCAAACAGAATATCTGGTGATATTGAACATCGCCCCGCTCTCTAAGAATTCCACAATTGGACAGGTGGAGCACTAATCTGCTCATCCATCTATCAGAAATAAATCAAAAAGGCCCTTTTTTTCACATCCGATGTATTAAAAATAATAATTTGGACACTCAATCCACGACTGCCGAGTTTCGCCCACAAAATATGCAGTTAATTCACTTTACAGTATGTTCTGTGAAGCACTTTGAGACATCACAAAGGTATGAGAAGGTGCTATATCAAATGCAAGGATTATTATTAAACTCGGGTTCCAAGGCAGAATTCCCGAATTTAGGTAGAGTCAGAAAGTTTTCCAGATGGATTAGAGTTGTTTCTTGGTGTCATGTGAATGACATCAACAATCCAAATCCTGCTACAACTGTGTGTCTCTTCCAAAAGAATTTCAGAATTCAGCATGTTAAATGTTTGTGATCTGATCTGTTCCACGTGTCACCGATTCACCTCACCTGGATTCAAAGTTGGTGCAAGGTGGTCTCTGCCTACCAGCCAGTGTCAGAGACCTCATCAACAAGCATTCCTTTATTACCAGAATCCTCTCCACAGCCTGGAACACTTAACACCTGAGGGATTCCCACACTAATAAATAGAGTAGAAGGATGAAACATCTGGACCGAGTGAGTGAGACAGGAATTTTATTTCTAACCGCTCCATGTAATGTTCTAAGTGACTGCACATATCAACCAGTCCCTGGTCTCACTCAGTAGGAAAGGTCAGTCTTTCTCCCTCATGATATGATATGAGAGCAGTACACACTGTCAGTCACCCCCCCACAAATATAAGAATATAAGA
The DNA here is from genome assembly GCF_018977255.1 of Callorhinchus milii. Taxonomy (NCBI): domain Eukaryota; kingdom Metazoa; phylum Chordata; class Chondrichthyes; order Chimaeriformes; family Callorhinchidae; genus Callorhinchus; species Callorhinchus milii. The sequence continues at coordinate 9,728,209 of NW_024704752.1, read as the reverse complement.
ATTTAAGGCGAAAGAAGACCATCCAGATCGCCTTCCACCACCCTGGCAATTGCATGCACATGTCGTGTCCCAAACTATCTCGAGATATTATTTTCTAACAGAAATCTATCTAATTTGTTCTTGAAAGAACCAACACTTTCTGTTTTCACCGTCTATCTAGGGAGCCTCTTCCATACATTTACTACTCGTTCACTGAAGTAGTGTTTCTGCAGATAACCGTAGATTCTACAAATATCTTCCATATTGTATTTCAATCTACCGATACCAATTCATCCTCTTTACATCTGAGATGTCAAGTGCACAGTCTTTGTGAACCACATCCACCATGCTCAGTCGCTGGAGTAAAACAGGGACAAACCCTGTGCTGCACACATTCTCTGAATCCCAGAACTCCACACACAGCCTGTGAGTGCATCATCTGAAGTTGAATGTCAGCAGCTGCTCTGTGCCTGTGTGTGCATGCTTTCTACCTGCTTTGTATGTTTATATTCACCACGTGTTTGTACAGGTTGCAAAGCAACTCATATGTGTGATTATTTTATTATTTCACTTGTAGCACTGAAAACATGCATGTGCCTAATACAATTCTTTGTGTGTTTTTATGTGCACATTTATATGCATATACAAGAAATATATATATAAACATGATTACAGTATATGAATAGCTGAACATGTAAGATTATAATCAATTCATGTGTTTTTTTTGCATAGGCATCTAAGCTTCAAGTGTAAGTTACGTGTGTATAGATATGTAGAATAATTGAAAAATATCTACTAACCTTCCAAGGCTCCGGCTGGGAGTTTGTACACATCTTTGCTCAGTGGGACAGTCAGGGTCACGTCCACAAACAACAACAAACACAGCATCAGCATCCTCAACAGCATCCTCTGAAACCGATTCAAAACCTTTTAAACTTTTCTTTGTGTGTCTGATGTTCCTGAGTTTAGAAAGGAGAAAGAGAGAGAGAGAGGGAGAGAGAGAGAGATGCTTCCTTTCGAGTCTTATTCTGGTTGCTGAAATTTGCTTTGCGATGGTTGACGACAGTGGGAGTGCAGGGTTGTATATATAGGCTGAGGAGCAGCAGGACTTTCCCAGGAGTTACAGACAAACAGTTGAATTCATTACTGCAGTGAGAGAAGTTTGCAGCGCTGACTGGTGCTGGGGGTGTCTGCCCTCCCTCTGAATAGCTGCATTGTGCTCTGTGCATGGCCCCGGCGGCAGCATCAAAGCCAAACTAATGATCAGCGGCCCAGGCCCTCGCATTGATCATTTTCACGCTTTTGTCTCCGAGAATAAAATATTGTCAGTTCGGATCACTTTTGTCCAAGGGAAGATTCTGCCAGGAAAGAGAAGGCGAACAATTCATTAAGCATGCTCGCCCGATCTGAAACACACATATATAATTAATTAGTAGGGGTCAACTGCTTTAAAGACAGGCACTTCAAACAAACACTACAAATGGTTCCTATTCCTCCATACTTTACATAATCACCAAAAGACAATAGCCAGCCGCTTGGTCATTGTAACGAGCTACGTGAAGCAATACTTAAAAGGCTTTGAAGCAGGGACATTGTGGGTAAAATTACACTGTTTAAAATTGAGGGTAACGGGCAAACTGGTGAGTAAATGAAACGTGTTTAATCCTACGCATTTATTCCAAGGCTCATCCACTCATTGCCACAGGGAATGGGGGGCAGAAAGAACCTACAAAACAAATTCCTGGATTTCAATCTACACCCAGGAACATTACCTACACATCACTCCTGTAAATTCATTGGTAACAAGATCGCTTACATTCCCCGATCGATGATGCTACTGTATAAACTCAGCTCATCTTTTACGTATTTGCTTCAGTGTTATATTCTAACCTCTGCATATTTAATCAGAACAGTCGAGTTAAATCTATTCTCTTGCTTGTTTATCTCTCTTACGCGGTCCTTTTTATTGTCTTCTTTCACACCAGCTCTTGGAAATCAAGCCCATCTGTAGCACCACCTACTACCAGTCAGTTAGAACACAAGAATTTGCGAGACGAAAGAAGACCGTGATGCATCCAGTTCGCCTTCCACCATCCTGGCAGTCGCATGCACATGTCACATTCCAAACTACAAAAGAACACATAAGTTGAGATCAGCTAATTCAGCACAGGACAAGGATAGAATCAGAGACACCTTCCCAGTATGAATTGCTGGGTGCCACACCAGGTGGTAGATTTGCCCCTCCCCTGAGTCGGGAGGACAGAGTGTGCTCTCTTCAGACACTAACACGGACAGATTGAGAAACTTAAACATTACCTACAGTGTATCTCAGTCAGTGGTGGTACGGGAGGTGAATGGATACCATACAAGGGGACCTACATTAGGCTTCTGCAATCATCAGCAAGATATATGTACCGTATTTATGATTTTACATTGAATAGTGTACAACCACTGAATACCTGGACTCTGAATCACATGTGCTAATTATGGTGATGAGCTAAGTAATGAGCTGACTGGACACTGTCCCAAACATAATGTAAATTATCTCGTTAAAAATCAAAGCGCCGACTTCAGAGAGAAACTTTTCGCATCAGATTGTAGTTATAAAGAAAGTGAGCAGCTTGTTCTGCTGCGGACTGCCCTGTCTCGCACCACATGTTGTTTTGGTGGACAGTGAATGCAAAAAAGACTCGTCACCGGCTTTAGATCGGTTGTACTGAACAGTTACACGGCAATGAAAATGTAGCAATGTACTTACTACATGTACAGCGTACAAAAATGTGGGGCATAAGTGCATAATATTAATACATAATCTTCGCTTGTGATAGCGCCTTTCAAGTCAGGATTTTAATAGCTGTATATTTTGTAGGCAAACCCACTATATATTAGTGAATGGGGTCCAATTATAATAAAGGAGATTTGGGAAGGGATCTGAAGAATTACTAGGCATGGAGCATTCAATGTCCACACAATGTATGAAGCAATAAAAATGCTAATACAAAGCTGGGATCTATAAGCCAGAACAGTATAATATGAGTAAACAGGAGCCACTACACCGGACAAACCACACCAAGAATATGTTGGCACCAGCTTTCATTTTGGGGCACCACAACACAAAAAAGATGTACACTAGAGTTGAAGAAAAAAGCAAGAGAACTGATTGCGTAAATAAATGGGTTAGTTTGGTCTTGAGTAATCAAATTAAGGAATTTTTTTATATATCGGTGGCTTTCACCCAACAAAGTGGAGAGGGGGCGAGGCTGGGGGTGAAAATCAGTAAAGTTGACTTGAGGACTTCAGCATAGGTAACACTTCGGAGATGATAAACAATAAACATCATTATATCAGATGTCTTACTGGAGGTTTGTGGGGGGTCACTTACTAGATGTCACCAGTATATACTTCATATGCAAAGAGCTACAGCTTCCTTGCATTAAAGCCTTTCATTAGTTTGCTAATAGCAACTGGGACAGATATTTACTTTCAGAGGTAACATCTATCCAAGAGTTTTGTGGCAGAGAAGTCCAAGGAGAGGTCCTCACTCGGTTGAGAGAAACTTGCTTTGGAAAAAAGATGAATTGTGTTAGAGCAAGGCTATGATTTATCAAAGCGACATTTTTGCTGAGAGGAAAAATTCACCCCTAAACTCATCAGGGTTGAAACATTGTGAAGTGTTCTTCCAGCTGCAGATTCCTGAAGTTATTTCTTACAATCTTGAATCTTCCTCACGGTAAGAAGTATTCCTGGAATTTGTATTGTTGCTGAGCAGCAGCAGGTTATATAATTAAAGCCCCGTTGGTTTTCATTGTGTAGCTTGTCCCAAGCTGGTTTTGTCTAACAATTCATCATTAATGTTGCTATAGAGAACAGAAACCACCGCTGGTCAGCAGCTATTGTGATTTACTTTGTTCACCGTTATCTTTTATGAAGTGCTAATGCTAAGAAACATTGTCCAGTTGGACCTCATTATAAAAATTACAACTTTCCACTGTAACAAACCTCCTCTGGGAAGGTGCAAGCTCTTCCTGGTGAATTGTGGGACTCCTAGTTACTGCGTGTTGGAGAGGAACACGATAAGGTGAAGATGGAAGGGAGAGGACAAGCAGCTAGTGGAGGAAGTGAAGACTCAAAGACGCATCTCTGATGTGAAGAACTACTGAACGGTCCCAAAGACTCTCCAATAAGATCTGATTGTACTCCATTAGCAGCACCAAACAGCACCCTCACCAGCTGGGTATATTTCAACTAGGGGTTGACTCCAGCCAGGGGAATACGTCCCTTATTGTACCTCTGGATGATCACCAACAGTGGTATCTTTCAACATTATCACCATTCCCAGAGAACTGAACTGGAGATGTCAGACTGAACTCTTACAGAGCCAGGCTATCTCCTGTGTATATATGTACAGCTACAGTATCCCTGGGTATGTGTCAAGGGAAAGCATTCCTATGTACATGCCATAGGGATAGTCTCTCCAACACTATTTCCTCTCAATATACTCAGTCTTCTTCCTCATGTACTTTGATTAGTTTAGTTGCTTTGACTAGTTTTATTTTTCCAAACTTTCTCAGGCAACAGACCTACGGATGGCTATCCTTCTGGGATGGTATCTCTCATCCACTGTTGAGCTCAGGCTGTCAACTACCCTCTATTCATCAAAGAGCTTGTGGACAATGTCCAGCCACTGGAGCTAATATCAAAGAGCGAGAGGTCCTGTGTTAAAGACACCCCTTGGTGCAGAATCGCAGGCTGCAATCTCCAGCACACTCCCTGCTAATTTAAGCTGACATGAGAAGAATCATCAGCTATTCTAATTTAAAAGGGTTGTGTACTGATGTCATCATACATGTAATTGTAATCCCTGCTGATTCTCCTCAGTTTAAAGAACCCATTGTGTTCTGCAGCCTTTGGACAGAACCGTATTGTACACCGTGCCCACCCTCAGAGTCAGTGCAAGAGAATCTAAAGATTCCACGCAGCAAGTCTTCCTTAAAGCACCAGCCACAATGTTTGCTTTATTCAGCAGAGCAAGGGTTAACCCTCTAAAATACCTCAGTAAGATTTAAGATTTCTTTGCAACAGCCCAGAAGCACGGTGATAATTATAAACCAGAATGTAAATGTTTTGAGATTCCTTATAGAGTCAATGAATGGGGTGAAGTAAACAGGGATGAAGCAGGTGAAAACTTTTCACATAGCGTAAAGTTACATGATACAAATGTTGGTGCGAGTTGCAGCCAAATTTGCTGAAAGAAACCTTTGATCAAGATACATGATTGTGCATGATCACATACTCAAAGGCATCAGATTAGATAGTAACAGTAGTACAATGCTACAACAACTTTATCCAGCGCCTTGGAACGTCCTCCCGACATAAAGGCACTATACAAATGTAATTTTGTTGTTGTTGTTGCATTTATACAGAGCCCCTTATGCAGAGTAGCATCCCAGAGTGCTTAAAAGAATGAGACAGACTTGAGAACGGATGAATTTCCAGTGTGCCAGCAGTCAAGTATCAATTGTGGGTTTCCAGGGTCGATTATAACAAAAGGTATAAAGATACTGGCTAATACAAGGTGCCGGGCAAAGAAAGGGGTAGAGGGAATATAACAAGATAGTCCAGACCAGTCGGGATCGATCACTTTTCCATATTGTCCGAGTGTCTTACCGTGTTTGAATGTGTTGAAGAATGGAGTTGAGAGCTTCAGACCGTTTAAACTGGAACAATGAAGGGTGCCATTAAAAAAAGATTCAAATCTGAGTCTGAGTTGACTTAAGGCCAATTCGCAGTGGACTCTTAGCACAAAATAACCCTTCAATGGCACAAAATTGTCAGTTTCGCTCCGAAAGGCTGCAGGAATGGCTGGCGCAGGAAATGGGAATTGACACAACAACAACAACATTCCATTTATAGAGCGCCTTTCACGTCGGGAGGACATCCCAATGCGCTGTACAGTTGGGTCAGGACCCGAGCAGGGGGGAAATGGTCAGGGTGAGGGGAGGGAAGGGAGGGAGCGAGGAGGGGGTAGAGAGTCGAGAGGGGAGCTGAAGGCACGGTCAAAGAGAAAGGTTTTGAGACCGGCCTTGAAGGAGGAAAGGGAGGAGGCGGCGAAGGCACTGGGGGATAGAGTTCCAGAGCCTCGGGGCTGAGAGGCTGAAGGCCCGGCCACCGATGGTAGGGCGGTTGAGGCGGGGGATGCAGAGCAGACCGGAACCAGAGGAACGGAGGATACGGGCAGGTAGGTAGGCTGCCTACCTGCAACTCGCACCAACATTTGTATCATGTAACTTTACATTGGTGCAGTAGGGAGATTAGAAATATAAGTCAATGTTAGGCATCGTAGAGGGAACTTCATTCTTCATCTAACCATGCTTTTGGAGTGCCCAGTGCTGACATTGAATGCCCACAAGGAAAAGTGTTGCAGTTTGCAGCATTAACATTTCTCTCTTCGATGTTCAATGACATTAACATTTCTTTCTTTGAGGTTCTGCCAGGACCACACTGTTCTGCTTGAAATATGTTTCATTTCAGCTGTGGTGTAACCCAAGTGATCTAATGAGAGCCTCACATTAAGCCTGCCCCATTAATCAGCCATTAGTGACCCAAAGTCACGCAGTATCAGCCCAAAATGTGCTAATAGACCAGTCACTAGTGCTAAGTGATGAACAAACGGGAGCTGTGACAATCAGATATGTGATCAAGTTTACATTGTTCTGTAAAGTGAAACTTTACTGAACATTTTCTCCCTCACAATTTCACATGACAATCCAGTTAAAAGCCAATTCCTGAAGAGCAATTCAATCATTCAGTCAGTGTGGTCCTCAGTGACAGAGGTTGGCTTTCTCCTGTATTGTGACAGGGTGTGTGTGGGTGTACTGGAGATGAAATATCAATCACTGGATGTGAGATGCTTATTTCTAAATTAGCATTAAGTTATGTGATCGCCTTGGGATGTCCTCCCGATGTGAAAGGCACCATATAAATGTAATTTTGTTGTTGTTGTGATTCATGTAAGATCACAAAGAAGATCACAAAGAAGATCACAAGGAATTAAAGAAACAGTCTGCAGCAAGCAATCTGCCAGACAGAACACAAGGAAAGGCTTGTCTGACAGGGCCTTTTCCTACCTCCATCTTGTCTTTAGTAGAACATTCCTTGTCTTCTATAGTGATTTGTCCTTGGAGCTCTCTTGTTCTTCTCAAGTCCTAAATACATTGTCCATGCATACTTCCTTATCCCTGCATTCTTAGAGTTAAAATCAAGCCTCAATCCCCCTAATCCAACTCATTCTATCCCTGCAACTCATCCAATTCACTTCTTTCAGGGCTCCGAGATGCTATCCTACAACTATTTGTGGGACGCTGCTGTGCGCAATTGGCTGCTGCGTTTCGCCCACAAAATATACAGTCAATTCACTTTACAGCATATTCTGTGAAGCGCTTTGAGACGTCTGGAAGACGTGAAAAGCACTATATCAAATGCAAGGATTATTATTATTACTATATAAATGCAAGCTGTTGGTTTTTATTGTTCCCATGACATTGGAACTGGTTTTCTCCCTTATTCATCCTGAGATTTTACAAATTTTAGCATCACCACCAACAACAAATTACATTTGTATAGCACCTTTCAGGTCAGGAGGACGTCCCAAGGCACTGGATTTGCAGCCGAGGATCTACAGTCAAGGATTTGCATCTGAGATGTAGCTTGGGATCAGGAGAGGTGGAGGACAGGGAGGGTGTGGGTAGCAGGCTTGGTGGTGCCCGGCACTACAGTGCTTGTCTCTTAATCAAAGAGTGCAATCAAAACATTCTGACTGACACTGAGAATTACTGGATTTAAAGGCAAGGATTTTTAGGGAGGTATTTCCAGAAAAAAAAAAATGGGTGTCTTTTTCTTAAAGTTACTCACCCAGGGAAGCCAACTCTCATGAAGGAACATTAGTGTTCACATGATGTCAAACTTTATAAAATGATTGATCAGGTAAGCAGTTGGAGGGCAATAGCAGAATTTGGGTAAGGTCCAGTTCAAGGCCCATAGAATCAGATTTGTAACAACTGTAATGTTTGGTCACTGTTGTACAACGGGGTTCACCCGGATAGTGCTGGTACATATGCCAGGCTACAAGGTAACTCTTACTAACCAGAAAGAGAATACCGTCAGCGTAAAGCATCAGCTGCTTCTTATTACTTAACACCCTGAGTGAGACAGGAACAGGCTGAGCATGGGGTAGTTGGTCTGCAGCCTCCTGCATTTTACTGTCTAACATTCCCCAAGATACACGGAGCAATCTGATGAAACACGTCGTAGAAGCTGCAGAGGAAATTCAGGGTTAATCCAGCACAAGGTTGACACAGGTTTAACTGACAACTGTCCCTATTATTTTAATGAGCGGACAGTCATCTAATCGGGACCCGCTTAGAATACACAGTGCACTGTTAACTCCAGACTGCACCCTTTCACAAAAAATAATTGCAGTGTTTTCCCAGCAGGAGGCACACTGCTGATGCACAGGCACACAGGCTGTGCATTCACGGCACGGTTACAGAGGGGGTGGGAAGGAGGGAGAGAGGGTGTAGGGTGTGCGAGGGTGGGGGTGGGGGGGGGAAGCGAGGGCGTGTGGTAGTGGGCTTTACTATGGTTGAACGAGCAGCTGCCTCAATTCCATTAGGAATTTGACACCACTCACAAACAATCACTTTACATTTTAAGATTTGGATTGCATCCAACGCAAAGTTCCACGGGGGAAACTCCAATCCCTGATGCACCATCACACTATAAAAATAACGCGACCTATAAAAACAACTGACCATAAAATGTATTATTTGTGGACCAGATTTGAATCGTTGCTCAATAGGAATTCTACAAGATTTAATGAAATTGCGGCAGTTGAAAACAGATTCAGTATCAAATGAGCTTCCTTATTCCTGCAACATGACAGGACTTTGCATTTTCACTACAAACTCAAGTGCTCAGTTACTCGTGTACACAAGGATTTTTAGGGTCTTCAGGTGTCCTTAAGGAAAGAATGTACAATATAGAAATTAAGCCAATTATAAACTTTAGAACAATAGTCAGGAATGCCGGAAAATAATAATAATCCTTACATTTGATATAGCTCCTTACCACGTCGTTGAGATGTCTCAATTCATAGAATATATTATAAATTTAGTTGTATTATGTGAGTGAAAAGGCATCAACCTAGATCTAGTAGACCATTTCCTCTGATTTTAAGTACCACGTTGGGACTTTGAACTCACACAATCCCCATGCAGTAATTGGGAGAAGCAGTAGATTGGAGGTACCGTCTTTCGATGAAATGTTAAACCAAGCTCCCGCCTGCCTGTTCAGATGGACGTTAATAGTCCTATGGTGCTATTTGAAAAGAGTAGGCCGGTGTCCTGGCTAATAATTTATCTACCAATAAAAATTGGTCATTTGTTTCATGGCTGTTTGTGGGACATTGCTGTGCACAAATTGGCGGCAACGTTTGCCTACAAACACAGTCACTGAACTTTATAATAAATCCTGTGAAACACTTGGAGAGATTTCAACAACATGTCAAGGAGCTATATCAAATGTAAGGAATTATTATTATTATAAAGAGATTGAATTCCCTTCAAAGGGATGTTTGCATTATTTTATATTTAACAAGTTTAAGAGTTACGATGATCATAACATCTGCTGACTCCCAAGTATTTAGTTGAAAATATTGGTTAACTATTGAAATATGCCATTGTAAGGAGAAGCCTTGCTCTTAAAAGAATGTATTGATGTCCATTTCATACAAGTTTTATTGAGACACGGTAGGACATCGGCTGCCCCAGCAATCTGCCAAAGTAATTAAACTTTCCAGGCATCAGGCTGTCAACTACGCTGCTGGAAGTGCTCAGCACTTGTCAAGACACAAGAGTGCATACACAAGCGGGGCCCATTCTGGTCACAGAGGTACAAGAAACCATTCTATATTTTCCAAAATATGTTCTTCCTCTCTGCCAAGAGCGACACATAACATTGCCTTACCATAAGCTTGATGCACTGTCTGTCAAAGTCATCACAGTGTCAGCATTAAATAGTTTTTGCTTTATCTCATACCTAAACTGCTAGCTCATTCTCCTTATTGACACAGAACTCTTTCTACATTAGTAGGCGAGGACAGTTTCTACTATTCTCAATGGAGTGTAATTTCTTGTTACATTATTGAGGACCTGTATGTGGATTTACATAACCCTTCCCTTTTAAATCCATTAATTTCCCATCGGAGTTTTAACTAAATAATCTCTAAAAGCAAGAGACTGATCCAAGATCAGTAAGAGCTGCCAGCACCGCAACTGTTCTCCTTCCCAATACAGTCAGAGATACAGCAGGAGATGTGAACTTCGTTGCTCTCCTTCCTCCCCAGGATTCAACATTAGGTAACATGGACAGATGGAGGAAACTTTAAAATATCAAATAACCACACTGTCCCCACTAGATGGCACTGGTCACTGCTCTAGTTGGAGCAAAGTAGCTTACAATACAAAATTACATTTGTATAGCGCCTTTCACATTGGGAGGACAACCCAAGGCACTGGATATGAAGGTTCCAAACTTCGTAGGACATGAGGGGAGTCAAACTCATTGAAGTGTGACAAGGATGAAGACCTCAGCTCCTGAACGATCTTTTATTAAAATGTTGCTGTGTATTTTAAACATCTTGCAGTACATTGACCCAAACTAAATTCAGCTAAAAACATCCAGAAACAATGGAATTGTGGTGCTATGTTCCCCATACTGTGACCACCAAAGTTCTGTCTACTGTTTATTGGATCCTCCAATGTCTGGACTCAAGTAAGGTCTCTGCTTCTGATGGTATCCCTTCTATTCTTCTAAACAAATCTGCCTCCAACCTCCTTGTCCTTTCCAGTCTCTTCAAGCAGTTTACCAACCAGTCAACCTTACTTGCTTCTTGGAAATTTGCATGTATTTATTCTATCCCTACAGGAATTAGATAAGTCAAAGGTCATTGCACTAAAGTGGACTCAAACTCATTCTTTCCCAGAATCTCAAGACTGTTCGAATCTTTACCTCATTCAATCTTACATTCATCCAACAATCTCCCGGTTTTAATATCAATTTAAAAAAAGACTTAGAAATAGAGAGAAAATGGACTTGACCAACCAACCCTAATGACACTTTTAGTAAAAAAAATCTAAAGTAAATCATTGGAGTCTTAAATCAAATTAAACGTTATTAAAAATGAATCTTTATTGAACGTTTCCAATAACTATTTTACTGCAGGACTAACATTGCCTTCATAATTTCATCCAATGCTATGCCTACCTAAGTGTTTGGTGCAGGAAAATATTTTAATCAATACAATTTACCAACTTTGTCTTTTATATTGATAAATAATAATCCTTGCACCATATCAAATTTTTCAGACGTCTCGAAGCGTTTCACAGAATTTTACTGTAAGGGTTAACGACTGCATATTTGTAGATGAACACGGTGACCAATTTTCCCACAGAAACTTTCATTGCACAAGCAGCCATGAAGAGATTGACCAATTTTTATTAGGGAGGGGATGTTGGGGACACACACACCAGGAGAATCTCCCTTCTCTTTTCAAATAACAGCCCCCTGAACAGGCAGACTCCACTGGGAGAAGCCAACAGCCAGAATTCAGCCATGGAAAGAAGTCCATGGTCTGAGCCACATCCTGGCAGTGAGCCCTGTACCAGCATGATCCACACTTGCATTTAGTTGCCCTCTGACACTGAAGCTTTTTTTTATTGTTGTTTCAATTTTAATGTCAAATGTATAGTGTACAAATCCAAGTGAATAATCCATTTATTACTGCAGTTTCTCATTTTAAGCCAAACCTTACAATATAAATTAGACCCTAAACTGCCCTGAAAGTGGCTCCATAAATCGACAACTGTTTACGCACAGTCTCAGTCGATGCCAGTATTAGTCATAACTCAAGCCTTCCAGGACAATGCCTTTGCAGCTCGTAGATTGATTCAGTTCAACAGCTGAATCCTATGAATAGCTCACTTCGTCTTCCCAACAAAATATTTGCTTTGAAACGGATGCACTATCTGGAATGTGCCTCTTCACTGGCCTTACTGATCCTAGGCAATGCTTATTGATCTGCTCATACAGGAGAGCAGGGGAAGCTGAGTGTAACAAAGACTCAGGGCAAGATATCATTGATAGGTGATTATTACTTTGAGGCACCAAACATTATTGTGGATTAGAACTCTTCCTATAGCCTAAGATGAGTCCAGTATCAAAAAGTCATTTGATGTGGCTCAGTGGTCATTAACGTCTGGGGAATAGGATATTGGACAAGGTAAAACAATAGGAACTAATTTAGACCCATTGGAATGAGTGAGACCAGAAAAATGTATTGAGGAAACAGTTAACACTGAACAGGAATTGAATCTCATGGAAACTGATGTAGAAAATCCATTTCTGGATCCAGTAAGGTAGACTTAAAGTTCTTACTAACAGAAGAAATAATATCAAGTGATAACCCAGAGCTGGATTTCTGAATTTAATTTATTTCTGGCTGGTTCTCATTTCCCAGTGTGATATCTTTAATTACTGATTATATCTATTGTTCGTTTAGAACTTTTTCTTCTCTCCTGAATGCAGTGACCTGTGTCTGGCAAGGTTTCCCACTGCTTGTTCAGCTAGGACCACCCTACCCATTAGGACTTTGTCTTGCAATGTGGAGGTGTTACAACCCAGTCCAAACCTTATTTTTTGCTCTCTTTAATCTAGAGATGCTAGCCCAATGGAAGCACCCGAATGACACTCGGCAAACTCAGCACAGACCAAGATTGGAGTCTGGATCTTCTACGTCGCTTGGTATGGCTTTGATTACACTGGATTGGTGCTGTTACCTACAGCCGAACAATGGCTGTTGCTGCAGTAAAGTGCCTGATATACATTGTTGGGATTGTTTGCTTCGGATATGCTGCAGCCTCTGGGCCATTTATAATCCTTGCATTTGATATCGACCCTTATCTCACCGTTGAGACGAGGCAGCCAATTGTGCACAGCAATGTTCCAAAAACAGTCGTGGATTGAGTGACCAAATTGTTTTATTTATTTTTAAGGGATTATTACCCCAGGGAAAGCAATCTGCCAAACAACTAACAGCCGGGTTCCTATTTACTGCTAGGTAAACAGAGATGTGTAGAGTAAGGAAACTTGCCTAAGGTTCCCCCCCCCCCCCCCACAGGAATCGAACCCAGGTCCTTTCAGTTGTGAGTGCTCAAACCACTACTCCTCCATTTGTACAGCTGCTCCAATCCTGCTCACTACAGCCACGTTACCTGCCTCCTTTGCCTCCTCTGGGTGCTGACCTCCGCCCGACATGCTCAGAAAATTGTTAAAAAAAACAAAGAGAAGAGTTCCATTTGGCAGGAAGCTGCAGATTCCTGACTGCTGAAAAGAGCTTAAGTGTTCCGAGAAATCTCCAAAAATATACAGTGAGCCGCTTTGTTTCGACAAGTAATTCTAACAGTAGATTTTAAAAGTATTATTCTTCATTTTGGAACCAAGGGATTGGGGGAGACAAACTGTTTATTACTGATTTCAAAGATTTCAATCCCCCTTCAGTTCATTCATTACCTCCCACAAGGTCTTAAACTGTGTCATAACTTTTTGTTATTGTACAGGCCAGAAAGTTAAAAGCACAGCCACTTTCCCTCCTCTCCCCCTCCATGCCACGCTCTCTACAAAGGAGAAAGATGACATTTATGGTTCAGCATTCAACTTCAACGCTGTGAAGTGCTCCAGGACACTACACCGTGCAAAGGGCGCAATATAAATTCAAGTTGTTGTAAATATCGTGGCATTCACTTAAGGCATTTCTGAATCAACCATCTAGAAAGCAGCTAAATTGAGACAAGTGACAATGTCAATACAAGGTGCAATTTAACATAGAATGACCTGTTCCTGAACGCAACACGTATCAGGGTGAAACTCAGGGAGGCTGCAGAGGATGGCAATAAGTATTAAACAATTCCATAAGTTCTAAAGCAGTGTCTTTTCCGAAATCTCATCGGAACAGCAAGTTAAAGGTTAGGGAGTTTGGATAATTCCAGACGAGCAATATTGTACATTTATTTTTCCAGAGATTCCAGCAGTTGTTTTTAATCGAGTGGTCCAGACCTGTTAATGAGTCAGCTTCCAGAAATCACGCAACCTCTCAGATTGAAGGAAGGGAAAATAAGCTTCTCACTAAAACAAATATTAATTCTTCTCTATTTCCACATAATGTTGGCCTCTGTGAATTCCCACAATAAACTCTGCTTGCAGTTACCCATGCCCGATTGGTAATTAGCTGAATCGGTGGACTCGTACACAGAAGGCTAGACGGAGCTCACTGCAATATGTTTGACATGTGTTTAGTGGGTGCTCCAGGACTGAAACAGTATTTCTTTGTCCTCAAACTGTTATTACAGGGCAGTCAGTTCTGAACGTTTTGTAATTTCATTCTAACTGTTTATCAAAGGTAGCCAGAAGCAACTGAGGGCTTCAGATATGTGTAACCTGGGTCGTATTGTAGAAATTTGTATAATGTGCAGCACGAAACACAGAGCACCATGTAAATCACAACTCATATGCTCCCAACAACTTCTGTGAGTGGTTTTGTCGTACAATCCTCTGACAGATTGTGCTGAACCAGTGTATGTTCTGGACTAAAAAATCTGCTTATTCTCCAACCCAATGGCTTGTGAGAATGTGCTTTGCAAATGCCCACAAGACCAGGATGCAGGATCAACTGTAGTACAAAGGAAGGTACAATGGAAAACGCCTCAAACTTTACTGGTTTGCTAATCCTTAAAGCTGTGACATCTTGAGAAAACACCTGTCTAATTTTACACAGAAGTGCAAAAGGTTAGAGGAACCCAAATGAGTTTGACTGAGACTTTGGGGTAGGGCTGAGATGAGGTGAATGAGAGTTTTACAGGAAGAGCAGAATTTTCTTTGGTCAACCAGGTTTCTGACACATACAGAAACCCATCAGCAGCTTTAAGTGTATCCAAATCACACTCTCTCCCCTGAGGGGCACATCTTGCTTGCCTTATTCCAGAGTATTAGGCGCAGGTTGGCAAGTTTGGTTTGAAATGAAAAGCCAAGCAGAATTAGAGATCAGAAGAAACTTCTTCCCCAAAGATTAGTGGAAGAAACTCACAGGAAAAATTGTTGATTCTGCAGCAGAATCTCGTTCAAAACCGAATGGATGAGTATCTTTTAGAAAACACGTGGACTGCAAATGAGATAAACAGAACCGGGAAAATAAAGATCTCAATAGAGTTTGAAAAGAAAAGACAAATTCTTGAGTCTGAAATTAAAAACAAAGCATGGGGTGCTGCACAGCATGTGGATCAGTGTTTGAAAGCGAAAGATGGGTTAATGTATCGAAAGGAAGTAAACATCAGGAGGAAAGATAAGTGTCAGCTCATTGCTGCAGCCTCTCTGACTCCAGCTCAGTTTCCAGTGAGTTAGTGTTTGACTGCCGAGATCCTGCATTGTGTCTGGAATAGAACTGGAGGTAGACGCTTCCCGTGCTCCATCTGGTATGTCACACTCAACACAACCCGCATGTGGTCAGTGCTAAAACCCAGATTCCTTGGAGCAGAGGAGGGAAGCATTTATTGACTCCTGAAGAGGCAAAGGTTCTCTGTGTTACTCCCAGGTCAGCATCAAGTCTCTTCTGCAATGCTTCATTTGTGGAAATATCTCAATGACGAACTCATCCACTAGCAGTGCAGGCACATGTCTGCAATTTCATAATATTTTGATGTAGCGGACACTCTGGTCATTATATACACTGCAGCAGCCTGACAGTATATTTACTCAGACAGTTCAAAATGTACAAATGTCTTGACTGTTTTGGACCCTCCACTCTCCTTGCTTGTTCCAGACAAAGTCTATGATGCTGGGCAACGCACATTCGGTCATTAAGAGTTTTCTCAAGCAGTGATAGAATAAAGGGGGGGAAGTTAAACCAGAGGGAACTGAGTGAGACCAGAAGTGAAGCAAAGAGGAAAATGCTGTAAAAGAAATGGTAAGTTTTTTTTAGGTCAGCTAGGCAGCTGACACATGGAAACCGATCACCAGACTGAGTCACATATGCATGGCACCTACAAATAATAATAATAATAATAATAATCCTTGCATTTGATATAGCGCTTTTCACGTCGGGAGGACGTCCCAAAGCGCTTCACAGAACACACTGTAAAGTGAATTGACTGTATATTTGTGGGCGAACGCGGCAGCCAATTGCGCACAGCAATGTCCCACAAACAGTCGTAGATTGAAAATGACCAATTTATTATTGTTTTGTTTTTGAAGGGATTATTGAAAAATACCCGTGTCTGGAATAGATTGCGCACTCTCTCCCTGGAGAGGCACATCCGAATAATGCCAGACAGTACTGTATCAGGCATAGATTGGTGAGAGCCAAGCATCGGGGTACTGCTAGAGTTTAATGAGGCAAAAATTGCACAGCTTGCCATTGACAGCACTGTCTGGCAAGCTTCCTGCTGCTTGACCCAGTGAGGATCACCCTAATCATTAGGGGTTTGACCGGACTGCCTGCTCATCAGGCTGGCTGGTCTGTTAGCAGTGCCTTTGTGGATAGTGAACCCTTGGCTCAGGAAATGGACCATCAAGGGAGCCACAAAGGATTAAGTTGATCTGACATTTTGGTGCTAAGCTTGTCACATTGGAGACAACTGAGCTCCAAGGAGATCTCGAATAATTCCCACCAAAGAGGAATCAGTTGTTGGGTCATTTACAAGGATTATTATTACTACAGTAAAACTCGTCTGACCTGTATAAATCATATAAATCACCTAAGTCATACATCTGCCCAAGTCCCGTTCAAGAGTTTATATTCTAAGCAAGCTTGATAGAACTCATACTTTGTACAAGTCATATTAAATATATGGTCCCGATTAATACAACTTATGTGAGGTTTACTGTATTATTATTACCCAGCTCAGGACACCTGTGCACCGTAGCTTCTATGATAGGTCGTAAAGGCACTATCAGGCAATTGCCATATAAATGTTTTTGTAGGATTGGGGCATGAGGGGGGGATGGAAGCTGGTGGAAAAGACCTTATGAAAGCACTCATTGCTTCCACAGCTGGCTTGTGTTGGATCCTTACATTGTGCACAGGATCTCGGCAGTGGGAACTGTGCGCTCAGTTCACACACAGCCACGTGTTCTTTCTCTCAGGCTCCCTTTCACCACTGACCCTGCTTGTTCCTGGAAGGAAAATGTACAGACCCGTACAGAACAGGACAGAGCAGGGGGGGGGGCGGGGGTGGGGAGAAGGAAAAATACACATCTAATCTGAGTTTAACAAATTAAGTAGATTCAAAATATGGGGCATATAGAAAGGTATTAATTGAGCAATGTATCTTTCCTCACCTAGCCTAACACAGGCTCTATTCATCATGGTCTAACTGGATGGCTGGTATAGCAACTGATTGTTGAGAAATTCTGGCACCATCTCTGAGGATCAAGAGAAATGTCTTAAATATGAAGTTGCTTTGCCAAGTGCAACAGGCAGTAAGCATTACTGCCTTTTACTGACAGAGCACTGCAGGAAAGTTTAAACAGAATGTCTCAAGGATAATGTGAACCTATATATGGGTTTGTGAGCTGCCACTTTCTCATATTTTGCAGTTGGTAACATTTCACAGCTGGAGTATAGTCTATGAACACTTGAAATAAAGAGATCAGAGATTTAAATCTTCTTCCTCTACATTGACAGTTGGGTGTGTGTGTGGGGGTGGGGTGGGGAGGGAGAGGACTTTTCCATTAGCTTCCAGTTGCATACATCTTTCTAGCAGAGGAACACATTCTTGTTGTTCTACTTTTTTCTGGTGCAATTGGCCTTTTTTCTCTAAACCTCTGTCCGACCTCATGTCAATTCCGACTTGCATCAGTGAGATCTACAGCGTTGGGATTCACCAGGTCTCAGAGTATTGTGTGGCACAGAAGATTTCCAGCCACTTTCTGAAAGGCTTTTTAATCATGATGCGGAATGCTGCTCAATAATTGTTCTTTTTAATGCTGCTGCTGATTGAGCAGTAGCTGTGCCAGTTCAATGTGATTAAAGACACCGAACGCTGATAAGATGGTTTTGAAGCAATTTAACAAGATTAAAGATACACTGATGCTAATCAGGATCTTTCAGAACCAGTCTATCAGAATCTGATAAAGTGTCAGTGATTCAATAGCTGTTTATAATAGACATGGACAATTATTGGGACAGCACTTTTTCCAGGTTCATAACCAGTAATAAAACATAAGAAAGCAGGAATAACAGGTCAGTTGGCCCAACAAGCCCATTTCCTCCACACATAGCCACACTCTCACTGATGTATTTTGGTTTTAAACCTATATCTGTTTTCATGGTTTAAGTCAAATTGCCTACTTACTACATTATCCACATCTCCCCGAATTTTAAAGACCTGAGTCATTGCCATTTCTCGCCTTCAATTTTTTTTGTTTAGAACAAAAAGTTGTGGAATTAATTTGATTACTCGTTTCTGAACCCACTCCAACACTTCAATGTCCTTTTAAAGAAGGCGTACATTAAACTGCACACGGAATGAGTCACCCCATGGTTTATTTTCAAACATTTCAAATGTGGCCTCAATGGTCATCTGTACAAGGCCATTACTTCAATGGTCTCAAGATGCCACCTGCGATTTGATCAGCTGATTTGCTAAAGCATCTTCATGTTTGGGTCTAACTTGAGGCATTTCATTGGTAAAAGTTACTAGAAAATCAATATTTTTGCATGCAAGATATTGGCTGTTTGTGGGACACTGAGAAAATTGGCTGTCATGTTCACATACAAAATACATAGTCACTAAACCGTACAACAAATCCCGTGAAGCACTTTGAGATGTGAAATCAACACATTTATATCTATAAATCTCTATCAAATGCAAGGATTATTAGTTGTTAAAAAATTATGCCAGAAAATACAATACAATATAAAATTACATTGGTAATTTTGTAAATGGAATGAGTTGTCCAGTAATTGTTAGTGAATCATAAATATTCTGTAATGGTCAGCAAGAATGTGGAAAATGTGATATGTTTACACATAGTAAAGTGAGCTCCAGGAAGTATGTTGGGTATTTATAATATAGCAGATTTTGTTGTAGGTTGCCAGGACAATACTACAAATTGATGCTTTGTTTTAAGGCATATATGCTTGGTTCTGCAATTCATTAAATACAAAGGTCAAAACAATCTAAAAGACCATCCACCAGTGATTATATTAATTGTGGCCTCAATCCAAACAGGAAGAGATAATAAACCTTTGACTCTATAGTCTCGGGATTGTTGCTTTTGAATGCATAAAGATATTACTAAATATCTCTGTCCAATCAAAGTTCAATTAAGAACTGTTAAGAAAATAGATAAAATATATTAGTCTTACAGATAAACAATAGAACTCAGATAACATACTTCAGCAATAATAGCTTATGTAGCTTTTAAAACAGTCAAAGAATCGAGAAACTGCTTCCCCCAAAGCTCAACACTGACTAGCATTGATTCCTACAGAACAGGACAAGAACAAATGCAGTGCCTATCATGGTGGGAGGATGTCCCAAGGCGCTGGACCTGTGTTGGAGGGATGGAAGGCAGGGAGGTGGTTATAGGTGACCAAAGGCACAGTTGAAGAGGAAGGTCTTGAGATGAGCCTTGAAGGAGGCAAGGTAGGGGATAAGGTGAAGGGACTGTGGGATGGAGTTCCAAAGGGTGGGGGCAGAGAGGCTGAAGGCCCAACCACCGATGGTCAGAGCAGTCCCAGGTTTGAAAGTTAGGGGTAAATTGGTTTAAGTGTCCATAGGTTAGCCAGGATTCTTGTTCGTGGTCGCTAACCTGTGATCCATTTGAGCAAGTACACATGTGGATGTTGGGGAGGCTCGTGTGCAATGTTCCCATGTTTGTATAATCTGAGAAGTTACACACACACAGAATAGCCATTTGGGCAAGGCACTGTGGGGCTTGGACTATACCCAGCAAAAGTGACAAAAGCAGTCAACAGCTTCAGGAGAGGAGGGTGGAAATTTTGGAAGCAGAAAATTGTAGAGAAAAAAAACTGTATATAAAAGTACTGCGTTAAGTCGGTATCTAATTCATTATTGAAGTGTCTGCCCCTGAAAGATCAACAACAGTCTAGAAACGTATAAATATTTCTTGCTCTGAGGCCACATGAGGAGTTCAGCAAAGAAAGTTCAGAATAAACATATTGCTGGCATCTCCAGCGGGAAGAGATAAACACAGGTCACAGAGCTCCACTGCAGGACGCTGTCAATTTACAAAGATAACAGGATTGTAAATGTTTTACTGTTCCCAGGACACCTCTGAGCTCTGCATCTTTTCCATTGTAATCCTATGTTACAATCCTGTAAACTGTTGTAGGAGGGAGAAATGGGAATGCATGGGTAGAACCATTCTGGAATATGGATGAACATATAGCAGATCCAAACATGGAATTTCTACTGCAGTCCCATCTTTCAATACTATACAAAAACCCTGATCCAGGCATCGTGTGGTGTAAAATCAGAGTGAGGAGTACTCCCTTCTCTTCTGGATCACATTCAACAGACGCTGCCCCAAACTCAATTACAGACAAAGATTGAGGCAAAGAATCTCATTAGTAATTTGCAATCTGCATGATCAATTTTTCAGTGGTGATCTGCATCTGATTTTGAACAAAAGCAGACAAGTAGGTGGGTAGCTGGTTGCAACTCACTGAGAACTGGCTGTGTATTTTAGAATAGGTTTGCAACCAAATCTGTCAAAACAGCAGAATATCACACAATGACGGGTATAATCGTAATACGTCTGATGAGAAATGCATCTACAAAGAAGCGACATTCAGTAACAAAGGTTGAATGTGGACAGTCATTGAATCAACAAAGCTGATGAAATATCATTTCTATAAGATGAAAGAGTTTATTGTAATCTGTCACTTCATGAATTTGACATTTGAAATTTTGTATGCAGTTTGGAGCATACAATCTTCAAAAACATTGAAGAACTGGAGAGTGTTCAGAGAAGAGCAATAAGGATAATAACAGGGCTGAGTTATGAGCATAGGGATCACACAGCTCATCTTATTCTCATTGTAAAGAGAATATTGTAAGGGACATAATACAATGCAACACAAAATTACATAATCTAGGTCTTTTGTCTAATAAGAAGAATGAGATGTTATACGTGTGAATTTTAACACTTTTTAACACTTGATTTGTGATCTTAGAACCAGAAGACAAGGGCTTGCATTAAGTAAAATAAAATAAAATTGGAAGAAAATCTTTTCACTCCAGAATTGCAGACATGCGGAACAGATTCCCAGGTAAATAACAGCCAGCGTGGATTCAAAGGGCGGAGATCATGCCTGACAAACCTCGTTGTTACTGATAGAGATAGCAGCACTCCAGTTGACATTGTTCATTTACACATTCAGGAAATATTTAGCAAGTTCCTGTCCTGTAAAAAGATTCATAGTTTAATAGATTCAGAGACAAATATATCAAAGGAACCTTGTGGGACATTGGATAGGCAGACAAGATAGATCGATAATCTGTTTCCAGATTAAACAGTTTTTGTGTTGCATTCTTCCACTATATCTCTGGCTTCACATTTTTTACAAAAAAGTCTCATCACGTGATAGGAAGCTGTTCAATAAAAGGCAGGACACTCTGGGTAGTAACAGAGTAACAGATTGACCGTAATGGCGGAACATGTTAATTCCTGCAACCAAACAGAACAGATCTGAAACGTTTGTAAATTTAGACGCATTATAAATAAGATGTCTGCAACTATGTTCAGGATTGTGATAGGCTCTCAGTCGTGTAAATGAATTGAATACACTGAGAATCTCTTCTTTCACTTACAATATCTTCCAAACTCCTCCAGTGTGTTCCAATCCTTTCTCCAAAAATCAAGCAGAACAATCTGCATTAGCATTTGCCTTTTTCTGTGCGGTACATGGAGTCGGAGACACATCTGTATTACCAGCTGTCTCCAGAGTGCTCCTTCAAGTGCATTAAGGCACTTTGTAGAGTTAAAGTCAGAGTAATCTTGGTCGTCCGTGCGAGGAGCGTCTACACAAGGGATTTTGGAACAGTAGCTGAATTGCACATTTGTATGTGACAAATTAATGTGTTTTTCTCAAACCTGCCCAAACCAGCTACGATTGAGACACAGAATCAAACTCATCAACATGGAGAACTGCCTTGGAACATCGCAGTGTCTGCCAGATACTGTACTCACAACAGTGTCTGCGCCAGTCTGGGGCTGTGATCATAAATTCCATTCTCTACCTCCACACTGAAAATAGACTGCAGCAGACAGACTACGAGCTGAAGACATGGAGCTGTCAGGGAGAATGACGGACAAGGTGGGCCAAGTATACCAGTTCCAAGACAAACGTGTTAAGGAGAAGTTTCTAAATGATGATCTTCAGAGAGATCATCCCTGAGCTACAGTCAGATATACAGTTACAATTCACTCACAGTCTAGGCTGACACTCAAATTTGCCCTCCAAACACACAGTCACTCCACTTTACTGTATATCCTGTGAAGGACTTTGGGACATCCTACTGACGTGAAAGGGTCTATACCAAATATCAGGATTATTATTATTAAATGCAGTGATGGGGGAGCGCTGCTTTGGTAGAGGTGGGGCCCTTGAGATGTCAAATTGAGATTCCGTCTGTTCAGGGGGACATTAGAGATCCCGGGACTCTATTGAAAAGACAATGGAATTCTACTGGTGTCCTGGCCAATATTCTTCCCTCAACTAAATTCACCACAATTGTGCATTCATTGCTGTCTGTGGGTTTCAGCATTTCTCTTTATAATAATATTAATACAATAATAATTTACAGTTCAAAATTGACTTAAGTGCATGAAGTGCTTAGAGACATGTTTGGATGCAATATCAAATGCAAAGATTATGTAGTGTTACTTATCTTTAGTGCCCTGGCAGAAGCTCATGATCAATAGTTAGCAACTGCAGGCACCATCACCTCAGCGTCAGGGTCTGAGTGTCCTGCAACAAATACTCGTTATTTTACCATTATTAGGAATGTTTTGTATTTCAACAAATCTAAATGCATCTCAAACAGGAAACAAAGTATTCATATGGGAATGACCTGGGTCATCAATTTAAAGAATATAATTCTTATTCCTGCTCAAAACTATGACAAATCCAATTAACTGGCAGAAAGTCAGCAGCTCTTAGTGCAACTTGATAACTCAACATTTAGAGCAGATTAATCCTGTACACAAGGATTAATGACAACATCTTAATTTCTACTTAACCTTCATCTGTTAATGTGAGATGTAACAGAAATTGTTACCAAAAGATCAATCAGTGGCACAGGTCCCTTTCTCACCAGACTCATTCAAGAGGAAAAGATTAATGTTGGCATTCTCTATCAATAAAAGCCCTACCAAACATTGGTTTAAGAAGTGGGGTCACTTAGCACTGGAAGCATTTTAGAATCAGCATTTGCCAAACTAACAAATGTGCTCCTACTCTATTTGGTCAACACACATATATTTCTTTCCTAAAATATTCATTCTATTTAACTCACTTCTGGAGGAATTGCAATGGGTATGTTGCACCTCTGTGCCAGTCTGCGTTACATTGAGAAAGCCTTTTCTCTTTCAATGCATCTCCTCCAATATTGATGATGAGCGGGACACTGATAACGCGCTTATGACTGGGTATGCGTGAAACAAATCAGATCTGCGAACCTAGAGTCACATTGGTCCATAGAACTGTAAACATTTACAGCACAGGATAAGACAATTGAGCCCATTGTATTTGTGCTAGCTCTGTTAAAGAACAGTCCTTTTAGTTCCATTTACCTGCCATTCCCCTTAACATGTAGTTTACTCCTTTTTAAGATATCTAAAATTCTCTTAATCTCCCCATTTGAAAGCTATCTAAAATATTTGCCTTTAAATCATTGACTCACCTAACAGTGCAAATAATTTCTCTCTATTAACCAGCAAAAGCCTAGAAGGTCATTAGTGGCAGCAGGATTCTCCAACTAACTGTTGCTCCAAATGGTATCAGCTCCAACAGAAGCATCAGTTAACACACAGCCCAGCAAATGGGTGGCTCTGGAGGGTCAGAAACCATTAATAAGCCCCAATGAGGCCTGCTCAATGGCAGGACATTTAGAGTATAGGATTGAACAAATCCACAACCCTCATGGAGTCAGTACTCCAGCTGGTTGATGAACTTCTCCCACAGTACATTAAGAAGAATGAGGAACAAGTAAATTTATTTTGAAAACCTTTGGGATGTGGAATAAAGGAAGTGGTTTGGCTAAGATTTCTGACAGTTATTGATTAATAGTCCAAACTGGCACTCATGAGGAAACTTAGTACAAAACCAATGCTTAATGGGGTTCTCTGAGGTAACTTATGAAGACATCAGGGAAATGTTAATATTATGTTAATTTAAAGATCACTTAATACCTTTGCTGACGAACCATCAGAATGATTAGCCTGCAGTTTAATACCATGCACAGTTCTGGGTGGGAGAAGGTATTTGGAATCTGCGCTCGATTCAGGTCCCTAGGAATGAAAGGGATTATTTGATTTGTCGAGGAGCCAAAGTTGGTGGGGTTTTTCAAGCTGTTCTGTAGTTTTGTTAATGAACCCTTCCTACTTACTGACTTTACGGTGCGCTCTGCATGTGGTGAGGCACCAGCTGCTGTGCAGAAAACGGTTCATAATTCAACATGATTCAGATGTGCAAATGCAGCTTATTAAAGTTGACTTTTTAAATTAAAATAAAATCCATTAACCATGAAGCCCAGCTAGCCAGCTATGAACTTCTCATGAGTTTCAATAACAAGCAAAACCACAGGGGTGGACAAGAGAGATTCTGTGAATGTGGGAAATTCAGCGATTACACAAAGTGGAGGTATGAATGGAGACATGGAAATGTAGACCCGACAAGTTCTGCCAAAAGGCTAGCAATTCCCTTCATGTTACTCCATGTGGTATGTCTTGGCTGATGGTGCTCAGGTTGTCATTTGAAACTGGCCAGAACTTACTCACTCAGGATTTCTTTTGCGCTGGTCTCACTTGTGATCAATTCCATGGTTCTGGGATGGAGTATTCTTCGTTCCACATTAATTATCTTCCAGATACTCAAAATCATCCAATTAAGTTCAAAACTCAGCATCAAAACATCTTAAAGACTGAAATTAAGACTTTTCGTAGTTTATCACGTCTACTTATGTGTGACTCATGCCAGAGGTTTTAAATTAAGATCATTATTATACAGAGACGTGCAGCAATACATACCCCAGCCACGTCTAATGAGGTGCACTTAGCCATCAACTGTGGAAAGGGCTTTACTTCTTCATTAAACTCCTGGTAATGTGGTGTGTGTGTTAACAATCCCACTACAATTCATGCAAGTCTTCTAATCTCTTGCTGCAGAAACCTGTCAAAAGCAGTTTTGCTTGTGTTGCTAACTCTATTGGTAGGCAAAATGTTAGCAATCTAATCTCCCCTATCATTGGAGTCATGAGTCATTCTGAATATTTGATATTTTTGTTTTTAAATGTACTTTTTTCTTGATTTTTGCACAATTTTATTGAAAAACAAGTCACAATTCCCCCCCCCCCGCCCCATTTTTAAGCCCCTTGGTGTAAATTGGGTAATAATGAAGTTTGTTTCAGGAAACAAATATTGTGGTGGGTGTCCAGCTAGGACAGCAACTAATTCAGAAGATTTAAAGCCATGTCACACCTTGAAATCCTACGGATAATCCAGACTCGATGGGCAACTTGTTAATGCTGTGTGAAAACTGGCAACATTTGCCTGCAATTAATAACAACAATAAGATTCCATTTATAGAGCGCCTTTCACGTCGGGAGGATGTCCCAAGGTGCTGTACAGTTGGGTCAGGACCCGAGCAGGGGGTAAATGGTCAGGGTGAGGGGAGGGAGGGAGCGAGGAGGGGGTAGAGAGTCGAGAGGGGAGCTGAAGGCACGGTCAAAGAGAAAGGTCTTGAGACCGGCCTTGAAGGAGGAAAGGGAGGAAGCAAGGCGAAGGCACTGGGGGATGGAGTTCCAGAGCCTCGGGGCTGAGAGGCTTGTAGGTGAGGATGAGGATCTTGAATTCGTTCCTCTGGGGAATGGGAAGCCAGTGGAGGTCAGCGAGGGTGGGAGTGACGTGGTCCCGAAGCCTGGTGCGGGACAGTACATGAGCTGCAGAGTTCTGAATGACCTGCAGCTTGTGGAGGGAGGCGCCGGGAAGGCCGGCGAAGAGAGAGTTCCCATAGTCCAGTCTTGAGGTGATAAAGGCGTGGACCAGAGTTTCAGCAGCGTGAGGGGTGAGGTAATGCGTAGTCTGGCGCTGTTTCGGAAGTGATGGAAGGCGGTGCCAGTTGTGGCGCGGATATGAGGAAGAAAGGACAGCTCAGGGTCGAACAGAACGCAGAGGTTCCCGACTGGCTTTGAGAGGTGGAGAGTGCAGCCTTGGATGCTGATGCTGTCAGCGCCTGAGGTGCGGAGGCGCTGACGTGAGCCAATCAGAAGGGCCTTAGTTTTGCGCACGTTGAGCTGCAGAAAGTTCTCTCTCGTCCAGGACTCGGTGTCGGACAGGCAGCTGTCAGGACATCAGTGGTCGTGGAGTTGAGTGTAGAGGATGAAAGGTAGAGTTGGATGTCATCCGCATACATGTGGAAGTTAACCCCATGTCTGCGGATGATGCCACCAAGGGGGAGCATATAGAGGGTGAAGAGGAGGGGACTGAGGACAGAGCCCCGAGGGACACCGAACGAGACAGTGCGGGGGTCGGAGGAAAAGCCGTTTGTGGAAACAAAATGAAGACGGTGGTAGAGGTACGACCTAAACCACTCAAGGACAGGACCTTGAAGGTTGAGGTGGGAGGACAAGCGGTGGATAGCATGGTCGACCGTATCGAATGCTGCCGATAGGTCGAGGAGGGCGAGGAGGCAGAGGGAGCCCTGGTCGCAGATGGTCAAGATGTCATTGGTGACCTTGACCAGAGCGGTTTCCGTGCTGTAGGCAGCACGGAAACCCGACTGAAGGATTACTGCACTGCACTTCCCTGGAAAGCACTGAAAGGATTATTTATTATCATACAGAGAACATATTTATTATTTTTAAAGCAAGTTTCAGGGATGAGTGGACATAGGCTTCAAGAAAGATTGTAGATGAGATAATTGAGAGTGGACCAGATAGAGGTATTTTGAAACGAATTTTTGAAAGGATTGGATAAACAATTGGGACATAAGTATATTATAGCTAGTAGCAAACAATAAAGAATAGGTGTTATGGAAGAATTTCTTCACACAGTTGGTGATGAGAATGTAAAATTCACTGCAGGAGCAGAAAGCATTAACATATTTAAGAGGAAATTTGCTGCACACACGAGAGAGAAGTTAATAAAGGGTAGAGGGTTGAAGGCTCATGTGGAATATAACATAATCTTTAGATCTCTTATAGCATCTTTCACGTTAGGAGGATCAACCCAAAGTGTTTCACAGAATATACTGTAAGGTGCAGTGACTGGATTTTGTGGCCGAACGCAGCAGCCAATTTGCGCACAGCAATGTCCCACAAACAGCCATGAAGTGAGTGACCAATTTTATAAACACCAGCATGGCTGAATGGCCTGTTTCTGTGCTGTAATGTTTATGTAAATTTGTGTGATACATTTCAAGCAACAGTTAATTGAATCTGCAGCTCACTGTTGTGAAACATCACAGTTGGATTCCACGTGATCATAAGGTTGTTAGCTCTTTCCAATTTCAAACAGATGTTTTTTGCTGGTTCAAGAGCTTATTTATTTCCCAGTAGTAAATATTTTTGCAGCATCCTCACTTACCTCGGAACATCAGTAGGAAACATTTCCAGCTACAAGTCACGTTACTGGCTAATGTACTGTGATCACTCCCATTTTTTAAGTCTGGTATGTGAAAATCTTTTGCAGTCAATCATTATTTAGTTGGGAGTGTGGGTGTGTTGACACCAGGTGATAGCAGACTATTTACTGTCCAGACTCATACATGAGGATTAGCTACTTATCAGGAATTGTTGGCATATCTGGAACTGTACTTCATAGTACTAGTCCAACTAAGACTGCCCAGTGCAGCAGAGCTTTGGCTCATAAGGTTGAGGATGTGTCTGCAGCACCAAGTCTCATTGAGGAAGTGGTAGTATAGTCAGCCAATAACAGGTCCTTAAATTATTGCAGATCGTTTGCCTTCAGCAAGTCTGTCTCTTCGAGAGATAATTCAATTCCAGGAAGACTCCCACACACCTCACAGTATGTTTATAACCGCCATCAAGATGACAGTGTAGAAACAGATTTATTGTACTACCACCATGTTTTTGGAGCTTGTCAAATATGAACAGTGCCCTGGCTTGCTGTGTCCTTTTCTTCATCTCAGAACCAGTTGAGCCCCAAGGAGACCAAACATACTTAATATAAGGAAATGCTACTCATTTTATCAGCCTTGTAAACATAAAGGGTTAAGTTAAGCAATCTGGTTTGCAGAGCACAGAAGTACGGTTTCACTGTGCTAGGTAAGGTTTCAAGCAGCTCACAGCAGTTTGTTTGAGCACGTCACAGGATGAAAAGAGCACAAGAGTGTGGAGGCCCCTCACGTATAACTTATTCAAGTCAATAAATACAAAGTGCTTCTGTGTGAAGATGATCTATCCAAACTTTCAGCATGATTATTTTTTAAGTCATATAAAGAAGAGGGATCTTTTTTTACACGTTGGAAAGTGGACTAGAATAAAGTGACATTGGAGAGGCTGATTTATAAATTAGGTCTGTGGGATCATGAACACACACACACTGCACTCACATCCTATCCTGGCAGCAGAGGAACAAACAATGAAATCAAAAACAGAACCAAAAGTGGTTTAACACAAGAGGTTTATTAATCTCTGTAAAAGTTAACAGTATACAATATGCCTTGTAGCTATTCTAAGTTACTAGTAGAATGAATGTGATTGCAGCAACTGCTGGCACTGTAGGAGCACATGGTGCATCACAAGCCTTAAATGGCATCTCCAAAACAAAGTAGCACCTCAGAACAGGGTCAACCTACAGAAAAAAACAAAATAACCAGAGTGAAGCTTTCACAACCAACTTTCTGCGAAATATTTCTTACTTTGGCTGAAAACTTTAATTTTTTAAAAGTGTAATAATGCACTCAATCATTTCGAAGTTTGCAGTAAATTAGAGTCTTGTGGAATCAACAACCCTGCAGACAAGCAAGTGCTCTCTGATAAGGTAAAGCAGTTTAATTGTTATATAGGGATGGAACATAGAGACAGGATCACCATATTTAAGCTTGCGTCACTATTTGATTAGTTTAATGTATCTGATTCTCTTTGTAATTATATTTCCCAATTCAGTTAAGAATCTTATATACCTGCATACGATTCTTCCTATCCCACCTTTCAAGCCCTTATATTCTCTCAGTCTCTATAGTTCATTCTTCCAAACACTGGCAATCAGTGCAGTTTTCTTCTCTAGTCAATTTAAAAAGTTAATCAAATCTGTGAAGCGCTCTGAGATGCCGTCCGGCGTGGAGGGCGCTATATAAATTGTGGTTGTTATTAATTGCTGAGAGTAAATTAACAATAGGAAGGTCTCTGGTCTCTCTTTTTTGCTGCCACTTGAACATGTGGAAACTATGGAAAAGCTAAGGAGGAGCTCCTATTGAAGAATTTAACATTACAGATGCAGTTTCTGGATTGACTGGAAAATTGACTGGATGTCTGTTACATTAACATTCCCCATAACTTCGTAAATGGGAACTAGGATTCCAACCTTTAGGAAGCAATTCCAGTGTTACGTTTATTTAAGTAATTTAATTCAAAATGATAACAACCTTGGTTTAATATTTCTTTCAAAGTTTTGTGTTATCAACAAAGCAGTACTGCATTAATGTTAGGAGCTGAAGTTCTGGTAGGAGGCTAGAGCTAGGATCTCAGGGTCACAATCTCACAATCAGCACTTTGCTAATAAAACTCAGTGTTTGGAACCCAACAACAATAACAAATTAAATTTGTATAAGTGCCTTTCACGTCAGGAGGACGTCCCAAAGCGCTGGACAGTCAGGGATCAGAAGGGGTAGAGGGCGGGGAGGGTAGAGGTGGGAGGTTGAACGAAGGCATGGTCAAAGAGGAGGGTCTTGAAGGAGGCAAGGGTGGGGGCGAGGCGGAGGGACTGTGGGATGGAATTCCAGAGGGTAGTGACAGAGAGGCTGAAGGCTGGCGCGCCCGCCAACTATTAACGCTCACCAATTTACTCATCGATGTACTCGAATGGTTCTGGTGGTTCAGGCTCCTCCTCTTCCTCCTCAATCTTGGGTCCATGAGCAACAACAGGCTCCACAAGCTCCTCCGTGTCCTCACTGGTGTCCTTCAGAATTATAATCCCACCAATTGAGAGCTGCAAGAAAACCATGCAATCAGTAAAGTGGCAGAATTTATAAGGGAAAATTTAAATTCATTCCAAGTTTTTTTTAAGCAAAATACAACAAGATTACATTTGTCTAGCACCTTTCACATCGGGAGGATGTCTCAAGGTGCTGTAGCATTTCAGACCCGAGCTGGGGTCGGTGGGGGGAAAGGGAGGGGAGGGGAAGGGGGGTGGCCGATGGCATGGTCGAAGAGGAGGGTCTTGAGGTGGGACTTGAAGGAGGATAAGGAGGGTGCGAGGCAGAGCGACTGGGGGATGGAATTCCAGAGGTTGGGGGCAGAGTGGCTGAAGGCTCTCCCACCAATGGTGGAGCGGATAGGTTGGGGGACGTGGAACAGGCCAGAGCTGGCTGAGCGGAGTGAATGGGTGGATTGGTAGGGGGTTACGAGGTCGCAGAGGTAGGGTGGGACGAGGCCATGGAGGGCTTTGTATGTGAGGACCAGGATCTTGAACTAGATCCTCTGAAGGATAGGGAGCCAATGGAGTCGGGCGAGAATGGGGGAGATGGGGTCATGGAGTTTGGCGTGGGAGAGGATACGGGCTGCAGAGTTCTGGATTATCTTCAGCCTGTGGAGGGAGGAGTTGGGAAGGCTGACAAGCAGAGCGTTTGCATAGTTGAGCCTGGAGATGATGAAGGCATGAACAAGAGTTTCAGCGGCCTGAGGGGTGAGGTAGTGGAGTCGGGCGATGTTACAGAGGTGAGGGAAGACAGAGCGGGTCATGGCTTGAATGTTGGGGAGAAAAGACAGTTGAGGGTCGAATAAGGCACCTAGGTTCCTGACTGGTTTGGTGAGTTGTAGTGTGCAACCATGGAAGTTGATGCTGCCAGAGCCTGAGGAGCTGGCGCGAGCCAATCAGGAAGGCCTCAGTCTTGTTCACATTCAACTGAAGGAAATTTCCCCTCATCCAGGACGATGTCCGACAGATAGTCTGTCAGGACAGCAGTGGTCCTGGAGTTGAGGGTGGAGGCAGAAAGATAGAGTTGGGTGTCATCCGCATACATGTGGAAATTGACCCCATGTCTGCGGATGATGTCACCAAGGGGGAGCATGTAGATGTTAAAGAGGAGAGGGCCAAGGACAGAGCCCTGGGGGACTACAGACGTGATAGTGCGGGGGCTGGAGGAGAAACCGTTAGAGGCAACAAAGTGGAGACGGTGAGAGAGATAGGAATCGAACCAGGCAAGGGCAGGTCCGCGAAGATTGAAGGCGGTGACAGTGTTGAAGGCGGTAGAGAGGTCGAGGAGGACAAGGAGGCAGAGGGAGCCTTGATCACAGATGTTCAGAATGTCATTAGTGACTTTGAGCAGGGCTGTTTCCGTGCTGTGGGCAGCGCGGAAGCCGGATTGGAGGGGTTCAAAGAGGGAATGGCAAGAGAGAAAGGAGCGGAGCTGGGACGCGACGACTCATTCCAGGACCTTGGAGAGGAATGGGAGGTTAGAGATGGGGCAGTAGCTGGAGAGGAGGGATGGTTCCAGGGAAGGGTTTTTCAAGATGGGGGTAATGACGTCTGTTTTTAGGAGGGTGGGAACTGAACTGGTGGATAAGAAGAGGTTGATGACATCAGACAGGAGAGGAGCCAGAAGGTGGAGCTGGGAGACAAGGAGAGAGGTGGGGATGGGATCGAGAGAGCAGGTGGTGGGTTTGAGTTTGCGGAGAGTCGTGGTGAGGGAGGAGGGAGAGACAGGGTTGAAAGAGTATAGGGGGGGATGGGTGGGGGGTGGGTCATGAGGGAGAGGTGATGTGGGGGTGGCTGTGGACAGGGCTGAAGTGGTTGAACGTATCCCCTCGATTTTAGATTCGAGGAAGTCCAGCATCTCCTCACGGCGTTTGAGGAGAGGATGGGCGAGGCATGGAAAGGTGGATGGAGGAGATGGTTAGTGGTGGAAAAGAGAAGCCTGGGGTTGTCCTTTCCCTCCAAAATAACCTTGGAGTAGAAGGGGGATTTGGCGGAGGCAAGAACACAGCGGTAGGTCTGGTAGGTGTGGTGAAACCAAATCTGCCAATGGACCGTTAGTTTGGATTTGGTCCAGGCGCGTTCGGCAGCTTGCACTTGTGCCTTGAGGGAACGGAGATGGCTGGTGTACCAGGGGGATTTACGGGAGTATGAGGCAGTTCGGGAGATGAGGGGGGCAAGGGATTCCAGAATGGAGGAGAGGGAGTTGTGGAGAAAGGAGAGTGAGGAAGGGAGATCGGTCAGTGAGGGCTAGAGGTGGAGTTCAGATGACTCCAGGGCAGTGGAGAGGGAGACGGAGGAAATTTTTTCCATGGATGGTATGTAATGGTGGAGAGTTGGGAAAGGGGATGGGGTACTGAGGTGTTGAGGGAGATAAAGTGGTAGTCCGAGATGGATTTATCGACGATGGTGATGTCTGAGACGGTGAGGCCCCGGGTGATCACCAGGTCAAGGGGGTGGCCATGGGTGGGGTAATGCATGAGGAGGGAGAGGTTAAGGGAAGAGAGGAGGGAGGAGAAGTCGGTAGAGCTAGAGCAGGAGGGGGTGAAGTGGAGGTTGAAATCACCTAAGACAGGAGGGTGGAGATGCCCGAGAGGAAGGTGGGGGGACGGTAAACAAGAAGGATTTTGAAAAAGCCTGGAGGGGTGGATAGAGGGTAAGGTGTTCAAAGGAGGGGAAGGTTCCAGAGGAGTAAGGGGAAAGGCCGAGGGGGGACTGGGAGATGAGAGCCACACCACCGCCATGGCGATTAGGCTGTGGGGTTTGGTGAAAGGTGTAACGGAGGTGTGGCCTCAACTAGTGGGAAGGTGTCGCCTGGGGTGACCCAGGTTTCGTTGAGGATGTCGATATTTTTTCCTCGACGTCAGGTCATGGATTGTGAGGGATTTGTTGGTTAATGAGCGAACGTTCTGCAGAGGGGACAGTTAGTGGTGGGAGTGTGGGGGGGGATGAGAGGTGGGCAGACGGATTAGATGGGGATGTGAGTGAGGGAGGAAAGGTTGGCTCCCGTGAGTGAAGGCCGGTGGGCCTTGTGACGAGAGTGGGGGAAGACGCAATCAGGATGGATGCTGCAGGACAGCCGACGGTGTCTACCACAGTGGGCACAACAAAGAATGTGAAGGGAGGAGCAGAGGGAGGCCGTTGGGGAGTCGAGGAGGGACAGGAGTCGGTGCAGGCAGAGGGAGAGGAGGGTTGAGCGGGAGTAGTGGAGGGAAGGGAACGGGAACGTCTTGGAGAAACAGCTCGGGTCAACTGCGGCAGCAACAAACTTGAACCTTTTTCTCCACAATCTCTGGCGCAATTTAAATAGGAATAGCAAAAATATACAGATGCGTTTCTTTTCAGAAGCCCAATACTACAGGTCATAAAAGAGCTTCTCTTTGTATACAAGTGAGGAATGCTGAATAGATCACAGGTTGTGGTATATCATACGTTACTCTATAGTAAGCATCTACTACTACTCCGGTAAAGGGGCAACATTGGCACATTAGAATAGATCAAAGTGCCTATTGCTCCATTGTGACATTAGTGCTCATAGCTTCAAGTCACTCACTGTACGAAAGATTATAATGGTGTCCTGCCTCAGACAAGTGTGTACAATGCAAGGGTTCCATAAACTGACCCACAGTCAGAAAATGCAAACATGTATTAGAATGTAGTTATTGTTTCAAATAAAAATGTGAATATATGTTACCTGTTGTAAAGTTTTCTTGAATTTTGAGACTTGTCATTTAGGCAGAGTTTACACGAGTGAGAGCAGCATGCGAGTCAATGGTGACCGACAGCCATTTGATTTGAAAGTGTAGAAGTGCTTATAAGCTGTAATTTTGATCAAAGTGCTTCTTCTCCTAAATAACAGTTTCACACTGCCTTTGAATAACGCAGCTTCACTCTGCCTGTATATGGAGATCATAACATATCACCTTGACAAGCTGAGGCATCAAAACGTGAAGTTTCTTTTAAACAGCTACAAGAACAGCTTATCTTGGTTTTTCATAATACAAAACTTATTCAGCAAGGTTTCTTTAGCATTCGAACTAGAGACATTACTCTCAAATCTTTGGGTTTGCAACGCTTCGGATATAACCGCAAACCTATCACCGTGCTTAATACCTCCATACACATTAGAACCGTTATAACCCAGTAGTTGGGAATCTATAAAGTCCCAGCACATCCTAGAATGCTTGGCGATTGCTATTCAGAGCTTCCATATCCTGGTGGCACCAATTATGTGACCAGTGATGGCTGTGATTGGGTGCAGAAATTTGGCTGGCTTCCCAGCTCAGGTTTGCATAGGTAAGGCTTATGAACCCCAGAGTATGATTGATCACCGTGAACCGATTATAAATGAAAATCTCCCAATCCCATGGGGACTTGAAATCTGTGCTGCAGTCCAATAAATTTGCACAATGGGTTAATGATATCATAATAACTGACAAGCCGAATGAATGTCCGAAGAACACACTGACAATTACGTCCCAAATAGGACTGGCTACCCTTATGATTTCGGAATTTAAAACAGGCAACTAATATGTGTTGTTAATATTTTTGTGGTGCAGGAGTGGGGGGGAGGGGGGGCCAGAGGGAGGAGAGAGAGAGAGAAGGAAAGAATAGATAAATGGGGAATAACTGGATGTCAGTGCTTATTAGAGCTTTCAGCTCCTCCTACCCTCGATGTGAGTGATTTAGTAACTTATAATGAATAATAATTTTAAACCTTTTATAATTTCAATTCTTGGAGCTGATCCAAATTATCCACCTAGTGAACCCAGCTAAGACAACCCAAGTATGGAGTCAATATCTTCAAATGGTGGTCAGAAATAGTATCAGGTAGAACAAATGATAAAGAAAGGTCAAGCTGAACTGCATCCAATGTTTCCGATTACGATATTTAAAGTGAGTGCTGCTAATATTTTGGATCTCTGTCCCCATCAGTCTGTGTACTAATGACTCACTGTCCTGACACATGGTACAAGTAGGCAATGTCTCAGTGGTAACCGTACAGCATGTCTAACAGGGACCAAATATAAGAGGAACTCAACCAAATTGTACAGGCTCTGTCGCCACTGTCCTTCAGACTGATGGATGTTAAACACATTCACTAATCACTTGTCATCGCCTGGATTCACACACAACCACGTAAGTGCCAATGTGTCAGCTGGAATGATACAGAATACATTTTGTATGAATATTTATGCAAGTGTGCTGACAAAAGATTTGTGCACACAGATCCATTGTTCTCTACAAGTAGAGAAACACCGTATTGGTGGAAACTAACATGTTGTCAAAAAAACACAATTAGAGCTAGAACTCTGAAGTGTAAGTCTGCAGATTGCCAGTTATAGACACAGCTCAAGAAATATTTGTATTTGAAAGAAACAAATGCATGTGAATTCAACAAATTGGATTATTTGGTATTAAAATGGATGGGGTGGTGGGTGGAAGGTTTTCAGGTGGGTCTTAAAATGAACAGAGGGCGAAGCGCAGGGATTGATATTGCGGCTGAAGGCACGGTCACCAACGGTGCCAGGGAGGGGTTGGGAGAGACACAGCATGCCTGCGTTAGCTGAGCGAAGAGGCCGGGCAGAGGAGTGGGCTACAAGCAAGTCAGAGAGGTAGAAACGTCCTAGGGAATGAAGGGATATGTACATGAGGGTGAGAATTGATTAAATTGATCTGTTTGGAGAGAATGGAGCCTGGTGAGAATTGAGGCTAGCTAGAGAAGCAATAATGGCCAGGATAGAACTGGAAATCCCTGCTCTTCTTTGAAACAGTGCCAGGGGAACTTAATGTTCACCCGAATCACCCAAGCAGGATGTCTGGTTAATAAGATAAGATAAACAAATACAGAAAGGTAAACACTGCTGAGAAAACACTACCCTAGTGACTTGCACTCAGTATTTGAGGAAGCTTCAATATGTATTTAGAGGATAAACAAATGAGCTTGAATCATTAAAACTGTGATTCTATCATTAATAAGAAACTTAAAACAAAGAAGAACTTACTAACGTCACCCTGGTTAGGTCACCACTTTGAATGAAAATATTGCTTTGCCCACAAAATATACAGTCAATTCACTTTAAGAGTATATTCTGTGAAGCGCTTTGAGACTTCTCGAAGAAGTGATCATGTGCTATATCAAATGCACAGATGATTCTTATTATTAAAATGGCTGGAGTTTAAAAGAATTTTTTAAAGGAGTAAAAACATCATTTAGCACTCTTCTTTTGCAAACTTGTTTAAAGTTGGGGAGAAAAGGAGTTTTATTCGACTGTTTTAGATTGAGACCTGATGTGTCAAACAACCCATTTCCAGCCCTCAATCCTGATCAAGTGGCTGGACTCTAGGGTTCAGTCGACGCTGAAGGTGAACAAATGGCATCATACGTTAACAGCTCAGCATCAGTTAATAGGTTAGAGCCCCATTAGGAGTAAAATAAAAACTCCTTTGCATTAACTCTTGTTGTGGATTGGAGAAGAGGCCTAACAACCTATTCTAAACAGCTCTCTGTTATAGCAACTCACAATTTATGAGTTTAGCCAAGTGCTAATATATCTGTGGTTGTTTTGATCCTGTATTTTACTGTAATATCTCTGAACCACGTGAAGTTATTGTGTGCTTTGAATAACAAACTTGAAAAACATTTCCAATAAAACGCTCTCCCCAGCCTGCAAGATTGCTGAGTGAGCATTTTTAAATTGCTACGCTGTTGGATAGGATTATTCGGTTGTAATCACTATCCTCAGTTTAATTATTTTGGATCCCAGTCCAGTTCAAATGGCACTGCTTCTTTCACACTTGCTTGGGAACAACGGCTTAACATCTCTGTCATGAGCCTCTTGCTCTGACCGTTGAATCCCTCAAGCTGCTAGTCATTCTGATTATTAAAAGATTGTTGT
Source organism: Callorhinchus milii (assembly GCF_018977255.1). Taxonomy (NCBI): domain Eukaryota; kingdom Metazoa; phylum Chordata; class Chondrichthyes; order Chimaeriformes; family Callorhinchidae; genus Callorhinchus; species Callorhinchus milii. Next base: position 9,690,818 of record NW_024704752.1, on the reverse strand, counting down.
TTGTTCCATAGTTTGTCACTAGCAGCTATAAATGACTCGTGCTGCAAGTAATGTGGAAGCTGTAAACAAACTTACTCCCTCCTCCCCCTGAAAATCAGACCATTCCAGAATCACTCATTTGTTTCCCGTCGTATCAGAGGCAAACGTTAGTTAGTTAAAATATTTACATACAAAGTTACAAATCTGACAAGTATATAAATAAGCATTTTTGAAACAAAAATTTTCCAACTGTTAAAACAAATCATAACATACAATTTCATCTTGGTGGATACATGAAATCTTAGTGTGAATCTTGAAACGCATCCCATGATATAATTCTGGCAATTACCGCGTCTACTTGTACATTCATAACCAAGGTCTTTGTGTGGTATATAAAAATGACATCTTCCTGATGCAAAAGGCACTACAGAAATATAAATGATGTGCTTCTATGTACAGTAAATTTTAATCAGCAATTTTATTTAGAATATCTGCTGGCCTCAATGCTTATAAAGAGCATATTCACCTGTTTGAAGGGCAGGTATCTGCACCCCTCTGGCATGGTCAGGACTTTAAGCTGTGCAGGCATGACTCGAGCAGGGTTTTCCAACAGTTGGAAATTTGGCTCTGGCTCTTTTTTCTTCTCCTTCTCTTTTTCGTCATCCTTCTTCTCTTCCTTCTCTTCCTAAAGACATTTTAAAAAGCAGCTGCATAAATGTGCAACAGGTGAACTTTACGTTACATTGACAGAACTGCCAGTAAGTAACAGTATAAAGCAGCAAAACATTGCTTTTAACCTCAGGCAGTTTGAGCCAAAAAATTTCTATGAGGGTTCTAAAAAGGGAGAGAAAACGAAAAATCCAAGTTTACATTTCAAAAGAAAGAGAAGATATAATGGATTCTAGACAGAGTTGCTAGCAAGAAATAAGTTAGGAGACGATGATTTTTGATTTCAACGCAGTGAAGGTGCAAGGTGGATGTATTTAGATTTTGGAAGAGACAAAGTTCAGTGACAACTTTGACAAATTGGCTATATTTGTCAAATGCTAAAATGGAGGTCAGAAGTTTATGAAGTGACAGATTGGGTACTAAAGGAGTCAAAGATCTCCTAGCAGATTATCTAGCCTTTTCTTGTATCATGTTTAGAAATACAAGATAAGAGTTGGCTTATACTTACAACATCCATTTTCTCCTCCTCCTTATCTTTATCTTTTCCCTTCTCTTTCTCCTTTTCTTTCTCCTTCTTCTTTGCTTTGGCAGTGATCGACAGGACAGCTGTGGAAACCTGCAGGTTAAGAATCAAATATCTCACGTCAGATCTAAACTACGAACATAAATAAGGGAATGAACAGCTTTAGTGCAATTAACAGTACAAAGCAATGAAATCCAGGGTACAATGTAGGATCCAGAAAACTAAACCTTATAGTATGAAAAGCAGTCGAAAAGTAATTGAAGGACATTACAATTATCTATCCATTTAATTCCCCCCTCACTGTCCCCCAACTTCTCTCCCGCAACAGCATTAATTGAGAAAGGGCAGTTTCTATTTCCTTCCTTCACACACTGCTCATAAATGGTTTCCAAAGACCTGAGAGGAGCATACAAGTAAACACTGGAGAAATCTATATGAAACACTGTACTGAACAGCATTTTGGGAACTGAAGCATTTCATCCTCATTGTTGTAGAATGAAACTCTGCAACATTTATCTGCTGCTGTAGGACACAAGTGGTTGATGGGTGCTCGTGGGTTCCAGTTGTAGGATGCTGGTTTTGCAGTAATCCATGTGGTTTGGCTTGCTCTTTCATGGAGTCAAATTAATTCCACTATTTTACAGAGAACAAATCCACTCCAATCTGAACGGGAACACAATAAAACTGAAGAAATAATTAATTAATCCTGCATCCCATTGAGTAGAGACGTCACTTCGTACTACGGATCATCAGCTCTCACTTCTCTTAAAATGACACAGGGTTGCTTTGTAGACAAGATACTGGGCTGGAACAGCAGATACAAGCTTCCCTGTTTATCTCAAATGTGTACAATGCAAAGAAGATATTTATTTAGAGTAATTAAACAAGAAATTCAAAAGCACCGCTTAACAACAGCATCTCCATTAACTAATTTATGATTTGCTTTTCCCCACATATAAATCTATTACTATTAAGATTTCAAAGCATGATAAGAACAAAGTATTTAATCCTTCCAATCTGATAAAATAGCTTTTTTAAAAAAATCTTTTTTGCTGAGTGAATAAATTTATGTGTTGTAGTGGCACAGAGTCACACAGATCGAAAGGGTGGCAGGACGTTTATTCTATGGGGAGCTGAGCTTCAAGTAAAACTGGGGATGACAATTTGTAACAAACAAAAATGCCACATGATACAGACCTTCTCTTTCTCTCTTTCTTTTGGCACCTCCAGGGCAGGAGGGTAGGCGAATGTTGATGCCTTGCAGTTTGATCGGTACTGAACTTTAGGCATCTACAACACAAGGTGAATATTAAACATGTCAAACACTTTGCCGTGGTTCAGAGATCAAACAGTCTCAAGTTGAAATCCAGATCTACATGAGCATTTTGCTTAATTATTTGATTTAAATGGACATTTAATTACACAACACAGAGGCCATACACACAGGTAAGGGTCAATCTCGCTAATATTTAATGTTTTGTGTGAATCAAATTATTAACAACTGAAATCTTGAGAGGCTGTGCTGAGAGAGAGTGTGATTTACCGCTCACACTGCTGAGCTTTCACTCGTGTTATATTCAATCCCTGATGACAGCTTGTGTGTGTGTGTGTGTGTGTGTGTGAGAACCCCATTTACACATCGAGGTTCAGGTGCAGCTTGGTTCACTTATTTCATCAGAGAGTAGACTGCCTCTGGTGCCACAGCACCATCAGAACCGACTTCAATATTTATTGCAGAATTGTTTTTCAATTACTCAGCACTGACAGCTCTGAATCAAAGTGACAAGTACCACATTCTGCTCACAGAGAAGTTTCATTCGTTTTTTGGTGGTCTGCTCAAGGCACATTTGCTGGGGGTAATAAACCAAATGTTGAAGCCATCAAGATTCCACAGTAAGTACGTCTCCTGTGCAATCCCCTGGAGTATGTGGGGAAAGGACAGCTCATCAAAACTAGTATTGAAAAAGTACATCGCCAGTGAACTTGATCAATGTTCACCTCTAGACAATGCAGATTTTTTTAAAAAAATCAACTGGCTAGTAAGTAAGTTTATCTGTATAAGCTTACCAGTTTTCAAATCTATTTTAAACAAAATTTCTGCCTGAAGTAGTCCCAGAAGGAAATAACGAACACTTGCCTTCAGGTCCTTGTTAAGCCCAATGACAGCAGTTGGAGTAAAAGCCAAGGACAGGAAATGTGAATGAGGGAACCAGAACCAAAACTGGGTAAACACCAGAACCCCGACCACTGACGGCATGTGGGTATGCCCCGTCCGTGACTGCAGAGAAATAGTCATGTTACGCCCACCTGCAAAAAAAAAAAGGGAAAGTCAGCAGTCACAAGATCAGACCCACTACGACCAACAACTTACATTTGTGTAGCGCCTTTCACATCAAGAGGACGTCCCAAGGCGCTGGATAGTCAGGGATTCTCACCCAAGCTGGTGGTGGGATCAGTAGGGGTGGAAGGTCAAAAGTCAAGATTCAGGGTCAAGGAACTGGATCATTTTTAACAGTATTTTCTCTTCTCCTAAAACAGGCAACAAAATCCCATGCACCTTGAAAATCCAGATCTCGAGACATTCAAAAATTGGCCACAAAATGCGCACCTTATTCTGACACACCAACTGGAGCCAAAAGGAATCCTGTTAATAGGTTCAGAATAGTACAGAGAGAGAGAGAGAGAGAATGGTATGGATGTAAACATCTACACGCCAAATGGAAAACAGATGATACCCAGATTAACATTGTGCTTACGGGCTGAACTCAAGTTATTTGAAGCCTTGCCATCTATATGTGCTGCATTTCTTTGTTAGCCTACAAAATACAGTCACAACATTTTACAGTAAATCCTGTGAAGCACTGCAAGACATGCTCGCAATGTGAAAGATGTCAACTGCAAGGAATATTTTACATGATCATATTTCTCCTGTAAATTGGAAGTCAAACACCTCTAAAATTGACCCTAATCCACTCTAACACTGTTGATAAACCTGGACTCATCTCAGGGATGATTTCGCATGACTCCCGATATAAAACCAACTAAAGGGATATAAAACAGAATGTTAGGGCCCCAAGACGACTCAGCTACCAGATATTTTCCACATAATTAGTGCATCTAAGATAACAGACAATGGTCAGTATTTCCATACTGTGAACACAGGTGAGAACAAGTTTCTGGTATAGCAGAGCTATTAGTTTGGAATGGTAATGGTAATGGAATGGTAACTGACAGCATTCAACACTTGCTGACATTTCAAAGCAACAGAACCCTGAGCTGCACTGGTGGCTGACCTCTTCATTATATGCATACTAAACTTTCTGTGACTGAAACAAGCTGAAATTCAGCAGAGTCCAAAGGAATAGAGTGAACATTTGAGGCTTAAAAATCTTGCATTTACATGAAGCCTACCCTGAAAAGTCTCGAAACTTAAAACTCAATTGATCCATAAGGTGGAAGCAATTGAGGCTATAAATGAGAAAATATAAGGTTTATGAAATAGTTAGCTTGTCACTGAAGACCTCACAGCTGCTCCTCTGAAGGCATCAGGGCAGTTATTTCAGAAAGCACATTAAACTGCAACAAATCTTTACCAGAGAAAAATAATTAGTTACTATTCAACACTCTGACATTTCAGAGAGCGCCACTGTTTTACACGATAAGAAGTCAAATGTAAGATGGTAGTTATGGCTAAAAATAGCATTCCCATTTTTATGATAAAGGTACTATTTTATTTAGATGAAGTCATTAAATTCACAGCTGGAAGCAAAGGAAGTATCTACAACAACAATAAGTTTGAAAGTTAAGGCTTTCTTTTGGGGGAAATTGTTTTGACATCTAAAACCATTGAACTGGTTAGATACTGGCAGCTTCAAGCCACTGAGCTGACACTCAGTACTGCTAACCAAAATGTGAAACTAGTTTAATTAGTCCAATAAAATCTTGCATTGCTTATAGGCTGTAGGAGTACAAGGACAGAACTACTGCGATAAAACACCGCCAATTTGGATTTAGAAGGCAAAAATCACAACTGACAAATCACAAACATCTTTGATGGTATTGCAGATAAAGTACACGACCTCCAGAACATTTTTGATAACATCTCATCAAAGACATCTGAATAACCTAAAATGGGAATGTGGAGCTAGAACATCAGACCGCATAAGAAAGAACAGGAAACAAAGTACTTGTGATATTACAGTATATTACTTGTGATAGTACAGTAGATATTTCAACTTCAATATTGGGACAATGTGCTGAAACAAACTAAAGCTAATAAAATGCTGGAATCTAAAGCCAGAGCAGTAGCGTATAAATCTACAGAATTTTCAATGCAGTGGCCATATGACATGTAGAACTGATCATTTTTTGTTTTATGCCCCCCAAAAGGATACATTTGTATTCGAAAAGGTGCAGAAAAGTGCAACAAAATGGATTCCAATTGTAAAGGAAAGGAGCTTTATAGAACAAAGAGGAGTGCAAGTTTTATGATCACAACAGAAGGATGTCCTGTAGCTCAGTGGTTAGAGCACTCGCTTTGCAAGTGAGAGACCTGAGTTCAATTCCAGGCAGAGGGCGAAACCTTGGGCAAGTTTCCTTACTCCACACAGAGCCTAATAATAATCCCTCCAAAAAAACAAAACAATAATAAATTGGTCATTTTCAATCTACGACTGTTTGTGGGACATTGCTGTGCGCAATTGGCTGCCGCGTTCGCCCACAAATATACAGTCAATTCACTTTACAGTGTGTTCTGTGAAGCGCTTTGGGACGTCCTCCCGACGTGAAAAGCGCTATATCAAATGCAAGGATTATTATTATTATGTCGCGGAACCCATTGAATAGTATGCAATATTAAATGGCAATAGAGCTATCTTTCCACCTAATGACAATCTTACTCTAAGTACAACACATCATGGTTGTGGGACAGATACGTGAGGTTTTGACTGTGACTATCAATCATAAAATCTATACTGATGTTTTTCAAGACCTTTTTTTAAAAAATGGTCATTTACCAACATGCAAGGAAAACAACCTGAGAAAAGTCACTGTTGGCAAGAAAATGAAAGAAACCTTTTCCCACAGAATGGTAGAGTAGGAAATGAATACCGTTTCGATGGGGGAAACTTCTTCAAAGAGACATGAGCCCTTGAGACAACTTAGGTTCAGGCATGCGATATGTGTAGGAGATAGGGATGTAGCCTTTACTTTAATTCACTAGACAAAGTAGATAAAAACAACCTGTATTTTTCTTTAGGTATTCCAATTAAATTTTCCAATATTAGCCACTCTACCCATGCTCTCTGGAACTCTGTCCCTCTGACTTGTCCCCTTCCTCCCCATCTTCAAAGGCCCAACTCAAGACCTACCTCTTTGACCGTGCTTTTGATCACCCTTCCCCTCCCCACCCCCAGCTCAGGTGCATATCCAGCAGTGTGAGGCGCTTTTTAAGACAAAAAGGTGCTATAGAAATATAAATTGTATTATTCTCTATGTTGAGCATTATTTGCTTAAAAAAGTCTACTTTAAATCAAACAAATTTGTTTCAAAATAGTTGTTCCTACTTTCTGATATATTTTTGCAGACTTGTAGGTTTTCTTTATTTGTAGATTTCTTTATTATAATTTCACCACACTTGCTTTTTCTTCTTTAATTGTGACAGTTGGGTAAAGCAGCAATAACAGTAATATTGATTTCATTCGATACGGCGCTTTTCATGTCAGAAGGACATCTCAAAGGACTTCACAGGATATACGGTGCAGCAACTGTGTATTTTGTAGGCAAACGTGACAGCCAATTTTTGCAATCATTTCCCACAAGCAGCTGTGAAGTGAGTGACCAATTTTATCTCCCTTCACTTTTCGAATTGTGTCATGGTATCTTTAATGTCCACCTGAACAAGTAGATAGATAGGACATCAGTTTAATGGCTCATTCAAAGTATGGCACCTCCGATAATATAGAACACTCCCAGCATTGTATTGGAATGTCATGCTTCATATTCTGTGTCTGCCACTATTCATAATAGTCTAAGCATTCTTAAGACAAAATTTGATAATCTATAGCCCTTGACAGACCTACTAAACTGTGTATGTCTTGGTCCATTCACGGCCAGTAAGAGATGGGATTCAGCCCCATGACCACTCACCTGCTGTCCAAGGAGGGGGGCTTATTCTATCCGAAAGAATCAAGTAAAAATGTTCCAATAGAAATGTCCTAACCAAGAAAAAAAACTATGTACAAAGATTGAAATCAGTGTGTGGGATTCGTGGGTGCAGAATCGCATCCATCTGTCTATGTACAGAGGGTTAAGTTCCCGAAAACAAGCCTTGCACAAGAAACTGCTTAGTATCAAGGTCCCTAATTAAATGTCAGTGATGCTGGTCTACATTGCGGTTTTCCTCCAGCTGCCATCTATCCTATTCAATGTCAACCAACAAATTGGACGCTGCTAAAACCACAGGTATGTATGATACAATCGGAGGCCATTCAGTCGATTTTTTGTGTTGGTGTTTGCTTCATGAAGTCACCCACCTAAACCTCAATTTCGTGTTCTTTCTCCATATGCACTAATACAGTTCTTCTGTTTGTGCTTGTCCAATTCTTTTCTAAATGCTCCAATTGATTCTACTGTGGGTATGTAGTGCAGTACTCTCACACTGAGCTGAAAGCTGAGATATTGCCAGTGTTGGCAGCTGCAGTTTGAATGTCAGTTGCAAGTTTAAGATTAAATCAGCAAGCCATTTTTGACAGTATTGACAATCTCTCAGTGCATTTATCAGAGTCTGGAATGACGGATAATGCTCTCAGGATAGTACTAAAGTAGTATCCCTCCTCATTAGTACTTCAAAATGTCTTCAGTGCAGTTCAAAGATGTTGTAAAATGTAATTAAGTATCTCCTCAGACTTCAAAAGTAAAACTGCCCTCAAACAGATTCTTTAGCTCCAAATCTTATTAGTATCCTTTTTTCTCAGGCTCATTGCTCCAAATCCATGGGCTCAAAGACGGAGGGTATTGAAAGGTTAAACATTACTTGAAGTATCAGGGCTGAACAGCTCAGCAAAGTACATATTATAGTTACTGTATAACAAATCTCTGGCTAAAGATGTTTTCAGTTGATTGATATTAATTCAATTTGCGTTTTGTTTACTATTTTGCAAACCTTTTTAAGCATTTTATGGATTAGTCTATGGATAAAGGTAGTGGATTATTACAGAGTAAGTGGCTAGGTTTTGAAATACATGCATTGCGATGTTCATTCAGTTGGGTGAATATTATAATAATGATCCTTGCATTTGACATAACACCTTATCACGTCATTGAGATGTCTCAAAGCGCTTCACAAAGTATATTGTAAAATGGATTGACTGTGTATTTTGTGGGTGAAATGAGGCAGCCAATTGCCAGAGCAGTGTCCCCCAAACAGTCGTTGATCGAGTGACCAATCACGTTACAAAGTCAGTTACAAAATGTTTTTTGGTTCATCTATCACAGATATTGTCTTACTCATTCTTCCAAAGCAGTTCCACATTCAGATAGGGTCACCATTCAACAAAACAGATGTGAGCATCACATGTTTACAGATGTATAAACATCTGCAGATCTTCCATTCTTGGCTGAGTCAATCTCAGCTACGCACTTTTAAGTAATTTTTTCAAAAGGACTTACAAAGACAGCTAGATCGGTATGTATTAAGAACACACTGACTTCCATAGCTATGACATACCTGCATCAAGAATGCCCTGAGCCAGGATTGCGCCAAACTTGGCCATGACGTCATCGTGCTTGTCATTGATGACCTTTGCATACAACTGTCGGAACTGTGTAACCTAATTTAGGAAACGTAGGGCAGAAGTCAGTGAGGAACTTGTAAACACGTCAAAACAGACCAACTCAAACACAGGATTGTATACATTCACACTCGGGTTTAAATTTGGGACCATCTAAAGATGAATACATAAAAAATTATTCAAACAATTCAAGATAGATGTTCACACAATAGAATTCAGCATAAAATCCATCCCTTTGAGTAAAATATAAAAATTATACACACACTTCAAAGGAACAGAGCTGATAGCAGCTACAGTTAAATTAACAATTTGTCCACATTTGGTTAGATCTGGAAATACTCAGCATGATCTGAGAAACACATTCAGAAGCTATAAACACCCACATGGATGCTATTGAATTTTTTCTCAGACAATTAACCTTCATTTCTGGGGCACATGCTGTTTGCACGTCAATGAGGAGCCTAGTCTGGCGTGAAGGATTCAATTGGATGCAGTGACTGTCACACTTTCACTTTTTCTGATTTAGATCTTTCAGAACCAGAATCTTCATATTTCACACATGTAAATTATTATTCTTTTTGGCAGTGAAATTGCTGTTCATACAATAGAATAATCTGAAGTACAATCTAAAACAGAACAGCTTACAGGAAATTGGTAAATTAATGCCTGGTGCAGAAAGGCTGGGAAGAAAACCTGATGACCTGAAGAAAGATATGATGTTCAAGCTCCATCACAAAAGGTATAATCTATTTCAAATTGAAGAATAACTTTAACCTACTTTTATAAAGGCTTCGAAATTTTATACATTAAACATTTATGAAAGAGTAAAACATTCAAATGCTCACTAAAACTTCTTCACTGTCGCTCAAGATGGATTCGGATCATGAAACAGCAGAGTGAAAATTAATTTCCATTTGATTAACTTCAGTATGGATCATAGGTTTTCATTTAGTGTTTAATCCTCTTTATTGACAGACCATTTACAATCTCATTTAAACATCTGATTAAATAGAAGTTTAAAAAGATCTAGTGCCTCCCTGATTTATCAGCGAGAATAATCACTGCCCAATGTAAAAGTAAGAATACAAACTGGCAGGATCCATATAGTGAACCTTAGTCTGTTCCTTTTTGTCTACTCCTTGTACTATTAATAAATGATTTAGAGGAAAGCACTTCTTGTAATATAATTTTTTGCTGATGATACCAAGCTATGTGGAAAAATAAAAATGGACGATTAAAAAGAAGCACACAAGTTTTGGACCAGTTCAGCAGAAGGGCAATGAATTGTACACGCAGATTAGCATAGACCAATGCTGGCCAAACTACGGCCTGTGGGTCTGTTCCGAGCCACTGGGCCGTCATGAAGCAGCCCCCCAAATATTCTAGTCTAAATAAATCTATGTTTGGGGTAATCTGTTACCAGGTTTTTCTTGATCAAATATTTCTTGATTCATGGAGAGGGTGGGGGGCTCAATTGTCAAAGTGGTTTGTCAGGGTTCACTTGTATATCCATTAGCAGAAGGGGACAGAGGAAAAAGACATAGTTGTGATTGATCACAGTCATGTTTCCAATCTTTTTAGGAATACTGCTTCTTCACACCAATCTACCACAGGAGATTACTCTTGCCCTCTTCCATCTGGACTGCTGCTGTGCATGTACGCTCTAAACTTTACAAGAGTTGTGACCCAGGTGAATAATAAACTTGTGTTCTCCTGGAAGTGAGTGTTTTCCACACATGCTCTCATTTATAAATTTCCATTTGAAAAACACAACATAAGTGTTGAACACTATTTACATGTATGGTAGTCCAACTCATACATACAATCACTCGATTCACATGTACAATAGTCCAATTCACATCTATAATTCAACTACCACCCAAGAACTGAAACAGAAAAGTTCTGATCTCTGGAAGGGAGAGGGGAATGTTTGTACAAATACGGTTAAACTAACTATGCAACAGGGTTCCCTTCTGGAAGTGATTTCAACCTGAAAATACTCGCAGTTAAGGCCGATATTTCCAAACACCTTAATATAAATAAATGGGTTTCTGTCAGTTCAGCAGCTAATCCCAATGGACTGTAGTGATTTATCTTCTCCTGAAAGGGTTTGTTTAAATAATCTGAAGGATAAGAGACCAAGCCAAAAACTTCAGTGCAAGAAGCAGCGATCAGTTACAAAAGTCACAGTGATCAGGCACTAAATGAGAGAGGACTGTGGTCCCCAAACTACTGCAGCTGCAAAGTAATAGATAGCTAACTCCCAACCAATCTGCTGCACATGACTGTAAAAAACATTGTCTTCAGTTGGGTTCTGCATTACACAAGCTGGTTTCTACCCAATGTTAATACAATTCGAATGCTTGTGGAGTCCTGTAGCTCAGTGGTTAGAGCACTCGCTTTGCAAGCGAGAGACCTGAGTTCAATTCCAGGCAGAGGGCGAAACCTTGGGCAAGTTTCCTTACTCCACACAGAGCCTAATAATAATCCCTCCAAAACCCAAAACAATAATAAATTGGTCATTTTCAATCTACGACTGTTTGTGGGACATTGCTGTGCGCAATTGGCTGCCGCGTTCGCCCACAAATATACAGTCAATTCACTTTACAGTGTGTTCTGTGAAGCGCTTTGGGACGTCCTCCCAACGTGAAAAGCGCTATATCAAATGCAAGGATTATTATTATTATTATTATATAGCTTGGTTTAAGGAAGCCTGGGAAGCTCACTTAAATGTGACTGTTTTCCAGACTGGGAGGCTGCACCAACATGGCATTTTTAGTTGCCTCCATGTTAAATTCCCTAATGTAATGTAAAACTGCATAGCTTGCCATTGAGAGCACTAACTTGCAAGCTTTCTTACTTCACAACACATATTGCAGGGATTGTGACAGGATGAGCTCCCCTTTCTTGGACATAAGACAGAGTGGTAAAATGGGCAGACATGTGGCAGATGAATTTTAATGTGGAGAAATGCAGATTGATGCATTTTGGGAGGAAGAATGAGGAGAGACAATATAAGCTGATGGTACAATCTTAAAAGGGGTGAAGGAACAGAGAGACCCGGGGGTTCATATAAGTAAATCTTTGAAGATGGCAGGACAAGTAGATAAAGCTGTTGAAAAAGCATATGGAATACTAGGCTTTATAAATAGGGGCATAGAATACAAATGTCAGGAAGTTATGATGAACCTTTATAAAACACTGGTTAGGCCTCAGTGAGAGACTGTGTTCAGTTCTGGACACCGCACTTTAGGAAGGATGTCAAGGCACTGGAGAGGGTGCAAAGGAGATTTACCAGGATGGTACCAGGGATGAAGGACTTCAGTTATCAGGAGAGGCGAGAGAAACTAGAATTATTCTCCTCGGAGCAGAGAAGGTTAAGAGGAGACTTAATGGAAGTTTTCAAATTAATGAGGGGATTCGATAGGGTGAACAAGGAAAAACTATTTCCATTGGCGGGTGGTTCAGTAACCCAAGGACACCGATTTTAAAATAGTTGTTAAAAAGAAACAGAGGGAGGTGAGGAGAAATCCTTTTACACAGCGACTTGTTCGGATCTGGAATGCATTGCCTGAAAGGGTGGTGGAAGCCGATTCGATAGCAGCTTTTAAGAGAGAAGATAATTATTTGGGGAGGACAAATTTGCAGGGCTATGGGGAGAGCGTGGGGGAGCGGAGTTGAATAGGATAACCTTTTCAAAGAGCCGGCACAGACACGATGGGCCGAATGGCGGCCTCCTGTGCTGTATGATTCTATGATTCTAATTTATTCACGTGCAGAGCAAGATCTTGAAGCCTGTAAAGTATAAATCAAGAACAAATTGCATTTACATAGCACCTTTCACGTCGGGAGGACGTCCCAAGGTGCTGGACAATGAGGGGTGAACTGGCTCCAAGGTGCCCTGGCAATGGAATGTTGGAATTGAACTCACCCTCTGGGACAGTCTCGATAATCCAGTTCCTGAGCCAGGTGAGTTTGATATACACTAGGGCACTGGTGATGACAGCACAGCTAGCCTGTCTCATGGATAGGACTTAGATGGCAGGCCAGTCACTGGGGCAGGGACTCTTCCCACTCAGCTCCTGTGAACCCTGCAAGCCAAAGCCCTAACAGGTAAGATGGTCCAAGCTTGATAAGTAGCCGGAAAGCTTGCCAGACAGTGCTCTCAATTGCACGTTATGCAGTTTTAGCTAGTTAAGACTTCAGCAGTATCCCAACACATACTCTGGAGTCCGCAATCTGTGGCTGTTACCAACCTGTGTCAAAAACTTCCTGGAATTAGGTAAGTAGGATGTGCCTCTCCAGGTAGAGAATGCACATTCCATTCCAACATCTCTGGAATTTCCATGTATAGGTGGGATACATGGAACTCTCAGTTTAGTTTGAATACTCTTAAATATGGTGATGGATTTCCGCATTCGTCAGTGAATAAAATACTCAGCCTTACCTTTGGACAAGTAATCTCTGTCTGTTGGATTAGAAGGAGGGCAGAGGCAATCAGAGCCCCCTGACGCACATAGTTCACTGGGTCATTGGTCATTGGCTCTAAAAGGTTAATGGCTTCCTGTACAAGTAACAAAATGAAACAGTTGGTCACACATTGGTATTGAATACGAATTCCATAGTTACAGAATGATACAGCACAGAATCAGGCCATTTGGCCCAACCTCGTATTTATACTCCACATGAGCAAGATTATTCCTGGGCACCATCTTGCAACACCACAGGAGCACTGGCAGACATATACAAGACTGAAGCTTGCTTTAGGGATATTAAAAATTGGACTCCTTTTCAAATACTAAACAATGTTGAATCCTGCAGTAGGCTGACCAAAATTAAAGAAATTATAATTAACACATTGTCATTTTCAGGATTTTGAACAGCAAGCAAGGCAGCTGTTGAACAGTAGTTTCCTTTCATATCCACTGCATTTACTGTCGTCGCATGCTGGGAATTGTCTTTCCGTTCCAACTCAGACCAATTTTCCAAAATATGTTCCGATTAGAAACTCCAGTTAGAGTGAGATGTGTGAGTGTTAAGCTTTTCCTGACCATCATATTGAAACCAGCCATAAACCTTCATGTATAGCTCTTATAAAAGATTACTTAAGAACCACTTAACAACCACTAAACCCAACCCTAGCCATTGGGGAAAAGTAGCAAAAGGCAACCCTATTTTCCCATGCAGTGTGAAAGAGAAGCCCCTTAGGACACTAGCAGTTATTTTTAGCTGGATGACGAAGAGGCCAGTCCAGCCTTGTATTAACACATCAGATTTTAATATCACTTACCCAGCTTACACCATGGCCATCTTTCCTACTAGCTAGTTTCCGAACACAGATTCAATGTCAAACTTGAATCAATTAGTTTAGCTGTGGTCACCAGTTCTCACTTATCTATCTCCCTACAAAATGACTGCACTGAAGGGAAATTAACTCAGTCATTCTGCTTCTCCAACACTGCATCAGTCATGCAGCCTTCAACACTACTACTTGACGACTCCCAGCAGCATTTACACGTACTTTAAAATGTTATAATAGGGGATTTGTGCTGATAATCTAAATCCCATCAGGCTGACGGAATGCGTGGTTATGTTATCCATTGCTAATGGATTTCATTCCAAAATTTAACTAAAATGTTTATAGGAGATGTGAAAGTTTTACAATTTTTTTGAAACGTCAGAATTTATATTACATACTCATTTATAATGGGATGGAAACACAGAAACTTCTATTAAGGGAATTCAGATTCTTAAAACTGACAGCTTCACAGCACAATATCAGGTAAATGTAGCCACCACAATCCATCTTCATTCAAGCCTAACTCTATAGCCGAGTCACTACACAATACAAACAAACAAGATAGCTTCAAATATATATATACAAGGCTATCTAGTGTTTATTATTTTAAAAGATTATTTCAAAGACAAGGAAATAAGGCCACATTACGCACTAAAAGGCATAATATGTAAAAAAGGTACTCAAAAATGATAGCATAAATAATTTTTCCTATTTGATGAAAATGAACTGATTTATATTCCATACTAATGGGTTTTGAAAGTTGAAATATGTCAATTAATACATGATTATACAAAACCATTAATGCTGAACCAATAACCACTAATTTGTACCAATTTAAAGTGGTGTATTAATTATAAGCAGCACTATGAAACAATTGCGCACTATCTGCTTCACAGATATCAAGGTTGGGAAGCTGACAGTCTAGTTTAAGACACTAATGGACCTGCAACCTAAATAAGCACTTGTTATGTATGAGCTGTGAGCAGAGGATAAAACTGAAGACAAGGAGCGCGCAGTATTCTATTAAGTTTAATAGAATTCCTAGCCTGAGCACACGCTCTTTAGCCACTTGATTCACATGCATTGCCCACTTTTCAATCCAACACCAGTTACTGGTGCTCCTTGTCACTGTAATACTTGTAACAAGACCCTAAAGGTTTATAAAATTGTAATGTGATGCTACCTCCCTGTGTGGTCATTGTAAGCTACAGATTAATAGGGAGCATTTTGACTGAAAAGTAATGTCATTGAGTAGTGTGATTGAAGATGATGTCCCAAATCTGGGCAACCAGTGCAGTACAGCACCAGTTTTACAGAATCAGCACAACAATTAAGAATATTGTTTTGCAGCAGCAATGCAAGACACTCACCTTGTTGCCAGTTCCAGCGCAGCATATTCCCAGAGCCAGAGCAGCACCATATCGAACATGAGGATTGTAGCTTTCAGAAAGCAGGGACACCACACTCGGGCACTGTTCAGGAGTTCTGTGGGAAAAGCAAAACACACCGGCTTATAATTCTGGACAGTTTTATCTTCAGTAATGTCTAATAAAATGCATTTCTAAAACTGCAGCAAATGTCCTCCAAAGACATCAGTAAGTGTACAGCAACAACAACATCTTGCATGTATATAGTGCCCTTAACGCAGGGTAGCTTCTCAGAGGGGGAGGTGGCCGTCAGCACGATCGAAGAGGAGGTTTTCAGGCGGGACTTGAAAAAGGGGGGAGAGGGGCAAGGTGGAGGGATTGAGGGAGAGTGTTCCAGAGTTTTGGGGCGTAGTGTCTGAAAGCGCGACCTCCCATGGTGGATGTGAGCGATGAGCAGGAGGCTGGTGCCAGTCGAGCTATGGATTAGGGAGTGAGGAGGTCGGAGAGGTAGGGAGGTGCCAGGGAGTGAATGGATTTGAACACAAGTGTAATGGAAAATCTGAAGTAAATTATTAATTCCCAAAGTACAAGCAATGACATTTTTGAAAAAATAATGCAATAACATTCATAATAATAAGCCTTGCATTTGATAGAATGCTTTATCATGTCATCAAAACATCTTAAAGTGCTTCACAGGATTTTACTCTGAAGTACTGTGTTTTTGTAGGCAAACATGGCAGCCAAACATGGCAGCTAATTTGTGCTTAACAATGTCCCACATTGTTCCAGATAATGAAATGAGTGGTCAAATTTTTATTTGGAGAATTGTTGGGCAGGAAACCAGAAAAAAAAACTCCCTCTCTTTTAAAATGAGAAGATGGTTCATGAATAGTAGATACCACTGGGTGCTTGCCAAGTTATTTTCTGTTTCTGTTTTGAATCTCTAAGGAAGATGGAAGAACGCAACCCCAAAGTGCTGTGCTTATAAAAATGGAACGCATATTATTTTCACTTAACAATGTGTGCTTTAATCACACTTATTTTCCTGTGTTCCAACCTCAAGCTGAAGATGCTCTTCTTTAGGTAATGGAAGCTTTAAGGTTTTTCATGGAAATAACTTGAGTTTGAAAAAATGATCGCAGCAGGATAACCAGCAGGTAGATGCGGGGGATACAAAAGTCATTTTGCTAAGCTGAACGTAGGCACCACTGGTGGTAATTAGGGCATCAAGGCAATAGGTCAAATGAATGAGAAATAAGGCACCGTCATGTGTGTGCAAAGTGGACATCTTTTTATTACAGATAAGAATGACAGCAGCAACTGTTTTACCCTGACCAGCATCGCTCATAAAAATCAAAGGCTGGTTTTATTCCATCGTTTTCACAAAAAGCTTCTGGGAAAATGAAATTTCTAACTGACATTTACAATACAAACTAAGGCTTTGTCCTGCGGAGGAATCAATCTTGAGCTACACTTATGGAGAAAGAAAAAGATTCATAATCTACTTGTCAGCCCACACAACAGCAACACTGTTTTTTATGGGAATTAAGACTCATTTTATCTTCAAACTCCACGGTTTTCCTTCTATTCTTTCTTTTTAAAGCGCTCACTAATTATACAACACTGCCTTAATAAAAATGATTTTTGTATCATTTTTCTATCAATCCTTTCTCTCAGCGCCTTGGGACATCCTCCTGACGTGAACTTTGTAGGCTTTGGAACTCTATTCCCCAGTGCCTTCGCCGCCTCCTCCCTTTCCTCCTTCAAGACCGGTCTCAAGACCTTTCTCTTTGACCGTGCCTTCGGCTCCCCTCTCGACTCTCTACCCCCTCCTCGCTCCCTCCCTTCCCTCCCCTCACCCTGACCGTTTCCCCCCTGCTCGGGTCCTGACCCAACTGTACAGCGCCTTGGGACGTCCTCCTGATGTGAAAGGCGCTCTATAAATGGAATCTTGTCGTTGTTGTTGAAAGGCGCTTTACAAATGTAATTTTCTATTGCATTAGTCTTCTACTCAAGCTCGAAGAATTATGATTGTTTCTCCCATTAGAGAGAGAGAAAAAAAAATGCGCCCCCCCCCCCCCCCCACTATAATGCACTCATATATGATGTGAATTTGGTTATAATGTGTTTGCACTATGAACCCCATTCACTTTGCATGTGTGCAGCCGGCCTGCTCACTCACCTCCTGTGCGTTTACCAACTTTTGCACCACAGTGGTCAACTTCTAAGATATTAGGTTCTCACTGATGTCACTTCACATACACATAGCAGAAAAGGACATAAGTGGGAACCTGACAACCCAGAGGTTGGCCGATCAAGCAAGAAGATATGCTTAGACTTCAAACATTAACTCCACTATATTGCTACAGGGCTTAAAACTGGAAACTTCCTTTAACGGAAGATGCATCACAAATGAAACGCCATAATTCACAGCAAAACAGAAGCTGAATCAATGTTGTTACCGCATGCAAACACAGACAATTTTATCTTAGAAATTTTCCTCCACGGGAAGTACGGAATGGAGAAGCTCGCTACACTATTTGAACTTGTAAATATAATGGTCAATGACTTTCCAGGTATAATGTTTCATCACTGCATATTTTTCAGTTTACTCAGAATTTAGCAAACCAGTAAAGTTCAAGCCACATTTTCAGCTGCTAACAACATTTTTTAAACAAGCCATCACTGGCAATCTCAAAATGATTTGGTAAGTAAAGGCACAATGTCTTGCGAATACACACGGTGCTATTGTTCAAGCACTGTGAAAGGTGCTATAAAAATGTAAATTGTAACATCTCATCTGGAGCACAACTTTGACATTGCAGTGTTCAATGTCAAAGTTGAGCACTGAGCATCAGCCTAGACTTTGAGCTCAAAGTCTCATGTAATCTCTATAAAATGCGGCTTTTTATAAACTATATTTCATAGCAGATGACAAGACAAATATTAAATGATTGTGCATTAAGGGTTCAACTACTGTACATTTATTATTATTTCAGTGGAGTGCAATTGCTACAGGCAGTTCACATTAAAGTTCACTTATTATAAGAAAATGTTCATAGTCAGCATGTCGTATTCGCTCCAAGATCTAAACATCCATTCCAAATACTGCAAATCTTAGAGAAATCTTAGTAAGATTCTTCCAGATCATTAAACTAGTTTTCTCTTTCAGGTGTTGAGTGATCTGAGTCAGAAGGTTGTGATCAAATCGCACGTCGGGTCTTGGAATTCACACAGTCTAAGCTGCTGCTCCAAAGCAGCGTTGGGGCTGTGCTAATTGTTGGACATGCTGTCCTTTGGATGAGATGTTAATCTGAGGTCCTGACTGTATGTCAAGACAAACATTAAAAATTCTATGGTACTACTCAGAATGAG
The DNA here is from genome assembly GCF_018977255.1 of Callorhinchus milii. Lineage (NCBI taxonomy): Eukaryota > Metazoa > Chordata > Chondrichthyes > Chimaeriformes > Callorhinchidae > Callorhinchus > Callorhinchus milii. The sequence goes on along the minus strand of NW_024704752.1, from coordinate 9,671,816 downwards.
AGAAAGACTTTCTCCTGGTGTCCTGGCCAACAATTGCCCCAAATAAAAATGATCATCCACTGGCTGTTTACGGGACACTGCTGTACGCAAATTGACTACCCTATTTGCCCACAAAACACACAGTTACCCCACTTTACAATATACCTGTGAAGGGCTTTGGGATATCCTTATGACATGAAAGGCGCTATACCAAATGTAAGGATTTTTATTTACCATAGTTGCATTTCAAGTTTAAAAAAATATCCAGGGATATTGCACACTTATGTAGAGCATTAAATTGTAATTCCCGGATATTTTTAAAACTTCCAGAAAGTAAATCCACAAGAATTGAAGTACTAAAATTATTATTATTGATATTTACAGAACAAGAGGGGGAGGGAGAAATATCACATATGCAAGTGTTAGTAACATTTCTGAATTCTATTTTGTATGCTCTTCTGATACCAATCTCTTCAATCAAGAGCCAAACTACCTTTCCTTATCACAGCTTAAAATTGAATGTAATGTCCCTAGTGAGCAGTTTAAAAAAAAGGACCAGGAATTATTTATAGGAGAATAACTATACTGCTCCAGGTTCAACAAGGCACCAAACTAGACTTCCATTCACTATCACAGCAGCACAGGAAAACCTTGATGCTTCGTTCATTTGGCTTAACTGTTCTGGTAATGTTCAAACATTCATTAACGCTCCTATTCCCATTTCTGCAGCACTGGTCTCACTCCATCTCCTTCCATGATGATAAGAAAAGCTGAACATTTCTGAAAGCCAACCACATTGGTTTCATTACTGGCTTGAGATTGAGGATGTCAATTATTCAGTGCATGGATTTTTGAAGGATTTCATATATAATATATATTATATAAAAGGTGGTCCCTTCGACAAGTGTTTTTTCTTTGTGCTGGGCTATCAATCCATGACTAACAGAGGTTATCGATGATCGCAGATGGTAAATGGGAACAGGCTGTCTATTACAATGTAATCATAGCTAAGCCTGTCCCTCACCTCACAGCAACATGTTGCACCACAAGGAATTTTCAAGGTTATAAGCACCAGGAACACAAGACTGTCCTCACCCCAGATCTATAAAATCTGAAAGCAAGAATCTCCCCAAACTGGGGATCACTGTAGCACCCCATTGCTAGCAGATGGCTGAATGCCCAGCAAAAGCCAGTGCCTCAGGAGAAACGGCAAACTGTCTTTATGTCGGAAATTCCAACACGTGATGAATCTCTGAATCTAAGCATCCGGGATCATCTGTCCACTCAACAAGATATACAATAATGCCACAATGAACGATTTATTGAATTTGACAGCTAAGTAAATCTGCAATGATGACTCTATTAAGGGTCTTGCTTCATCCTTCTGGTACTTATACAGCACAGACCCGCAGGAGTTTATCCGGCTGACATTCTTACAGAATCAAAAGCATTTATGCCATATGGTTTTCACAAGCTCTATGAAAGAGAGTAAACAATGGACAGACCAGTTTAAATTCTCATGTCAATTAACCCTTTCCCTACAAACCAGAGCAAAGGCAGTTAATTGCTTCCAGTTTTAAAGCTTTGATGCCTCAGAAGTAAAGGGTTAAGTAAGACGCAGCAGTGCAAGGAAGAGGACGTGGTAAGACAGGAGTTAGGTTTAATTTATCGGGGAAAACAAGATACAATGATAAAATTGAGAATGCTCTTTCACAGTACAAAATTTGGAGTATAGATTTGTCCATAAAGGAGGACATTCAATTTCTGCTCCAGTCATTCAGGAGATTACCTTTCAGCCCACTGGCTTTTTTCCAATAGTAAAAACATACATTCGTTTTCTTGCATTCGAGGCTGATAGTGCCCTGAGAGCAACATTGCAAATAGCAGCACTCTGCATTAGAGGAAACCAGTAGTGTGAGAGATCTCCGCATTGTCCAGCACAGGGATAAACCCAGCGCTACAGGCTGTGAGAGGGAATCAGAAGGAGAATGAAGTCACAGAACTCTGATGTGACAGTACTCTACACAATTGAGGCATAAAAGGGCAGTGAACAGAAGAGAGAAGTGTCCAACAGCAAGCAGTGAGTAACAGAGATGTAATGCAGCCAGAAAGAGCAGAGACAGCAGGAGCAACTGGACAGCAGCACACCAATTGGCTCAAAGTCTGTCAAGCTGGGGAGAGAGAGAGAAAAAGAAGCAGCAGCCAAGATGATTTCCTGACACAGCAACGCAAACACCTACTCATTTTGCTGACTGATGACTGGATTTACGATAACCATTCTGGAGAATGTTTGAAAAGTGCCAGACTGACCGAGGTAAGAGGAATCGCAGAGCCTGCAGCAGCGTGCAGTATATTTAATTAGAAACCTGCATGTCTTAATGGGAAATGTCGAGAGCAGAGAAATTCAGAGAAGCTGCTAGCAGAGTGCTGACGAGAAACTCCTGGTTCTTCTCATAAACTAGCTGGGAACATTTTTGTTCTGCCCGACAAGTACAATAAAGATACAACAGTCCTTCTGAGATGCAAGGAGTGAACGTAAGATGTAAAGTGAGAAATTAATATTCACCACTGCAGCACTGCCAAAAGCCAGGGGGCAAGCTTTAAATTAAGGATCCCGGAGTAGACATGGCATTCCGACAAATGCGTAGAGGCAGCAGTCCGTGAGCTCAGTTTTTAGACCATGCTGCCTGATCCTCTCGAGTCTCCAAAACCAACAAGAGGGACAAGTATCAGCCTTCAGAATACAATGTCTGGTTCAGCCGGTAACATCTTGTCCAACCCACCAGACTCCACCAGCATGCTGGCCATCGACAGGATGCAGGAGTCTCTAATCCAGCCCTTCAACACCTCTGGAATCAACACAACCTTATATCTGACAATCACGGAAGAGTCCAAATTCCCTTCACTTCTGGACTCAGGATTTTTAAAAGGCGAGCAGTTGCACAAGAATGGGCTGCAGTGGGCAGCGCTTCTGATTCTAATGATCATCATACCAACAATCGGAGGGAATATACTTGTTATTTTAGCAGTGTCTCTGGAGAAGAAACTCCAGAACGCCACTAACTACTTTCTCATGTCACTCGCGGCAGCGGACATGTTGGTTGGACTGCTGGTGATGCCGGTCGCTCTTCTAAACATTCTGTTCAGTAAGTCTCATTCAATATTACTTTATTAAACACGATAGGATTGCAAGCTGGAGTCAGTATCGCAATGCAACCCACGTACTAATTGAGTCACAAATCCCAAATTGTGTTTCAATCATATACCAAGTCCTTTATATGAAACACAACCTGTCTAGGTGAATAAACCTTTGGAATAAGAATATAAAGCATTGTATTCAGGCAATTTGAGTAATGATTTTCTTGTTCAGGAGTTGCTGATTTAAACTACTTAAAATCACTCACGTGTCCTTCCCAATAGAACTGCTCATCCATCTTTTATCAAATTCTATATCTGATTTTTTTCTTCTAAAGTAGTTTCAAAATTGTTACCACAGATTTAAGATTATGAAAGATTTTGACAACATAAATAGGAAAGAATTTTTTTTCTGTTTATTAAGTTAATAGCTAGAGGGCATAGATTTGAGATACATTATCAAACGAGCAAAACAAGAGAGGTTGGAGAAATGTTGTTACACTGAGGATTGTTGGGATTGTGGAGTCCTGTAGCTCAGTGGTTATAGCACTCGTTTTGCAAGCGAGAGACCTGAGGTCAATTCCAGGCAGAGGGCGAAACCTTGGGCAAGTTTCCTTACTCCACACAGAGCCTAATAATAATCCCTCCAAAACCAAAAACAATAATAAATTGGTCAGTTTCAATCTACGACTGTTTGTGGGACATTGCTGTGCGCAATTGGCTGCCGCGTTCGCCCACAAATATACAGTCAATTCATTTTACAGTGTGTTCTGTGAAGCGCTTTGGGACGTCCTCTCGACGTGAAAAGCGCTATATCAAATGCAAGGATTATTATGTGGAATGCCCAACCTGGAACAGTCATTGAGGTACAAGCCATATTAGCTTTTAAGAAAGAATTAGATGAATATATGAAAAGCAGAAATATAGAGAGATACAGGAAATAGGCAGGAGAATGGGACTAAAAAGGTAGCTCTTTCAGAGGCAGCAAAGGCACGATGGGCCGAATGGCCTCCTATTCTGTAGTCACTTTCTAAGGTTCTTCAGCAGGTGTGATGCAAAACAAGAGGCACCATATTCAGCATCTCTTCCTATATTTCTACTCGTCTCTTCCAGAAAGAAAACTTCACAGCAGTTTTCTATTATTGCAAATGCGGGGTCATACAATACATACTCCAGGCCAGCTAATAGAGAAAAACACCAAAACAATGTTTAACTGCCATTCAGCATAAACCCCCAACAGAATACACTTGGACAGCTTCATACTCCAGTGTCAGACCTAATTACCATATTAGCTGTTAAGTTGCTAATTTTATTAGATAAAGGTGCTGTCCTGCTATGGAAAGAGTCATTAAACTCTGCAATTTACTGGATTCCAAGTTTTCATTATATTAAAATTACTCCATCTTAATCTGCCTTCAAGTTTGTAATAGCCATTGCAATTCATATAGCACCTCATCATCTTGTTGAAATGTCTCAAAGCGCTTTACAGGATTTCCGATGAATGGCAGTGACTTTAGATTTGTAGGCAAACAGTTTGATCTGTAAATCCTCCCGTTTGGTGAAACCAGTCTCCTAGAAGGGCACATCAATACACATCAATTGTGCTATGCAGCTAATTTTCCCTTTCTCAGATTTAAAAAAAACTTGTCTTTGGGAGGGAAGCAATTTAGTTATATTTTATTTGTGATCACAGTACAAGAGCCTACAAATGGGCAGTTTAAAAGGTGAATATTCCCAAAGATAGCACAAGCTTAGGCTTCTTAAATACTCAGTGGGTCTGCATTCGGGTCATGACATGGAGTCCTGTAGCTCAGTGGTGAGAGCAGTTGCCTCGCAAGCGAGAGACGTGGGTTTAACTCCCAGCAGGGCGAAACCTTGGGCAAGTTTCCTTACTCCACATGCCTGATAATAATCCCTCAATAAAATTCAATAAATAAATAGTAATTTGGTCACTCAATCCACGACTGTTTGTGGGACACTGCTGTGCGCAATTGGCTGCCGGTTTCACCCACAAATATACAGTGAATTCACTTTACAGTATATTTTGTGAAGCGCTTTGAGACGTCTAGAAGACGTGAAAAGCGCTGTATCAAATGCAAGGATTATTATTATTATTAACAAATAGAAAATGCTGTTCTCTCAGGTAGAAAATATCCACAATGCCTAATCAGAAATAGTTAACCAATTAATCTTGTTCAGGTATTGGACTGTCACACATCTGTTCCAGAATCAGGAATTTTGCACTTACAAATAAGAGAGGCAAAGCAAGAGAGAGAAAGGAGGCTGAATGCCCACATTTTAAAAACTGCTACGAAGCTAATACAGAAATAAATTCATGTCCAAACGAAAATAAAAAAAATCTTCAGTGACTGGCAGGAGCAAATTGAGCTCAGTCCATAGAAACATATTTGATAGAAATCTTGTGGATGATCAAACTGTACTTACCTGATGGTCTTCAGATAGGAATGTCTGAAAATGTTTCGCCCACAACATACTTTCATTCCACTTTACAATATATTCTGTGAAGTGCTATGAGATGTCTCTAAGAAGTGATAAGGTCTATATCAAATGCAAGGATTATTATTATCATTAAGCTGCATTACAGAGGTAAGTACACAGAGACGGAGTGGGACTCTGGTCTTGGAGGAATTTGGAGAGAGAATTCCAGAAACCAAGGGCAAAGTGGCTGACAACTGGTGTTGAAGCAAGCTTGAATTAGTCGTCAAAATTAATTGGTACTCAAATTATAAAACCCATCGATTCTGAAAGGACAACTTACAGAAGAATCCAACATAGTGTTAAATCTGTAAAACCAATTCTTATAAACTTTTTATAACAAATGACCTTTTAAGTTGTTCTTACATTCATTAAGATATCCTCAAGATCTGCCCACAGCCACATAACTTGCATCATCTCTAGCATCCCTAAGGTCAGCCTGAGTTTCAGGGTAAGACACTAAGGACAGCATCTCGGTTAAAGGCACTAAACTCAAAGTGACATCGCATTACAGCAAGTAATTTCTCTGCACAGCAGATTCATCTAGGTCTATACCACATCAAAACTCAACCTCTGACCCTTGAAATTACTGGTTGGGATGGAGAAGTGAAGTGAGAGGAGGCAGAGCTCAGTAGGGAGGCAAAAGAAAGAAGTATGAAATAAGTCTCATTGTTGGAAAATTTGGAAATAAAGTTGCTGTTATCACACATGCATAACTAGGTGTAGGGTATCACAAAGGAGACAGCGTTCCAGCACTCAGAACAGAATCTGCGTAGCCAGTGTGACTTATTAGAAACAAACATAAAGCTAATAGTTAATCAGCCTCTGGTTTAATGAGAGCAAGCCCTGATGAGCAAGTAGCCTTTAACCATCTATTCTTAGCAACTGTGTCCAACCCTAATGAACATTTCAAATACACAGGAAAGTCACTTTGAAAAGCAAGAAAGTTGTCATTCAGGTTACTAATTAGCTTGAAGGGTGCAGGCAATATCTGAGCATTTGGTCCGCTCCGTATGGTGCTTGTGACATGAGGGCTTCAAGTTCAAGTAAAATTAATAATAATAATTCTTGTATTGGATATGGCACTGATCATGCTGGGAGGATGTCTCAAAGCAGTTCACAGGATTTACTATAAACTGTAGTGATCGTAATTTATAGGTGTTTGCAATTTGCATACAAGCAATGTCTCATAAGGTGAATAGCCAATTTTATGTGGAGGATTCTTGGCCAGAACATCAGGAGAAACTCTTTTTTCTTGTTAAGTAGTGCCATGGGATCTTTACAATCCATTTGAGCAAGGAGACAGAACCGTGGTTTAACATTTCATCCAAAGGACAGCACATTTGACAATACATACAAAATACACCCCACTGGATTGGAGTGTCAGCCTAGACTGGGTTCAAAGGCCAATGTAGGGCTTGAACTTAAAACTTTCCTATTCAGAGGCAGGAGTGCTATCAACTCATTCAACTTCAATGAGAAGGGTCACCATAGGCTAGCCATAGACAACACTGGTAAATATGAACAGATTTGCATCCCCCAGTACTGAAAACCAGTAATAATGTAGAACATATAATGACAGAACTTGTCATTCAGGTTACGACTTACGAAGCTAAAACTGATTAACAACATTTACTTTAAAACAACAACTAGTATTTATGTAGTGCCCTTCAAGCAGGGCAAGTCTTGGAACCACTAGTTTGTTTATCAGCATTCCCACACATTTGGATTGAGTAATGTGAATAAATCTAGCTTTTTACTGCAGTGGCCTTGAACACTTTTCTCCATCTCAAAGAACTGTTTAATGACCCAACCTTAAAAAACAGGAGTAGCCCCATCCCACATCATTTAATGCCATTTGAACACTAACCCTTCCCTTTACTTTGCTCTAATAATTTACCTTAAAGCTAACAGTTGGACACAGAACTGAAAAAAATTGTTATTCAATAAAACTGAGCGAACATGGATTCACATTACCTTGAAAACAAGCTACCACCCAGGTAGCATTGCTTCAAACAGTCATAAAAACACTTTATTTCTAGGAAGCAGCTCATAATACCTTCAAAACAAATACCTAGCCCTTCATAAACACCCAGTACAAGAAAACACACAGTTGGAATGGTGTGCTACCCTGGTCTTTGCTCTCATCAGTCTTTAGTGCTATGTGGGAAATTCTCTACTGGTTTCAAAATGTCCATTTCCCTTGTACCAACCGTCCTGAATGATGCGGTATTCATTTCATGGCATATTTAGCGTGCCTTCGGAGTCAGAAAGAGCGCAGCCTAAGCGGGAAGTACCACGGTTTGGGCTTCCACTATATCCACCTCACAATGGCCCCCATCCCACAAGCAGGTTGCTGCATGGTCTATAGCAGCACATTAAAACAGAGGCATGTTTGGTGATACAAAACTCAAAACGAAAATGATTATGAGACCAGTAAATCAAAATACTCTCTTCAGCCAGTCTATGTAGCAGTCCACCAATCTGTATTTCTGTTTCCTGCTAATTAGAAATTATTTAGTTAATTAGGAACTCAGTTGTTAGTTGATTGGCAGATCGCTTTCCAGGGGTAATAATTCCTTTAAACAATATTTAAAAAATTATAAATAATAATTTGGTCACTCATTCCACGACTGCTTGTGGGACACTGCTTTGCGCAATTGGCTGCCGTGTTTCATACACAAAATATACAGTCAATTCACTTTACAGTATATTCTGTGAAGCGCGTAAGGATTATTATTAGGACTCAAAAAAGACACCACTCTTGCCCATCATAGCTCACGTCCAGCAATTCCCTGTTGCTAGCAGAAACCATTGGTTATATCATCCCTCGTCTGAACACATTGCTGACAGTGTCACCAATATAGTTAATAGTTAATTCGGGAGTACAGATTTCAGTGGATACTTGATACGTTCCTAAGAATAATGAATGCAACACTGCATCAAATGTAAGGCTTTTTTGGAATAAACTCAAGATACATTTTTGCTTACCGTGAGCCAACATATTTCTAGAAATCTTTCAAAAGAACACAATATGAATAGTCATTAGTTATATTTGTAACACGCCAAATGATATGGAAATTACATGTAATCACAGGCTGAATGGAGTGAATATGTCACACAAGCAAATGTTAACATTCAGTTCAGACTGTTCAATAATAATAATAATCCTTGCATTTGATATAGCGCTTTTCACGTCGGGAGGACGTCCCAAAGCGCTTCACAGAACACACTGTAAAGTGAATTAACTGTATATTTGTGGGCGAACGCGGCAGCCAATTGCGCACAGCAATGTCCCACAAACAGTCGTAGAATGAAAATGACCAATTTATTATTGTTTTTGGTTTTTGGAGGGATTATTATTAGGCTCTGTGTGGAGCAAGGAAACTTGCCCAAGGTTTCGCCCTCTGCCTGGAATTGAACTCAGGTCTCTCGCTTGCAAAGCGAGTGCTCTAACCATTGAGCTACAGGACTTCAAGGGCTTGATAATGGGATGATAATGGGTGGCATACTGGATGCTGTAATTCATGTGAAATCAGTTGTTGATTTCTTTAACATTTTAAGAAAAGGGAGTAGTAGAAGGCTTCAAAAATAGTGCATTTTCTAATTTTGTTTTTAAAATATCAAGTGTACTTACACATGAGATAGTAAGAATTGTTTTACTATGTAAAACAAGTTTACAAAATTACATACGTTATTGTACAGGAGACTTCAAGATGCTCATCCCCATGTACAAATTCCTTCATACCCTTGCATCTCCCTATTTTTGTGATCTTCTCGAGGTTCATTCTACTGTTTGTCCCCTTCGTTTGCCAAACTCCTGCCCAATCCCTCCGCCAGATGATTGTCAAATCTTCAGTTATTATGATCCTACCTTCTAGAACTCCTTCCATGCTGAAAACTACCTGAAAACCTACTTCCTCATCAGTCATTATGATCACTTTCCCCCTCCATGTCTGGAATTGTTTTTGTAAAGTATTTCAAGTCATTGTTCTAACCATATATTTGTAAGATTAGTTGTTCTTCAGCATCGCATTGCACAAGCTGAAAATTTGCAGAGCCAGTCAACCCACAGAGACATAAACATGTATAAAGGAACAAGTTAATAATAAATGCAAGTGCTTGTATCTTTAAAATAAGTTAGTGTTCACAAATTATTACTGTCCCGAATTTCTTTCAAACCCAATCAGGAAAGGGAACCTATTCATACAAACCAAAAACGCTCCGTCAATTTTATAAATAGCTGAAGCCAAATGTTGATCTTCAACTCCTTTGGCTTAATAAAGCCTGCACATTTCATAAAATAAAACCACAATGTTCCTTTAGCAGAGAAACCCAGGTCAAATGGGTTTAGTAAAGATCAGAAATGTACTTGCAATGTGCACATTGTAGTCTTTTTTTAAAAAAGAAATCATATAGTACCCAATGGAAACATACCATAATTAAAATCTCTCACCTCAGAAGTAATTCAAGCACTTTGATTTAAACAACTGTCATTTTATTTCCTTAACCAGAATTTAACACATTCTAGTGCAGTACAAACTATCTTGCTGTTCAAACATCTCACTCCCTAAGTGCTGATATAACTAATATTCAGCACCATCTTTACAACTCACTGTATGAGACAATGGCAGCATATGCTTCCATAAAACAACTAACAAATTCTGCCTCTATTTGTTTTGGAACTCTGTTACAAAGATTAATACTTCTAACTTCATGAATGTCATGAAAGTGGAGTTTAAGGTCTTTTACAATCCCTCAGACAATTTCCAACAGGGTGGAAAGAGTGAGTCTACAACTAAATTGGCAAAACAAACATCTTTCCTGGTGGTAGTAACCCACCCAGAAACCAGAATACCAGTTATACAAAAACAAAGATTTTACTACTCCTGCATAAGCAACACACAGAGCGAAAGAAGAATATCCATCTTATTCCACTTCGGATTAACATACATGAATCATTACTGATGAGGATTATTTCCTTATTCAGCAGTTGATATTATTCTGTATGATTGTAATTTTATATATATGTATATTTAATGTGCATCCATACTATTGGTTAGGACCAGCTTGAAAGTCACTTGGGATATGTGGACATCACAGATAACCCAACAATGACCCCCATACGATCTATAAAATAAAGTAAATTACCAGATGAACCACTAAATTACAGAACTCAAGACTTCAACTACTTAAAATGACCAGGGCAACTACAATGATTGATTACTGAGGGAATCAAATATTCAAGCAATAAGGGTTTCAAATTTGATTTCACTGTTAATTTATTTTAAAAAGACACCCAAAGCCTGTGTTTAATTCCACTGAATGACTGGGGTTTGGGTCAGCAGTGATACAAATTATTCTATTTTAAATAGACAAATCCTTTTTAAAATATTTGGAAAATAATAGAAAAAAACGACTAACCTAATTGCAGCTGCAAAGCTTGAATTATATTTTTTCAAGCAATAAATGTGACTCTTTCAATCCATGAATGACCAGCAACACTGGAAGTTTATTCCCAACATTTATTTACACACACATTAACTGTTTCAAGTTTAATTTGAAACTTGAAATAAAAGTCTTGCTTACATTTTTGTTCTGGATTCAAGGCACACTACTCGGCAAAATTTCAACTGGATTTCAGATGAGCATAGCAAGGAAGTAAAACAGTCCAGCTTCCACTCTGATAGATAATCGCCTTGGGATGTCCTCCCGATGCGAAAGGCTCTATACAAATGTAATTTTGTATTGTATTCCCAGAGCTTCTTATAAAGTAGCCAAAGAATATCAATATCTGAATAAGGGCTGCATTTCACTAACTTGTAGCATATTAAAGACAGGGTCATGCTTCAGAAAACAGTGCATGTCTCATTTAGCTTGAGCACCGACCAGAACTAACTGTAAATTGGACATGGTAAAATCACTAATCTGGTGTTGAAATTTAATTTTGATCTCTGCCTGTGGAATTAACCATTGCTCAAATGATTGTATTGGGAGTTGAGCACTTTATTGATCAGCTTCATTTTTGCTATATTTCCTCATCTCCACTGTCTCAAAGTCAACTCTGCACACACCTCTTGAAAGCCCTATTTGCAACATTTTTGTTCGTCTGAGGAAGTAAGTTTGTGATAATTTTGACCATGTGGCTCAGTGGGTTAAAATTTAAAGGAAAACATCTGGCTTATATTACATAGCAAATCTCCATCTGCCATAGTGTTTATTGCTGCAGTAGAGCTGACTTCTTAATCTACTTTAGTCAGTGGAAGGTTAAGGAAGCATTTTAAAAACACACTCATCAATCAGTCAATTTCCCATGACAGGACTACAGTGTATTTGTTTGATAACCTTACAAATGGAGCGTTGCCAAGGAAAGAGAGAATACACCGGCTAGTGCTCACTGATTACTATCGATTGGCAGAACCAAGCAAAGGTCAATTCTAAACGCAGTTTGAAACAGTTTAAAACAGGAAATAAGTTATACAGGATATAAATTTTATACCACATGGAAACACAATGAGAATTTAGTATTTAGCAACTGGGATGATCTCATTTTGACAACAGAATAGTGCCTTAGAAGCAATGGCAAGAGAAAAACAGCTCAAACTGAACGAAAAGCAAATGTTATGGTATTATTGTAATCATTGTATTGCAAAGAGTATTATTGTAATCTTCACTAACATCACCATGCGTATTAACCAATTAATCTGCCTTTCAGATTCCGAATGGGTTTTACCCTCTGAGCTGTGCCCTATCTGGATCTTCCTGGATATCCTTCTATCCACAGCCTCCATCATGCACCTGTGTGCAATCTCGCTGGACCGTTACATTGCTATTAAAAAGCCTATTCATCACAGTCGCTTCAACTCTAGGGCCAAGGTTCTCATTAAGATCACTGTGGTGTGGCTCATCTCAATTGGCAAGTACTGGATTCATGCCTCTGAATGTGTATCTCAGCAACAGAGCCCAAACTTATATGCGCACGACAACAATCCTAAAACAAATACAATATATACCATAGCAATACATTATTTAGATTTTTGAAAGAAAATCATTAAACCAATACCAGGCATGCAAATCATCAGACTCACAGAGAGCGTTTAGAAGTGGGCAAATCATGGGGGGGGGTTGTGGTGGAGGGTGAAGAAGTTTTCAGTGATTGAGAGACTTTCCAAATATAATTTCATAAATGTGGTCTAAATGCAACACATTTAGCCTGGAACCTTTTTTAGTTCCTTTTAGCTCTCAGTTACTGACTGCACACAGTTTACACTCAAAGAGGTTTTATTCAGGTACCATACAGGCAAACTCCCACCTAATTTGTAATAATAATAATCCTTCATTTGATATAGCACCTTATCACGTCTTCAAGAGTCTCAACGTGCTTCACAGAATATACTGTAAAGTTAATTGACTATATTTTGTGGGCGAAACATGGCAGCCAATTGTGTACAGCAGTGTCCCACAAACAGTCGTGGATTGAGTGACTGATTTTTTATTTTTTAATTAACAGACTGATAACCTCCAGTTTAGAAGTGTTACGTAGCAAATGTATTGCTTACATGATCAGCATCAATAATCGTTTAAAACAGCTTATAAACAATTAACATATTCCAAATAATTGTCTTATTCAGGCATTGCTGTTTCAATTCCCATCAAAGGTCTGCAAGATAAAACAAACACCTTCATGAACAAGTCCTGCATCCTCAAAATTGATAAATTCAAAGATTTCATCATCTATGGATCAATGGCTGCATTTTTCATTCCCCTTGCTATCATGATCGTTATTTACTTCCTGACAATTCAAGTGCTGAGGAAGAAAGCCTATCTGATTAAAGCAAAGCCACCCCAACACTTCAACTGGGCCACTGTCTCAACGGTCTTTCAATCCAACACGTCGCCAGAGAAGGTGGCAATGCTAAATGGCTCCCACAAGGACAGGACACTTTCCCTCTCCACTGACGACATGCCTATCAGAAGACTCTCCACCTTGGGTAAAAAGTCTATGCAGAGCATCAGCAATGAGCAGCGAGCATCCAAAGTTCTAGGAATTGTATTCCTCCTGTTTTTGGTGATGTGGTGCCCCTTTTTTGTAACAAACGTCACTTCTGTGCTCTGCAAGAGCTGTGACCCAGAACTCATCGGAACCCTGATGGAAATCTTTGTCTGGGTAGGTTATGTCTCCTCAGGGGTTAATCCTCTTGTCTACACTCTTTTCAATAAGACCTTCCGCCAGGCTTTCCAGCATTACATTACATGCAACTATGCAAGAAATAAACCGGTGAAAATGCTTAGAAAATGCTCCAGTCGAATCTCATTTCGAACTTCCATGAATGAGAATTCCAGGTTCTTCATGAGACACAATGGGCTGAACCCAATGTATCCAAGTCCTCTGCGGCTGAGGTCTGCTCCTATCCAAACCACATCATCAGTAATGTTAGACACATTGCTGCTTGCTGAGAATGAAATGGAGAAAGCGGAAGAGGCCGTGAGCTATGTATAAAAGGGGGTATGTGGTGGGGAGGGAAACAATACCAACAATTTAAAATCTGCAGCGTGCAGGGATCGAGCTCGTGGATCAAAGCTTTACCCGGTAAATGTTTGAAGATTGCATAATAATCTTTGTGGTACGTTACTTTAATAGTTGTTTACAGTACATCATCCCAGGCTGAATAGGTTTTGGATGCCATTATTTAGGGGGTTGAATTGAATGCACTTGGACTCCTGTAAAATCCCATGTGACATGCCATAGACGGCTTATCCTATTAGAAACATTAACATTGATGTAATTTATAAAATGAAGTACAAAGCCATGGAATCCTGAACAATTTTGTTCTGCATTTCAAACAGTTATTTTATGAGCCATGTCTATCCATGTTTAGATTTACATACTACAGTATAAAAAATGTGCAAAGACATGGTGTGATATTACACTGCAGTGAAGAGAAGAGGACTCCTATCTTTGATACTGCTATTTACAACTGACAACTCAACAGTCTACTGGAGGTGATAGAACAAATGTTTTGCTAGGACAGAAAATGCCACAGACTTCCTCAAGGTGAACTTGGTCTGGCAAAGGAACTCGACCTTTGGGAGTTGAAGAGATTCCATTGCAACAATTAAAAAGATGAAATATTGTATACATGCTTCAGGACTGATTTTTTAAAATCTATTTCGACTCAAACTGTAAAGCAAAAGCTCTAATAATTGAATACTAATGTGAACTGTTGCATCCCTTGGAGGTGAAATCCCTATTCATGTACATTTAATTATAGTAACAAAGGCAAATTACTATACAATTATGTAAAATTATGGACAGATAAGTCAATTCCATGGTTACATTTTCTATTCCCCTTGTTTCAAAAACACTACAGGACGTGAGTTTGTCGAAGCAAGTGTTAAGTGAGCTCCATGTTACAGTCCCCAAGAGTAGCATCAACACTGCTGGTTCCACTTGTGGCACCATGAGCTGGGTTGTTCTGGCCACTCTATATGCATCCTATTGCAGAAGTGCCTCCCCGAAGCTTCATGTGTGTCAACAAAACAGCCACTAAATTCAAGAATATTTCCCTTTATGTATCCATCTGCGTCAAAGGCAATGACTCGTACTGGGGTACAGGTCCATAGACCTAATTCGTCTGATATCTCAGCAAGATGTTAATCTTGGTTTATGAACACTGACAGTGAGTGTAAGCAATCCATTCATTCATAGGGGTAGTGAACCAAATCCACCTATCATGGTCACAGCTAGCAGTGTGTGTGTGCATGTTTGTGTATATTGAGGGGGGGATGCCAAAGCTGGATAGAGGACAGGAGTCTCTCCAGCACCAGGATGCTGGGATTAATTACAACGCTAAAATTCCAACTCAAATTGGCTATCTGATTGGAGATAAAGTTCAAACCCGTGAGCTCCTCCTGATCTGTATTAAAATAGATGTAACAGTGACAATTTCAGGGGGAAGAGGAGTTGTTAACTCGCTTTTATCAGTGTGCCAGATTTAAATGGTATTATTGCAGTCCAGTGGAGAAAGTCCACAAATTGAAAGCAGGATTTAATTCATTGGTTGGAAGCAGAATGCCAAAAATGGTAAGGCAAATAAAAATAAATGTGTTGCAGTGCAGGCTGCAGCATATCTCTTGCAGAGTACACCTTGAGTATGCAAATAGATCTACATACACTGAAGCACTGATACTTCTATCATACTGACTTCCATGACAATACTACATCAATGAGTGTTCTGCCAGTTACTCCGAGCACTAAATTGTACACGAGCTGTAGTAAACTTGACAGTATGTTCTGACACTCTTTACTTACTTATAACATGCACTACCATGGAAAGGGGTGCGGAGATAACTCTTGTGGTCAATCTGAGATCAAGATGACATACCTGGCAATAAAATATCGGAAGCCAGTTGATCTGTGATTGTCTCAGTAGTCCAGTTCCTGAGCCAGGCAGGTCTGTAGTATTCCACAGCACTGTTGATGACTGACCAGCTTGGCTTGTAAATGGATTGCATCCTGGCCCATAACTAAGGGCTGGGATTTTTCCAACTCAGCTCTTGTTAACTTGAAAGGCAAAGCCCTAACAGGAGGATGGATTTAGCTGGACAAGTTTGTCAGTGTTCTCAGTGGTAAACTGTGCGGTTTCTTTCAGCTGATTAAACTCCAGCAAAATCTCACTGGAATCCTCAAGTCTTGGCTCTTATCAGCCTATACCTAAACTCTCCAAGGTTAGGTTAAGCACCTTTGGGTTAGGGAAATGCACAATCCATATCAAACAAACAGAAACAACAACTACAAATTGCATTTATATAATGCATTCCACATTGGAATAATGTCCCAAGGCACAGTGAAGGGTTTGTACCCTAGCTAGGGTTGGAATCAACAGGGGGAAACTAGCTTCAAGCAAACCTGAAGTGTAGTACTGTATTTATACTGTTTTCTTCCAATGGATCTGTCTACAACAGTTAATGTTATGTCAATCATTTTCCTTTCCTAAAGAAGGGGTAAATATCTGGTTGGGAACAGATTTAGAACTCCACGGATAAGTACATAAGAGATATGATGGAATGCTGTATGGAACATAATGCCTCGAGCCACTGGGACTATGGAAATTCCACGTCATAGGAACATAGGAATGTACAGAACAAGAGACCATTATCGTCCAACTAAGCTGCAAGATTTATCAGAGTGCATTTCAATTTATCTTCTGAGAAGAAAGGAGAAAGTGCTCCTAGGGAAATGAAAGAGGTTGGGGAGGGGCCATAAGAGTGTAGTAAACAAAGTTGATGGTACGAACAGGCTCAAAAGGCCAAATGGATTGCTCCTGCTCACAGTTTTCTTATATTATCAACTAAAACCATCAATTGCTGCACAAAGCTTCATATTAAACAATTTATTATCTACCTTGTACTTGTTCAAATAACAGTAATAACGTTTGCAGTGGAGGTAAAGTACTAAATTTTGCTCCATGTCTGACCTGCAGAAATTGCTAACCAGAAATTGAAAAACAACACACAGTTAACACTCATTCCACTTAGTAATCTGCCAGACCTTATCCTCTTAAACAGGAACTTTTAAAATAAATAATCAGATCACCATGATCAAAGACAGCAGAATGGACATGTCAGATTTGCTCACAAAACTAATGAATGAAACCTCTGCCCAACAGCGAGCACATTTTAATCCATATTTAAAACAAAGCTTTGAGGAACAATCCATTTACCTTTTTGCAGACAGTAACCCACATCGCTAACCAACTGATGACTCCGTATATCACTTAACTTTTATTTCTGAAAATTCCACCATTCTTGATGAAAAAGAAGTTTAGAAGCTATCAACATTAATTTGCTCAACGCCGGGCAACTCGCTGCTCGACACCACAACAACCAGACCCTGAATAGGTTGCAATTGCTTTAATACCTTCAATCCCAGTACGGGGTAATATGCTATTCTATAACCAATATTCCATAACAAATGAAATCAGCAACGATGTCAATTTATACAACATAGAGTAAGAAAGATAAAAGAGGGAATAACTACAAGAATGCAATAAAAAACACTAAGAGTGGGCTGAGAACAAGCACTATGAAGGTCACCATTACGGAGGAGTGCTATTAACGCGATTGGTATACTAATGAGCTCCTGCCACTGCTGCGGAAGGGTTTAAAAAGCTACTTTCTACACATCATTCTCTCGATACAAACTGCTTTTGAGATAAAGGCAGTGAGATAAATGGCACTGCGCAAAAGATGAAAAGGAATGCTGGCAGGAAGCTGTCCCACAGGATATAAACACCACGCATATCAACCTTTCCAATTTACAAAATGTAAACTTTTTAGTAACTGATTTAATCACTTTGTTTATCCAGTCACAGATCATCTGCACAGTTTCTGAATTTGGCTACAAATCTACTGAACAGGCAGTCCAGAGATTTCTTGGACAAGCACTACTTCATGACAAGACGCAATCCAACATGGGTGGTACAAAATCATCATTTCCGACGTGAAACTCGAAGCAGGGTGATAATTCCAACCACAAATAAAGTTACAGGATAATCAGTCAGATCAAATGCAATATTTTACCATCAAATGTCTCCTGTAAATAATTTCAACACATTATGCTATATTGAGGAGGGGTGCGCTGTAGCCTGCTGTCATATCTGTAACACAGCTCGAAGAACTCAGCATCATTCAGAAATTGTACTTCACGCACCGAATGGCTCATAGCTACAATACACCAGTGAGTCAGGAAAATAATGTTATCAATGGGAGGTAATTGAAATGAGTACTTTAAGAGGGTAGCAAAGATGTGGAACAGATTGCCCAGGAAGCTGGTGGAGGCGGATAGCGTTGATAATATCAAGAAGGAATTAATAGATTTGATTGCGGGGGAGAATGGGGCAAACAAGATAATGAGGAACGGTATTTAGAAACCAGAACTAACCAGACGGACCGCAATGGTTGCTTCTACTCTTGCACATTCCCGTGTTTCAAAGCTGCTTTACGTCAGCATGTCTTGATCAAAGCAGATTTCTTATAAAATTAAAATACCGGTTTCATTTTTTGGGGGAACTATTTTTCCAAAGTATAGCAATCGACTTTCCCAAAGGAACTGTCCACCTTTGGGACATTTAGGCTTTTGGCCTATTGGGCTCTTGTTTCCCATTTGTTCGTCAAGCTGCGCCTCAGTCTTTGTTGAAACAAAAAAAACATAATTTCTGAATGTCTCTACCAACTGACTGTATGGAGTCATTATACAGTTATGGCTTCATTTTTAAAATCATCCTTCAATTGGATTGCAATCCACGATAGGACTGATTCAGGGGTGGGTGGACAGAAAAAGCTGTTCTATTATTTTCCACATCCCAAGTTAAACATTATCGAGAACAGGAAAAGGGAGAAATTGAAGGGCCAAAGAATTTTATATTCTGAAATTATGCCCTCAGGTATAATCAGTTAAGATTGTAGTTTCATTCCTTGTTATTTTTAAATTCTCTTTGCTTAGCTTTCACACAGGGTGTGAATTCATCAGTATAGTTTTCATTTGCAATGCCATGGAGAGAGTCTATTTCAGGTGTCTGCCATTTGTAAGTATTCCTCCAAGTATATTGAGTTTATAATACGAACAGTCCTCCTTTCAGAACTGAAGGAAAAATCTGGCAAACCCAGATTAATTAATTATGTGGAATGTCTTTCATGGATCGAGTATTGCTGTCACGCAGTCATTTAACCCAGTCGGCTGTTTTACTCACTCTGGGTTTAAACTGGTTCCACAGCAGAAATATATCCGAGGCTCATTTCTCTTTTGCTACATTTTTCACATTGCGCACCAACTAAGAAGTCCATCTACCAACTCTTCCCTGGAGCTTCTATACCAGATAGTATCACTGTGACTAATCTGCAAACAGACTTTTTCTTCTGTTTTATTGGGCAAAGCAGCTGATGTCTGCCAATCCTAGATTGAGTGAGACAAAGGCACTGCAAGGGGAAGCCTCTGCCCAATCAGCCAGCACAACGTGAACAAGTCCATTTTAAATTTTAGTCTGGAAGATGCCTGTATTTGAATTCCATTTGCTATACTTGGCAATCAATGGGATCTGCTGCTGTATTGTCATTCATTACTGATAAACATATGCAAAATATTTGTGTGTTTATGCTTTTAAATTAAATTTTTAAATTAAAAGCTATTAAATTTCCATTTTTGGTGGGGTCCTCTGTTCTACTGTTATTAACTCTTCTAAATTAGTGGATGCCTTGGATACAATATGGGATAGTGTATTTAAGACAGACAAGCCTATCAGATCAATAAGTACCTCCCTTTTGTAGGTAGGACACACAAAATATTTTAGGAACGGGTGGGGGAATCTGTCCACCTTAAAATTTTAATATCTTTAATCTAGTTTTTCTGCTCACTAATTTCCATGCAGTTTTTCTGGTCCTACTTTCTTGGTTTAGGTTTCTCTAATCCTACTTTATACTTAGGAGCATTCTTTTATTGTTGTTGTTCACACAATGCAGTGCCTAAAACTGAACATAGTATTCTAGATGTGGCCTTACACAGCTTTAACATCTGTAGATTCCTCAGTATTTTATTTGTTTCTTCAATTGTGTCAGCAATTATCTAGACATTGAAAGAGCCATACTTACTATTACTCCTAGGTCCCTTTCCAAGTTTCCCCAACTGTAAATCAGCCACATTCATTGTGTACTTACATCCCACATTTTTCAAGCTCTGTATAATGCTTTACATTTTTCAGTGTTACTTTTCAGTTGGCACATTTCTCTCCATTGCACAACCAATCAAAATCTTTTTTGCAAATATGTTTCTGCATCTTCCATCCCTACCATTCCTGTTCTTGTGCCAAGGTTATCCAATTATTAATGATAATATTATTGCATTTGATCTAATGCCTTTCACATCAGAAATATGTTTCAAGGAACTTATTATAATAATAATTAACTTCTCAGGCTATACTGCAAAGTGTCGTGACCATACATTACGTAAGAGAACACGGTAGCCAATTTGGGTATAGCAATGTTCCACAGATAGCCATGAGTTTATAGTATGTTTCAGTTTCCTTGCAATTCATGGAAATCAGAAACAATAAAAGTCTAAGCACTGGCCCTTGTGGCATTCACTCAACTCTTCCTAACTTTGCCATTCTCGTTTCCTATTATTACCCAATTTTGCTTGTCTTATGCTCAAAGAATCACGTGACTTTGTTGAAATTCATTCTTAGAAGATTCAAATTGAATTTTGTCAAAAGGCTTTTAATTAACCCAACATCATAATGTCACTGATCTCTATCTGTCCTACCCCTTGGGTATTTTTCTGGGAAGTGAAGAGATTTAACGAGGATGACTAAATGCTGAGCAATCATTTTAATTGCCTTGGAGAATAAATATAGAGAAAATTGTAGCGAGTCAATCTCAGCTCTTTTTCACAAAAACAATGGTTGAACAAATCATCTGGCTTCGGTCCTGGAATTCTCCAACATTTGTTATTGTGCTCAGGTGGTCTATCATTCCTGGCTCAACAAGTAATAACAACTCTGATCAGACGTCACCTTTATTCCCTCCAAGGAAATTTAGGCAGGCAGGAATGTAAACTATCATTAAACAAATTATCACAGCTCATAACTTAAAGTTCTGAAAGATGGAGTCTAATGTTACAAACATTTGAAGACATGGCCACACCAGAATGTTCCTCCGCACAATTAACCATTTTATTTAGCTACGTCAAAAATAACCAACAAGAATTTTTGTAATTGAATAAGCATGTCCAAAGATTCTTCATCATGCTCTAAAACTTATAGGCAGTATAATAATAACTTGCATTTAGAGCACTCTTTGTGCAGTGTAGCGTCTTAGAGCGATTAAATTAAATAATGAAAATAAAGATAGGATAATACCATTCATTGAATAAACTTCTGATATTTTATCCCCATAGAATAGAAACAAAAGTTTCAAAAGAGCGCAACAACCATTTTGTGCTGATTGATCCCTTGATCTAATCGTCTCAGTCCAGTACCAATTTAGTGCAATATTGTAAATATGACAAATTGCTAAACACCTGTGATAAAACTAATAATTAATGTGTCTTATTACATCATCAAAATACCTCAAAGCATTTTTTTTCTGCAAAGTGATGATAGTGAGCAACTAAGTGGTAAGTGCCACCCTCCAAATGAGATGATAAACCGAGAAACCAGCTGGTTCAAGCTAAGATAACAAATCCTGGCATATCATTTAGAAGAGAACAGCAGACCTTCCCAGTGTCCTGGCCTCCCTCAACTAAATTTACAAGAAAGATTAAAAGTGTTCAATAGTCTTATTGCTATTTGTGGGCCATTATTGGAACAGATTTACTTCCATTTATGACTATAAAATCCACCCTTCAAAGTACTTCATTTTTTCGAAGGGTGCTTTTTTGAGGTACAGTATTTCGATACAATAGGTGCATTGCCAAAGGCAAGTGATAATATTTGCTTCTTAGTAATATTACTCCTGGGTCAGGCCACCAGGAGAAGCATCAGATCGCATGGGAAAGAACATCCTCCCCAGCAGTTTTCTCTTCCTTTCTTCCCTCAGATGATGTGGAATTGACCAAAAAGTAACTGAGTCCAAAGTAAATCAATTCAGAGTTTGAACTTGGGTCTCCTAATAATCAGCACACATGGCCTATAAATTCAGATCTGGCACAATCACAAAGTAATTCAGTATTTTTATATTCAACAAGGAACGTATCCAATTATATTTTATTTTCAACTGATTAAATACAATTTTCTAAATGGAAACCGAACTTTAATCTCACCCAGACACGTATTTTCAAGGGGAGGAGAGCATTTTTGTCCTGGCAGAAGGAAGCCAATACTTGTGTATTTTCACTAGTCTAAAATGACACTTGAGTCTCACTTCAGTCGCAACTGACAACAAGGAACCACAACAACAAGATTCCATTTATAAAGCGCCTTTCACGTCAGGAGGACGTCCCAAGGCGCTGCACAGTTGGGTCAGGACCCGAGCAGGGGGAAATGGTCAGGGGGAGGGAAGGGAGGGAGCGAGGAGGGGGGAAATGGTCAGGGTGAGGGGAGGGAAGGGAGGGAGCGAGGAGGGGGAAGAGAGTCGAGAGGGGAGCTGAAGGCTCGGCCAAACCAGACTGTGTAATGCTCAGGGAAGCAATCGGCGATAGAATGTCTGGTGGAGAAGTGGAAAGATTAAATAGACTGAAAGGAATTTCCTTGTGTATACAGAGAGGGATTGCTTCTAATCAGGAAAATACTTTCCTATCGGTGGTGATGTGATTTTCATAGCTCCCATGCAGATACGTGCAAACTGGGGACACCATGTGGTAGTAGACGGAAATGGCAAAACCCAACACGCAACACCCAATTTTATCTAGAAATAATTGAATTGTACCTGAATAGAATAAATCCAAGGGATTCCACTGCAGCTCGTCTGACATCATCGTTCACATCACTCACCTAAAAGATCAAAGCAACACCCTCAGTGTGGAGACAGCTCCTCATATACTCATTGCAAGTAATATTCGAGAAATGCCCAGAGTCAGCCACAGAAATCATTCAACACAAAGTAGAACAGGCAAAAAAAAACTAAAAGAATCCGGTTTTAAACAGCTAATTACAAATTTGTGTACGCATTTTGGGCAAAGGTACATGTTGGTTCTCTGAGCTACTCTGTGGAGTCCTGTAGCTCAGTGGTTAGAGCACTCGCTTTGCAAGCGAGAGACCTGAGTTCAATTCCAGGCAGAGGGCGAAACCTTGGGCAAGTTTCCTTACTCCACACAGAGCCTAATAATAATCCCTCCAAAAACCAAAAACAATAATAAATTGGTCATTTTCAATCTACGACTGTTTGTGGGACATTGCTGTGCGCAATTGGCTGCCGCGTTTGCCCACAAATATACAGTCAATTCACTTTACAGTGTGTTCTGTGAAGCGCTTTGGGACGTCCTCCCGACGTGAAAAGCGCTATATCAAATGCAAGGATTATTATTATTATTATTATTACTCTGCAGCTTGTATTCTGCATTTCCAATTTTAACATGGAAGGATTTTGCTCATGATCCAATCTGGAATTTAAAAAAGCCATTCGCCATAATTTAGAAAAATAAAATCACTAAAACTGCCTGAATTATCTTGTTTATTTTCTCTACTCAGTGTTAAATAATCTTTTGCCTTGATTCCTCCCTATATTCCCCAGTACTGCCAATTTGGCACCTGGTCTCTTAAGCAGTTTATCTCGCGCATTTGAAGCAAATAACACTAACTGGGGTTTTAATTTTAAAAAGGAGATTTTGTAAAGTGACTGAAAATACCAATCATGCAGTTGGAAAATGCAGTAATTATTTAATCAACTTGAATTTAAGATGTTTCTGGCCAGGATTAAAGTCATAGTTCCTCTCTCACTCTCCCTCAACTTTGTTGAAAGTTTGCGATCCCATAGATAACAAACCAAATTATAGCAGTTATCCCTGCTGTAGTAGTTCTTCCTTGTATATAATGTAACTGTTCATCATATTTAAACTTTTAGGACTATTCTAGTTTAACTTGATAATATTATCACAGCAAAGTATATAAAATGTATAAATAATTCATATTAATTTATAATATAGAACATTACATGCAGTGCATTTAATTTTTTTAAGAGAAAAAAATAAAATCCTTTTGTTTTTCCTTGCTACTGATGTTCTTACTTACCGCAACGTGCAGCAGTCTTCGTATCGCCTTATTATTCCCAGAACCGCAATAAGCCATTGCAACCGTGTACATCCCGGAACGTCTGAGAATGGGATCCTGTACAGAGAAATTATAAAACTTATAAAGCGCAGAAGCACAATCTATCACTGAATATATTGACAGGGCAGACATATCTGGGAATTGAGTTTTTCATTTGAAATACCTTCTATTTATGAACAAATAAATACTTCAGATCAATTTCACTCCTTCTGGAGATTTTTTTATATTTTCAGTGATTTGAGAATTCTCCTCAAGTATTGCTCAAACAGTATTTCAGAGATGATTCAAGTAAGTATCTACAGACAACTGAGTTCACTCATTGAGCCCTTTACAGCTTTCAACTTCTACAATGTCAAGAATCCTTGTGCCTTTACCTTATCCCGACAGAGGCTCTCGATCAATGCATCTGCCTCCTCCATTCTGCCATACATCACCATAGCTATGCCCACAGCCAGGCCACGAAGAATCTTCTCATGCTGTGTTTCTTGGGCATAGCCCACCATATCCTCAATTGCTTGTGCAGACTTAGAGCCCAACATGACAAGTCCTAGAGCCAAGCCAGCCGCCTCACCTGCAGAGGGCAAGAAAATGAGCATTAACAGGTCCCACACAGTAAATCATCCGACTACAATGGCAGCAAGGCGAAACATAGAAAATATTCACAATTCCCCATTTCCCCAATCAGGAGGACTAGAGTCAGGAGTCTACTGATCACAACTGACAATTTTCTTTTATAAAGGTAGGCTTGGAGCAGCGTGCTTCACAGCAAAGTGTTCTATCTCAGGAGATAAAGCATCTCTTGGTTCAAAACATGTAACAACCGGCAATCAACGAACAAGATTTCTCCTTCCTTACCAGTTACTGCATCATCCTGATACAGGTTTGTTTTGAGCAGGTCATAGACATCCTGCCGCGCAGTACCCAGCGAAGCCAGACCAAGTCCGAGACATCCACCATGGCGCACAATCTATAGGAAAAACAAAGTGCTCAGGGAGATGGAATCTAAAACAATAACAACTTGCATTCATTATAGTGCTCTTTGGGCAGGATAGCTTTCTGGAGTTTTTTTATACTTTCAGTGACACTAGAAGCACATGGTTTTACTCTGATTGATACATAACCAAATTTATGCAATCAAGCAGCTTAAAGTAAACTAATGCAGATGTCGAAAAGAATAAGGAAAAGCATTGAATGGGGCAATTGCCCAAATCTAGACAAAAAGACTGTTGCAATTATATACAAGTGTATAGTGCACGAAGAGAAAGTAATATATTTTGCACTATAAACCTAATTTATGAGTCAAGTCTTGGTGACATTTATTTCCATTTTATCAATTTTTCCTCCTCCTTCAATAAAGAGATCCTAATTATCAATTACTGCCACTTTTATATGTAACATGTTGAGGGAAGGTCAACTGAAGATCTTGTTCTCTACCTATTGATCACAGTACAGCACCAGGTTACCTAATCTTTGTTACACACTGTCCATACCTGGGCACAGGCAGCTAGAGATACAGTCGTGTATTCACAGGTACTGTAGAGTTACATATTCTCATCAGATTTTATCATTCCTTTAAACACTACTTCTCTTCTAAGAGGGCTGCCCACAGAGACGATGAAAATGGCAACTTGCATTTCTCACTCGATCAAGTTTAAGCCATCATCACTTACATCATTGCTTGCATTCTTCAGCTGGTTCAGTAGATAGTCTATAATGTCCCCACCGTGATTTGCGTGGATGAGTCCCAGTGCGTACAGACCTCCTCCCTCCTGGTAAGCTGAGCCGGGTGAAGAGTCCTTGGGTAAATATGTGGCCATCAGCTGCAGCGCTTCCTTTTCATGACCCTGTGAACACACATTTTACACCAAATTGCTTCAGATTTCTGTAAGTACCTATGCATGCAATATGTATTTAATATATTTATTATATTTATCAAACATGAAATCTCTTCAACAACAATTGTGTTTTCAGTCTAATTATGTCCAGATGTGGTCCTTGGGCTCAGAGTAAATGCATTCGGCATGTAGTATTGAACCATAGAGCCCAGAAAGTTCCAGGCTCGATTCCTATTCTGTGCAGATTGAACTGATAAGATCCAGCTGTGCCATGTGAACTCTTAACACTTGCAGGAGCTGGAAAAGGTCAGCCAGAGACATGCGCATAACCTCCGTTGAGAAATATGGATGTCACTTAACAGGGTAAGGGAGTTCCTTGTAATAATTTGATCACTCAATCCATGACTATTTGTGGGACACTGCTGTGTGCAATTGGCTACCATGTTTCGCCCACAAAATAAACAGTTAATTCACTTTACAGTGGATCGCTTTGAGATGTGTCGAAGATATGATAAGACGCTACATCAAAAGCAAGGATTATTATTATTCAATAATGTTCTAAGTACTTCAACATCATTCTAAGTAATTAATTACCTTGTGAATAACTCCTAAACTGGCTGTTGCTGTAAACTTAGCCCAGTTCGTGGCTCTTGCCAACCATTCCAGATTCTCTCTGTAGAAACATGCAAAAGTCAATCTCACCAGCAACAAAAATGACCGCATATACTGTCAATTCTGGATTAGTTTCATTTGAAAATCGCATTTTTTTTCATTTTTCTAATGTATTTAATACAGTCAAACCTGTTATTTTACCTGAGAAACTGGTCGCTTGTGGTTCCACAATGCATGAAAGAGTTTGCTATCACTGTCGCTGTGTGACAAACAGAATTTCTTACGGCATCCTAAGAAATATATCAAAATTCTTGAGTTAGAAGGAATCAACATGATCGAGACACAGAGCGAACTGAAATTCAGATGGGTCGCTTACCTTTGTGTTCTTTAGTATCATAAGATCGGTATTATTATTTCGTATTAAAAACTGTAAATGTAACTCAATCGACATCTCTCCACTCAGAATCTTGATCATCTTTGTGTTTTGATCTTGCAAAGCCTTGGACTCTGGGCTCTGAAAACATTTTAAAAAATCCGTTAAACTATTGTACCTCACTCTTATAACATTTATCAATTCGAAAAGTCTCAAAGCACTTAACAGATAATTATGGTCAGTGACTGTATTGACAGGCAAACATGGAAGCCACTGTACCAGCAAGGCTCCACAAGTGACCACAAAAGCAATAACCAACTAATCTGGAGACTTGTAGAAACTTTCTTCTCGTTTTAAATAGCCTATTTTGGATCTTCAACATATGAGTGAGATGGAACCTTGGTTAACTTCTTATCTGACAACTGAGCAGTCCCCAGGTACTGCAATAGGGATGTGGCTACACTATAGCATTTAATGTCCATTCCTAGTTGCCCTGAGAAGGTGATACCAAAGCCTTCTCTCTAAACTGTATCCTTGTAATGGTAATCCACAATGATGTTGGGTCAAGAGTTCTAGGATTTTTTAACCCAATGACTATGAGGGAAGGATGATATATGTCCAAATTAGGACAGTGAGAAATTTAGAGAAGCTGGTAGTGTTCTCTGGGATGGTGGAGGTCACTGGGCCAGGAGATACTATCGAACAAAAGTTGCTGCTACATTCTCCCAACGTGAAAAAGATGTTATATAAATGCAATTTGTTGGTGTTGAAGTATATACTGCGGCCACAGTACTTATTTTTGGGAAGAGAGGAAGTGAGTCTTGATACGAGTGTTAATCAAGCAACTTTATATTGGATGGCATTATGCTTGTTCTATCCTATAGACGTTTTGTTTTCTTAGTCATACAGCTCAGAAATCCTCATTATCTGGCCTGGATTCTGACCTTGCATCTTCAACATATGAGTGAGATGGAACCTTTCCTTGCCACCCCAATACATACATACTTGGTACGCTCTATTTTTTTTCTACATAAATTCCTCAATAAACAGCTACAAATCTCTTACCATTTCTGTAGTTTTTGTAGATGCTGGCGAGGCACTTCCCGACTTTTCATCTGTCTCCATGACTTCACTGAAGATAGAATTCAAAATATTGCTTATTATTCTTTTTTCACTACAGAACAGAAGAAGGTTGCATGAGGTGAATAAGCAATTCACCAGGACACTGGGAGAAGCCTCATTTTGTTTTCAAATTGTGTCACAGGATCTTTGACATACACCTGAACACCAGAACAGGCCCCATTTTTGTGCCTTATCGAAAAGGCAGAAACGTTGACAGTACTTCCCTCCCCCATAAAGCACTTGAATGTCAACCTAGACCTAGCTCAAATCTTGAGATGGGGTTTGAATCCATAAGCTTCATATTAAGTAATCACCTTCACAGGTAAATTGAGTCGTACGGGTGGGTAAGTGAGTTTCCAGTAGGAACAGTAAACATTGGATATTAATCAGAAGCAGGAATTCAGACTCCTGACGTTAAGGACGCAATATAAATGGAATTTATTTCTAGATTTTCTAGATTAGAAGATCAGCCATGATTGAATGGCGGGGCAGGCTCGAAGGGCTGAATGGCCTACTCCTGCTCCACATGTTATGTTATGAATTTGTTGTTGTTGGTCTTATCCCCACTCCCTAACCCGGAGACACTGGGCTTTATGAACCCCAGCTGAGATTAGCTACTTCTGCATGGACTGGGATTCTATCTTCCAGGCTCAGTATCATCCAACACCTTACCCAACATGGGCCTGAGTTTGATGCATTTAAAGGGTTTTCCTTAAACAGGCCGGCTGAGTATTTCAGTACACGTTTACAAGCATGAAAGAGATTCAGACAACAAAGAAGCAAATGAAAAAGTAGTTTATGGAAAGTCACATCAATCTACTTTGGGAGTAATATGTTGAAGCCAAAAAGCCCATTACTAGATCTCAGCGATTAATTTACCCAACGGTATCATCCATCATAAAACTAACTGTAAACACATTGATAAATGTTTATTGTAATTATAGTACTGAACTTATAATTCACCACAGGTTGCTCTAGTCTAAACCCTGCAGTTTACTAGGTTGTGGAGCCACGGACCACTGAACACATTTCAGTTGTCCGATTTTCAGTTTCAGGGTGGGACTGGACTCGCTCTCTTCACTCCCTTGAATCCTGGGTATAAAACAAACTGCTGCATAGCTCATTCACACTCTGGACTGCACTCAAAGCCAACACTGAAGTTTATAACCTCAGCACTGAGGCCATTGCACCAGTTATAAACCTATTGTTTGTGCTCTTCCTCTATCCCTCCCTTCCCCATCTTCAGATTGCGCCTTAAGACCTCACTGTTCGACCACCTCCCCACTCCCCCCAGCTCGGTGTCGTGCTCCGCCACTGTCAAGCGCTCTGGGTGATGGACGCAATATAAACCCAAGTTGTTGTTGTTGTTGTAATATTCAGAAACACAATGATTGATCATTGTAACTAGTAGAGTACAATTAGTGACAAGATAATTAATCAAAGCTGAAGCTGTTGGGAACATACCATTTCATATTATCCAGCTTTTAGCAGACCAATCCCTTCTCTTCCCTTTCATGACTCTCTTTGGCCACCGAGCAAGATGCCATAAAATGTCTATTACAATTCAGCTAGAATGCCACCAATCACCTCAGGTGTAAGGCGAATCCACAGTTCATAAATAGAAAACTGCAGTGTCAGTTTTAGGATTCATGGCATTTCTGAGGGTCCGCCATGGCTTTACCTGTCTTTCTCAGTTGCTGGCACAGTGCCAGTGTTGGTGGATCCTGGCACCACTGCAATAGGAGTGCCTACAGTCTTCAGGTTTTGGATGACACTGGAAAGGAACTGTTGGCTGGCGCTCTCATATAGGTCAAAGCAGATTTGATAGGCCATCAGCAAGTTGCCGTCCTTTACCAGCTTCTCCAAGATATCACTCACTGCCTGGGGGTCATCCAGGAAAATGAGGCACTGCAGAAACAAAAAAATCAGACCCATCGGTAAGATCCCATGTTTCGGTAACTTAACTGAAAGTTTAACAAAACATCAACAAACATACATCTGCCACCTACTGGTGTTTCAAACACTCATATTTGGTGCTATATAACCGTCAAACAATTAACCTATTACTCATACTTTACAGAATAATAAAACTGTACAAGGAGAACATGAAATAATGCTCTGTTCTCTTAATCCAATCTCTCTTAAGTGCTTAAAACCTCATAAAGTAACATGTTTACTACAACTTTTCTACATTGAATAAACTAAAGTCCACATGCATAGAATTAGAATGAGAGACATTAACCCTTTTTATTGTCCTGTTGGAAGATTTACTAAAACATAGCAGACAGGGTCAGAGAGAAAAAACAAAATGACAAGTGGAGCTCTCATTGCTGTAAAGCAGATCTTGACATCGCAATGCACCTCCTATTCACAGGGATGGAGGTACAGATCATCTGTTCAAGAAAACAAACAATCACAGAGGCCTGATGTAGCAAGTGCACATAATTCTCTAAATGTGTCCTCAGACTGAGTCATTATTCCTTGCAGATACACACACAGTAGGATAAGACCACTTGCATACCTCCTTATACGGACATCCTTGCAACTATATTGGAAATAGAATAGAAATCGAGTCAAAATTTCTTCAGGGAATGAGTTCTGACGAAGGGTCATGGACCCGAAACATTGATTCACTTTTCTTTCTCCATAGATGCTGCCTGACCTGCTGAGTGTTCCCAGCGACTTCTGCTTTTGTTTCACTTTACAGTATATCCTGTGAAGCGCTTTGAGATGTCTGAATGACGTGGTAACACGCTATATCAAATGCAAAGGAATGTTATTATTATTTACCTGACAAACATTAATGAAGTCTGGTTTATCAAGATTCATGTAGAGTTTGACTAGGACCCGTAGCACTTCATTTCTGAATTGTTTATTCTGCATTAGTGACATGCAGACTTTCACGCTGTATGCAAGCATCCCAGAAATATCGTTCTGTGAAGACAAAAGTTCAATTAAGACAATTCTCAGCTGCAGCAAATCAGATCCCTAGTCGTTTCACGTGAAAGCAAGACCATCTAATACAAAAAAAGGATGCTAATCCAGCATCCCGTGCCAGCCCTCATTGAGCATTACCAGGTAACCACCAGCCTGGACTGCGCTCCAAGATACTCTCCTACGTGAAGGATTCTATATAATGCATGTTGTTATTGCACTGCGCACAGTCTGAAACAGATAGTCCATTCAAACAGGAAACTGCCAAAAGGCATACAGGATATAACTTCATTAAACTGAGTTGCAACCTGAACTATATAACTGGAATTAAAGGTGAACCCTACCCTTCAACTGATTTTGTTTGAGGATTATGTATAAAGAAACACTCACCGACTCTAGAACCACTTTTTCAAAGACATCGAGCCGCCTGGTCTCCAGGGCGATGCCGATTGCCTGCTTGTACTTGTGATCATCAAAGCACCGCTGGAACATCTTGTTGACGATACCTTCCAGACGTGGGTCAATCAGCTTCTCCTCAGCGTCAGGGAGCTCCCCATTTTCAACGCGAAGTTTAGTGTAATGGTCGATGCATTTGGCTAAAATGAAGTGACAGAAATACCACACGAATGTTCAGTCACTGCCCATTCCCAACACAAAAGGAAACTTAACTTAAAATCTGTAGCTACTCTATTCCTACAGGCAACTCATGATGGCTGACAAACTCAGTAAAATACTGCCCTCCAGTGTCTAAAACCTTAATGTTCTGTTAATTTCAATGTCCTGGGGGATGCTGGGTTTCCTACCCATATATTTTTTCTCCTCCAATTCTTCAGAAGGCACTGACTGAAAATAATAATCCTTGCATTCGATGTAGTGCCTCTCACAATGGGAGGGCATATTAAAGAGATTCATAGGATTTACTGTAAAGTGTACGTAGTGACTATGTACATGAGGTGAAACCGGCAGTCAATTTACACATGAGAATATTCCCCACAATCAATAAAAATTGGATGACCAACTTTATTTGGGGGATTGATTGGCCAGGACACCGGGAGAAACTCCATCTTTAACATTCTTTAACAGGATCTTTAACATTCATCTATGCAGGGAGAGGTTGAACATCTCATCTCAACAACTGTCCACAACTATCCCCCCCATCAGCCATCCATCACTGCATCTTCGACTACGAGAATTAAAATTTTTAAATAGCCAAATGTTCCGAGATATTTAGTATTGCCTCTCAACATTGAAACCATTTGACATAGTACCAAATTGGAAAAAAAATTAAAAGGGCACATATTAGTAAATCAATCTCCACACAAAGCACCACTCAAAATGTCTGTGAGTTCAACTTACTGTAGCAACCTCACTTATATTAAATAACCTCCTCAGGGAGGGAGTTACAAAGCTGGGGAGGGATAGAAGCTTAACCATGTTTCAAGAAGTCAAAGATAAAAACAGTAGAAACGTAGTTAGAGTATCTTCAAGGGTAAACTATAGCTCTCGGAATAAAAATTACATTATAGCACTTCGTTCAGGAATAATTTCCAGCCCCTTGTCCTGAGAAAAATGTGCAGTACAGAAACTGGTAAATACTAACCTATAATTGTCTCCACATATTCAGACTCATCATTCACATTGAAGAGATCGCCAGCTCCCAGTGCATAGTTCAATGATTCCTCAAAGGCACCAAGGTGGTAGAAGACTTTGGAAGCCACTAAAGCAGCAAACTCCCGACTCCGGAACGTTTCATCCTCATACAGCTCCTCACTGAATAGAATTTCACAATTAAAACCTGTGCACCCATCATCTTTCCCACACAATCATAATGTAAGGATGTGTCCATTGATCAACAAAGCACCAATTAATGAACTGATGGACGCATGGAAGGTTACCAGGACACTCAAGTTGTTTTGTATAAACACGTGATAACATCCGCAATGAGAACAGATCAGCCAGAAACCATTTACGTACAAGTTAGACCCAATGAGGATTTCCAAGACAAGCATTTGTTGAAAGAACCAAGAGGCTGACGAGTTTCAAACATCCCAGGATTGCATTACATCCAACACCTGCTGTAAACCTTGGTTATAACTATCTTTGTTAAATAATTATTACACATTGGTTTCTAACTTTGTTGCAGTGTTACTAAATTATGTGAAATTTACCACACACAAAAAACTCAGATAAGCAAATGTGGAATCATCACTGATGTAATTTAATACATCCACCAATTGCTATGTACCCTTTGTTTCATAAAGTTACGTTATTTTATTTTCTGCCGAGTGACCGACACACACAGAAATACAATAACACGCTTAAGCATATCTAAACCATACCAAAGACTTTCATATGTCTAACACCACATAAAAATTTCCGTGTTTAGAAATGGAATGTGCACCCTTTCCCCTATGAGATGCATCCTGCTAACTTAATTCAGGAGAATATTAGGCACAGGTTGGCAAAAGCCAAGGCTTGGGAAGTTCAGACAAACTTGTGTTCTTGAGTGCTGCTAGAATTTAACTAGCTAAAATTGCATCGCTTCCCATTGAAAACACAGCCTGGAAGCTTCCTGTTGTGCCCTGGAGTAACACAAACTCACCAGGTTCAGGAACACTTGAGTGAACACTGCATGGACTGTCAACGTGATTTATACATGGCTTGAAGCGCTATCTCAGTACCAAATAGTGGACAATAACCAGCAGATACAAAAGTAGCTAAAGCGATGTGCTTGAAGAAAATGTCAGAACAAAAGAAACAACTTACATTTTAACCACAGATTCTGAAATTTCAGCCCAGAAGTCATTAACTACAGAGTTCAGCTTGTGCAGAGCAAACTCCTGGAAATAGAGAATAAAATTATTATTTTAGGCTATGATTTAAAAGCCTACAACAATAACAAAATTACATTTGTATAGTGCCTTTCAGGTCAGGAGGACATAAGAACATAAGAATTAGGAGCAGAAGTAGGCCATTCAGCCCCTCGAGCCTGCGCCGCCATACGATAAGATCATGGCTGATCTTCAGACCTAACTCTAATTACCTGCCCTATCCCCATATCCCCTAATCCCTCTGTTTTTTAAACATCTATCAGTCTCAGCCTTGATGTCCCAAGATGCAGGACGTCCCAAGATGCAGGACAATCAATGTTTCGGACCCAAGCTGGGGGTCAGGGAGTGCTGTGGAGAGGGGAAAGGAGAACCAGGATCTTGAACTGTATCCTCTGTGTGATGGGAAGCCAGTGGAGTCGGACGAGGATGTGGGTGATAGAGTCACGGAGTCTGATGCGGGAGAGGACACAGTTGATCTTAGTTAGAGTGCTCCAAGTATGGAGCAGAGGCAGAAGAACAGATTTGAAGATGGCACACAGAATATGGGATACAAAGAAGTACATTACAGATTCACACTTTTTAAAAATATAACTGCGGAAAGGAGAACAGAGTTCAAACTTCAAGAAATAATTTTGATCCACTGTCCAGGACAGATACTTGGTACTCAATTACAATCACTAGTCACACCTACATTAGTCATACCAGAATTTAACAAAATACATTGAGGGGAAACGCAACTACAAATTAAGAGTGGAGGGATGGGGATATTTGAGAAGGGAGACGACAGTTAAGATTTTAGCTTCCATTTCAAACACATTATTATTCGTCTGATGTGAATCTCTTACCTTGAGCTGTGGCTCTTTTTCATCCAGAAGAGAAATAATCCCAGCTGCAACAAAGTGAGAAAAATAAATTTGAAGCACCACCGAGATGCCACCCCCGTGAAGGGTGTTATATAAATGCAAATTCTTGTTGCTCTTGTACATAGTTCTTGTCTGCTGTTTTAATAATAACTTCTCATCCAAAGGATGGCAACTCTGTCAATTTGCAACATACCCGCAGCACTGCATTGGAGCGTCAACCTAAACTATGTGAGTTCAAAGTCCCGAAGTGGGGCTTGAACCCAGAACCTTCTGACTCAAGAGGCGAGAGTTCTACCAACTGAGCCAGGCCGACACCTAAGTTACGGAGAAGTGTGAAAGCACAGAAACTCCCAAGATCTACAAAGAGAACTTGACAGAATATGCGCCCAAGCTGAAATCATATTTATTGCAGATAAAATCCGGGTACAGGAAGCAAAAATAGGGAGGCGTTTAGGGCAGGGGTTGAAATAGGCCAAAGGATGTTATTTAACTCATTGCTTATCAATACCTAATGAGTGTGAGTCAGCAATGAACAAAACTAACTGCCGGATGCCGGGCAACTTTGCCAAGTCAATTACATTTCGTGCTCAAACTGTACAGCGCTCTCTCCGGTCAAGCCATAGCCCCTAAAGAGCTGGGGGAGGGGGGGCTTGGCTTTCGAGGCAGGTAACAGCAACAACACTGATCCCCAGTGTTCAAGGGATAAACTAGAATGGACAACGCGATAAACTGGAGTTGTCGGGCAACTCTGAACTGGAACTGCAAGGCAACCGCAAACGACAAAATGTAAGCCGTCAAAGGGAAAGTAGACCGGGAACAACAATTCGAAATATGTCAGGGAAACACCAGGGAGAGATCCCACACAGAGTTTCTGGGTTGGGGGAGGAGTATTGCAGAATTACTGCCAGTGAGTAGTAGTGGTAGTAGTATTTTTTTGGGGGAAAAAAAAACACACACACAAACACACACACAAACACACACCGAGGGGTTAATAAACAGCTGAAACGGGGGCCACCAGTTTTTTTTTAAAAAAAAGGTGGTCCAGAGCCCCCGACACTCGACTGACTCATGAGTTCAATGGGGGGATTGTGAATGGATCAAACAGTCTGAAGGGTCACATCCATCCATCACATCCCATCCCATCCATCTCCTCCTCCTCCTCCTCCTTGTGCTCAGCGTTTCCGTGTTGCTCTCGGGGTGACGGCGGGGACTGGGGAGTGAGGGGGTGGGAGTGAGAGGGGCTCAGAAGCTGACACCAACCACAGTGGCTCTCATCCTCTTCCCCGCGCAGCCTGAGGGCCAGGACTCGGCGGCTGCGGCTCCAGCCCCCCCCCCACCCCCCGAGGCCTCTCGCTGGCTGTCCTGCCCCGAGCCTCAGCCTCGCGGTGTCCCCGCCGACAAGACAGAGGTTAAGAGGTTCTTCCCCGACCAACTCCGGCCAACGAATTGAGCCCCGGGAGCCCCGGTCTGACTGACTGCGAGAGCCGGTGAGGGGAAGCGGCCCCGCGGCTCGGCCCTGGCGGCCGCTGCTCGCACCCTCCCTCCTCCCCTCCCACACACACACACTCACACACAAGCACAGGCCCCGGAGCGCCTCTCCCTCATCCCCGGCCTCCCCTCCCTCACTCACCCGCCGAGGTGATCATCCTGCCGGCCGCCCTGCCCTGCCCAGCCCCCGGGGTGTGGTGGCTGTGTGTGCCGCTGTACGTGCGTGTCCAGGCCCCGCGCTCCCGTCCGTCTCTCTCTGTGTGTGTGTGTGACTCAGGCTTTTCCCTGACAGAGGCTCCCCCTCCCCCTCCCGCCGCCCCGCAACCACACACACACACACCGGGGTCCTGACTGTGCGGTGGAGGTACCGCTCTCCCTCGGACGCCCCCTGGCGGCGCGGAGGACCCGGCGCTGACTGCAGAGCGCAAGGAGTAGTGATGATTATTTCGTGTGGAGGGGGGAAGGGGAGAAGGTGGGGGGTGGGGGGGGAATGTGACCAATTTGGAGCTCAGGAAGGCAAACTCTTCCTCATGGCCCTTTAAAAGGTGCTCAAGATAACACCGCATCTCAAGAAACGCGCGAGGACAGGTGGCAGCCAGGCGTTGGGCGGTCTTGTCCTCTTCGGATGATGATGGTGATGATGATGATGGTGGTGATGATGATGGTGGTGATGATGATAATAATGATCATAATAATCCTTGCATTTGCTACAGCTCCTTATCACGTCGTCGAGACGTCTCAAAAGCGCTGCACAGGACCATACCGGAAAGTGGATTGATTGGCTGTGTACTTTGTCGGCAAACTCGCACACAGCAAAGTCCACACACACAGCCATGGAGCGAGGGACCAGTTTTGTTTGGGGGGGGTGGGGGGATTGTTGGCCCGGACACTGGCAGAAACTCTCTTCTCTTTTCGAACAGTGCCAGGGGATCTTTAGCGTCCAATGTGAACAAGCAGAGTGACTGTATTTTGACAAGATTAATCTGGACAAACAGTTCAGTATATTGATGGTTACCAACACCAGAGGGCACGATTTAGCCGAGTAGTTGGGATCGTGTGTTTGCAATCTGTGCTCCTGTTGGTTAGAAATCAAAAGGACTAACATTTCCTCAGTGTTGTCGACAATGCTCCAAATCACAAGATGTCTACATGCAGACTTTAGCTCACAACTCAAGTCACCAAAAATATTCATTGCAACAGCTCTGGTAAATTTTACAGGACCAAAACTGCGAGCACCATGTGAATGAGTTACTGGCACTGGTGAGATACAAATCCTTGAATGAACTGAAACTCTTCTCCACAAAACCATCAATGCAGATGATCCCATAAAACCCTTTTAGCTCAGTGGGCATTGTGTATGGACGTTCTAGTGCAGTACTACTGAACTACACAGGTCTGGAAGGTAATTTAACTATTCTTTGGTGGTAATATCCTTGTGCTCAGAAGTAAATAGTTGTACCAAGATTCCTATTCTTGACAATATGATGAGTGACCTGTGTGTTGTATGTGCATTGAATGCCAGATAAGGACAGAACCAGGCTAGCCTGTAATTTCCCTGGTTACTAAATCTTCAGGCTCACAAAGAATTGTAAAGACCCTGTCTTAACTTGTCACTACCAATTAAGTCATCATGCTGTCAATATCCTGGCAGCAATTATTTTGTATTTATAGATATGCCTAATTCACCACCCCTAATAAGTCGTCTCTTAAGCCATTTCCTTTGGAGTGCCAAGATATCAGGAGCTTACTTTATTTTTTCTTTTCCAATTTGACAGATGGGAAGTTATTAGACAGAGATTAAGTTTACAGTGCAGTCATCCTGTTGAGGATTATACAACAAAGCCATTGTATTTCATTATACTATGAGGCAGTACTCTTCAAGGTGAGACATTTACATTTTTAAATCTGATAATAACCCTTGCATTTGATGTAGCGCCTTATCACATCGTTGAGATATCTCAAAGCGCTTCACAGAATATATTGTAAAGTGAATTGACTGCATACTTTGTGGGTGAAACACAGCAGCCAATTGCGCACAGCAGTGTCCCACAAACAGTTGTAGATTGAGTGACCAAATTATTGGTCTTTTCTTTTCTTGAAGGAATTATTACCCAGGGAAAAGTGATCCACCAATGTGGAACAGTGCTTTGCTCAGGATGACCCTCAGGCAGTTGGTTTGAAATGATCAGAGATGTCAGTCTGAAGACTTTGTTCTGACAACAGACCTGGAAGTTTATTAGAGTTGAGAATACACAGTACATCCACCCCCCACCCCATCCATGGGTGTATCATAGTCATAAAAATTGTGTGTGAAACGTTTATATTTCTGTTACTCTCAGGTTATTTGACACAGTAACTATATCTTACTGAAGGCACAGGGACACATTGAAATTCAAAGTGAAGCATCTGAACCTCAGAGGCTTAAAGCCACAAGTTAAGTATTTTTTAAAAAAAATTCTCACTTATTTGAAAATGTTAGTTTCAAAAACTAAATTGCTACACATTTTACTTTCTTAATTTTCACTCCACTGATCAGTAACATCGGCATCAGGCTCCGCCACTGTTAAGCGCTTTGAGACGCCAGCTGGCATGAAGGGTACTATTATAAATGCATGTGGTTGTTGATGTAACAGTAATGATGCTCATTTCTGAAGCATCTCCCCACATAACAGCCCTGCTGCAATGAATGAGTCACCTTGACCTCCGTGCTTTCTTACATACACAGCTCTCAGCATGTAGTGTCAGAAAGGCAGTGTGGAGAATCAGAAACATCTGCTCTTCTCATTCTGCCTGTGCCAAATAGAGGAGAAAGTGCATTTGAAGGAAGAGTCTCGCTCTCAAACTATGTCAGACACAAATTGCAGTTATTTGGCCGACAGGAACTTGCACTTATGTAGCACCATTGATGTACAGAGACCTCTCAGAGAGCTTAACAGTGCATGCAGTGGTGACTAGATAGGAAATGGGTACTGAACCATCTAGCCTACTGCAACTAGATATTCTGTTTATATTTCTAAAGAAAACTGAAGTAGCATAGGAGGGGAAGTGAAGGATGGGGGTTCATCAATGGTTCAAACTTCTCCACCAGATTTCTCTTATTGGTGGTGAAAATGGTCCACGGTCTGCCACCAGGAACACCCAGTCTGTCTGTTTTGAGTTGTTGTGGATTTGTAGATGAGGCACAGGCTGGTTCAGACACAGGGTTGAAAGATGCCTTGGCTACAAACTCTCCCTGACAAAGAGGAGAAATACTTGCATTTACTGTGAAATAGTGGCTAGATATAACTAACCATTAATAAAAGCTGCTTCAGCAAGTTCGCTGGCATTCTACACAACACGATCTACATTTTTTTTCCATCTTTCATTTTGGGAAGATGTCGGTGGGGGTTGTGAAGATGATCAAAAACCATCTTGTCAGCCAATTTCTCCGCAAACTGTCAGACACATTTTAAAACGAGGAGAGTTCCAAAGAGTAATCTTTTCATTTTGTAAGCTTGTAGCCAGGATGCCCCTTTCTGTAATGACTAGCTCTGTTTTGACCATATTAAACCATGGTCTGAAAATTGCTGGTTGTTCAACTGCTCAGTCTGAATTCCTGGTTCAGAATGATCTCAAATATAGGCACTTTTGAATCTAAGAAGTGACAAAACTACCCATTCCAGTGATTCTGTCGCTTGGGTAACAGGTTACTCAGAAGTTATATAAAAATGTCCCATTCTAATTTCTGCTCTAACATGTGGAATGGAATCTTCACTGGAAGAGATGTAGGGGAATGTCTGCATCTTTCCCCACAAAACGTTAAGAAATTGTTTGCTACAACTACACCAGGATTTCTGTAATGGTTGGATTCCATCAATGATCTATCAAAAGAATGTTACTTACAATGCCCTGGATAGTAGGCAGTGATTATAATTTAATCAAGCTCTATCTCACTAACTTTACAATCTCTGCTATCCAATCGTCAGGCTTCTCCTGATGAAATGGAGTTGAAGGTCAGATTTATGTTGGTTTGCATCATTGTATTTATGTTGGTTTAAATCATTTCTGGTGTGTATTGGCATTGCTGGGCTGTACAACAGGAGATAAACCCATGGTCTTAAAAACTCTAAAAAAAAATTAGATTAAGGATGGCAACATTGTATTCCCCTTGCGGAGCAGCAACTAGAAGTGCAATGGGAATAACAATTTAAAAATCTGGGACAGTATACAGTAACATATTGCTGGTATTCAGTGAACTCTGATATGATTTTGTGTGAATAAACCTCTGGTCTTATTGCATAAAAATGTTCCTCATTGAGGCACCCAAGGCATAAGGAATCGACTCATAAGGTTAATCTCCGAGTCAGTGGCAATGCACTGAAGTAGAGAGTAGCTGCACAATCTCAGGATGTCTCCTGATAGAATACTTGGCCTTCTTTTGCGACTTGCCCAATGCAACATGTGGAGTTTGAGAGACAGACAGCTCTAAAACTGAAACAGCGTTTACATGTCAGGCACTCAAATTATTTGAGCAATTTAAACTATATCTACACAAGGATTCCTGCAGATAATGTGACAACAACCCTCCTCAAGCAATCCCGCCATCTATTGGAAAAGGGGGAACATGCCAGATCTGGAAAACCAAGCATTTAATTAAAAATTAGCATTCCTTCATGATGCCCAGATGCTGAGAGAACGTTACTTTATACAATTTGTTTACACTTCAGTTTCCACATCTTGTTCCTTCAGCCCCTCGGAGTCCATCTGTGTGACTGTGCTGTTGTTCAGGGATGGTCCCACTGTCAGTGGCTGCGAGCACATGTTGCCCTCTCGCTCCGCAGACATTCCTGAAAAACAAAAGCGTTTCAAGCCCGGGTCCACGGTTCTACAAGCCCGAGAATCTAAAGCTTAGTTGCAGTGTAAAGCTTTGTGTTGAAATGTCATGTTCTGTTTGTCGTCTCTTTGCTCTATTTTGGAAGCCAAGGTTAAAGTTTATTTGATTTAGATTACCCGTTAAACACTGTAGCAAATCCAGATAACAGCATTACTGTATAGATCACTCATATGATCACAAGATTGGTTTGGATGAAGGAGGCTCTTCAGCCCATCTGATCTCATCCATCCAGAATACGCTCCCTTTTGTCCTGCCCATAACAGCATCAAGGCGCTTCTTAAAGGAATGTATAATAGCTCTATCATGGACTCTACCCCAATCATCCAAAGGGCAAATGAAGACTAGGAAATAAATCGTTTCCCAGGTAAAAGTCACCTTAATTAAAAGGTTATTACACCTATGAGACAAATGATTGAACCCCTGTGAAGGCTTCTCCAATGTTGCACAGAGACACTCCATACCAGATGATGTGTGCTGTTTGTTATCTCTGCTGGGGGAACTGAAGAAGTGCAAAAATTAACCTCAGCTCTTTTGGCTGGGGAGATGATGGGGGGGGGGGGTGGCGGCTAAGAAAATCAGCTGGAGTCCACCATTTTTGATCCTGCGACATCCCCTCCACCAGAATTGTTTGGGTTTGAGGATGTTGAGAGTGGTCAGGATCAGCCGTGTTGTCTTGTGATTCCCAGCCAACAATCACACACGAGTGTACACGGTCTACTTGGGCAGCCAGTGGATCTGCACCTCAGCACGGTTGATATTTTCAGGAGGAGAAAATGGAGGAACACCCTCAAAGAAATCATTTGCAATGAATTGACCGCTTTTCAGATATTGCCCCTGGGTAAGAACAAGGTTATCGTCTATTTCATTTACCCTCTGGTCCTGTAGCGCTCCACGCACTCTTGGGAGGTCTGTCCTCCCTGCTTCTGGCACTGTTCCGGAGAAAACACAGGAATCGGGAAAGACACGAACGCCTTCTCTTGCTTAAATCTGGATATAAAATAAAGCATTTAAACATACAATTTCGTCAGGACAGTAGAATCCATTCATTTCAATCTAATTGCACTTTTCATAACCCTGAGAAGACTGGAAATGCACAGCAAGTCAAGCAACATCTCAAAGAAGAAAGACAAGCTAGTGGTTTGTATGTGATCCTTTATCAATTATTGTAGTAATCATTCTTTTTCGAATGTTGATCAACTAGCTGTGCACTTCCAAAGTATTTTGTCAACATTTCTCATCATGTTCTGTCCAGGTTAAAGGTTTACTGTTAACCTTCTTTCGTCTATAGTACTTTGTCCCACTTGGACCCCTCCCAGGTATAGCTGGTCAATAGATCAGCCCTTTCATCCATCAAGCTCAGATGAAGGACCTGAATTACTCAGAATCTAAAGAAGTATCCAGGTCTCACACATGTGGAGGGGTTGGAAGAGCTTGAACAAGCCACATTACCAAATCCTATGTTAATGCAGTGTTTCCCTGACTCAGGTAGTAGCACTCTCATCTTGACACAGGTTATGGGTTGCGCTTCAAGATTTTTTGATAACTTGATAAGGCACTACATCAAATGCAAGTATTTCTGATATAGCTCTTTGGTTTATCAACATATGTTGTTTAGATCATTTCTTTGAGATGCCCTGATAATGGACAGTGGCACCACAAGTACAAGACCCATTG
Organism: Callorhinchus milii; assembly: GCF_018977255.1. Taxonomy (NCBI): domain Eukaryota; kingdom Metazoa; phylum Chordata; class Chondrichthyes; order Chimaeriformes; family Callorhinchidae; genus Callorhinchus; species Callorhinchus milii. Next base: position 9,628,843 of record NW_024704752.1, on the reverse strand, counting down.
CACCACCACAGTGAATGGAACTCAAAGCAGATACTTTTAAGCCTACTGTTTCTTTTCATCGACCAACACTGGCTGAATATTAATGATTAATTGTCAGAGTGTGCCGAAACAAAAGCAGACGCTTCAGCTTTGCAAATGTTCAGATCAATCTGGGAGCTTTTGTGTTTGCTCTTTTTTCTGTGTTTATATTATGATGGAATAGACTGACCTGTCAAATGTGACCCACAACCCTCAAATCTCTTAAACATCAGACATAACTCCAAGTTTCCTAAACTGTGACCTCCACCCGCTCGGTCTCCCTCCATGTCAATCGATACTACAGCGGTCATCGACACTGCTCTCTGAACTTTCCTCTTTGTTGCTTCTGTGCTCCAAATGCACTATGCTAATACCCTGCCCATTTTCTCTCCGGATAATTTAAGACTTGTTGCAGTCTTAAATTATTAAAAGCCAGAACACCGAGAGAGACTTCCTTCTCTTTTCGCATAGTGCAAAAGAATCTTCAACATCCACCAAAACAGGCAAATGGGCTCTCAGTTTAGCATCTCTACTGAAGGACCGCACTCTGGCAGTGCTGCCTGGGAGTCTCAGTTTAGACTGTGTGCTTAAAGTCGTATTTGGGGCTTGAACCCACGACCTTCTGACCCAGAGGCGACTGACTGAATGTGGTTACCGCGCAATTATTATAAATAGTTATTCGTTGCACATTTAAACTGGAGTGGTGCTGAACAGCTTTCTGGGCTGGAGAGCAAAGGAACATGCTCACTGTAATTGCCTCCAGTCACTGTTCCACTCACAGATCAGCTGATGGAGGAAACCCAGGAGATGCCAGAAACAAGGACGATGAAAGGTTCCATTCAGCAGTTTTTATGAAGTGTAAATTGACACGTCGCACTGCCACCAAACATTCCCAGACAAGAAGCTCCGCTCGGATCAGAAGATTTCATCTCCTTTTCCGTTACTGAAAACAAATTCTAGCGCCTTCTCGGTTAAACAAGTTTCTCGGTTTGAATGTTTTTACAATAGAATGAAGACATTATTCGCTCAGCGCCACAACTGTTCACTCGTGCATACATTGACACACTGTGAAATGTAAGCAGATCATTTCGGTTTAAAGTCTCCCTAAATCCTTTACTGATTAAATATTACAGGATCCCCCCCACCCCCTTGGGGGCTTAATTACTGAAGGCAATGGTCAATGCAAGACGTGGCCATATAGAGCTGGAAGCAAAACGCTCAAATGTGTTGGCCAGATCTGGCTCTGCTGAGCTGTCGGGATCAATGTGCAAAGAAGGACCACTTGAAATGGGGGTGTGGGTGAGCTGTCGGGGTGGGGGGGTCCATGGACACAGCGGTCCAATGTGGACCACTTCCAGCGCAACTCAAGGATGAATTGATTAACATGTGTTCCGAACAGAAGGTTCTCTGCCCACAACTGTTCTTCCTTTTGCTTAACCCTATACAGGTGTAGGCACCTCAGAACTGAAAGGACTCCCACGAGGAATACATCATTCTCACACCAGTTGTGGATCAATCCTCTTATTCCTGGTTGACTCGGGTATCCCCCAAAATAAATCTGTGACACTGATGTGAGAGGATCGAACTCATCAATACAGATGAGGGGGGGGGGGGTGGGGGGTCACTCTGGGGTTGTCCCAAACCCCTTGTCTGCTTTCAGAAAATAAAACTTTCTTCTACCAGAGGGTCCGAATAATCTGTGTTGCATATCCCCCCCCCACGACCCCCACTCCTCCTCCTCCTCCCCCACACACTCAAATTTTGGTCACTTTCTGCTGTTATCGGTACAGTATCGCGGTCATGGATACAGTAGCTGTTGCAGGATGTTCAACCGCGTGGGTCAGGCACCGCCATCAACATAATAATAATAATAATAATCCTTGCATTTGATATAGCGCTTTTCACGTCGGGAGGATGTCCCAAAGCGCTTCGCAGAACACACTGTAAAGTGAATTGACTGTACATTTGTGGGCGAACGCGGCAGCCAATTGCGCACAGCAATGTCCCGCAAACAGTCGTGGATTGAAACTGACCAATTTTTTTATTATTGTTTTTGGTTTTGGAGGATTATTATTAGGCTCTGTGTGGAGTAAGGAAACTTGCCCAAGGTTTCACCCTCTGCCTGGGATTGAACTCAGGTCTCTCACTTGCAAAGCGAGTGCTCTAACCACTGAGCCACAGGACTCAACATCCACGCAAACACACCTCGTACCCTAACGTGAGCCACCGGTCACGGGATGGTGTCCGATCCCCCCCCAGTACCCCCACCCCCCACCCCCAACCCCCCCACCCACCCCCCACCCCCATCCCCCTCTCTTTCAGCCCAGACACGAATCGAATGGGTAAGACTTAAAAACAACCGTGTGGCCCTCTGCCACAGAACAGCACCGGGGTGTGTGCGACCCGGTACCGAGGCACCGCACCTGATGTGATCCCCGACGAGGCTCGGAGCACGTCGCAGCTGCTTTTTTTCAGCTCCCTGACCGAATCCACCCGGTCAGCGACGAAGGGCAGCGCCTGGACGCAGTCGCTGGGGTGTCTGTGAAAGACGGTCCGCAGTTGGTGCTCTATGAACCGGACCGCGGCGCTGAGATCTTCCCCCTGTGTGTCGGACTCGGTGTGAACCACCCCGACGAGCCCCGGTAGCGGCTCCCAGGAGCAGCACCGTTGGCGCACGTCCCGCAGCAGCTCCCGGATCAGCGGCTCGTTTCTCCGGCTGCACAGGAACTCCTGTCGGAAGAGGAAGAGCAGGAGACGGGCTCGGAGGCGCCGCTGCTCCCGGCTGCCGTTCACCAGCTCGGTGACCCTCGGGCACGGCGACAGCAGCCGCCGAGGCTCGGGCTCCTTGTCCGCCTCCTCCGGTCTGGGAAACAACGCCTTGACGAACTGGAACATGAGCTGCCGACTCTCGCACAGCTCCCCGACCAGGAGGATCCGCTCCCGCCCGCCGATCGCCTGCACCAGCTGCTCGAACTCGCGGTCCGTCCGCTCCGGTTGCTCCCGGTCCGGCGGTGCCAGCGGCTGCTCCCCTCGTCCCCGGATCGCTCCGCGATTCCCCTCCGGCCGCTGCGTCGGCGCTCCGAGCAACTCCTGCCCTCGGGTCTGCCCGCGTTGCTCCGGCGGGTGCCCCCTGATCTCTCCCTGGCGCGGGCGCTGCTGCTGCTGCTGCTTCGCCTGAATCCGCTGCCGCTGCTCCGGGTCCCGCTGTGGCCGCTCCGGGAGTCGGCTCTCTCCCCGCTGCCCCGGGTCCCGCTGTGGCCGCTCCGGGAGTCGGCTCTCTCCCCGCTGCCCCGGGTCCCGCTGTGGCCGCTCCGGGAGTCGGCTCTCTCCCCGCTGCCCCGGGTCCCGCTGTGGCCGCTCCGGGAGTCGGCTCTCTCCCCGCTGCCCCCTGATCGCGGTCGGCAGTGGCCGCTCCGGGAGTCGCTGCTCGCGGTCCTCCATTTGTCACGTTCACACTCCCAGAGGGGAACCTCCGCCCGGGCCCCGCCTTCCTGGAACCCCAGCAGCCAATCAGCTGCGCCGCCGGACCGGGGCGGGCGGGGCTGGACACACGTCACAAACCATCTCTGCCCCCGCCCCCTTTCATTCATTAATCCAAAGCCACGCCCCCAGGGTCACCGCATGTAACTGAAGTAACATTCACACCGGCGGGTGGGGAGAGGAGAGGTGGGGTGGGGGGAGAGGGGGTGGGAAGGGGAGAGGGGTGGGGAAGGGGAGGGAGGGGGGAGAGGATGGGAGGGAGGGGGGAGAGGATGGGAGGGAGAGGATGGGAGGGAGGGGGGGAGAGGATGGGAGGGAGGGGGGAGAGGATGGGAGGGAGGGGGGGAGAGGATGGGAGGGAGGGGGGGAGAGGATGGGAGGGAGGGGGGAGAGGATGGGAGGGAGGGGGGAGAGGATGGGAGGGAGGGGGGAGAGGATGGGAGGGAGGGGGGGAGAGGATGGGAGGGAGGGGGGAGAGGATGGGAGGAGGGGGGAGAGGATGGGAGGGAGGGGGGAGAGGATGGGAGGGAGGGGGGAGAGGATGGGAGGGAGGGGGAGAGGATGGGAGAGGATGGGAGGGAGGGGGGAGAGGATGGGAGGGAGGGGGAGAGGATGGGAGGGAGGGGGGAGAGGATGGGAGGGAGGGGGGAGAGGATGGGAGAGGATGGGAGGGAGGGGGGAGAGGATGGGAGGGAGGGGGGAGAGGATGGGAGGGAGGGGGGAGAGGATGGGAGGGGGTGGGATGGTAGTGGATAAGACGCCTCCAAAGGGCCACAAGGAAGAGACTTGGACCACCAAGGAAACTGGAAAGCTTTAATGCTTACGGGCATCTTGACATGTTTCTGCAACCTCCGAGAAAGAAACGAGTCAAGGATGTGCTAACACCTGGTATGACCTACTCGCTCCTCGCGGAGACAATATGCAGCTTATTCCCGAGGGAATTTCATAGAATCATAGAGCACGGAAGGTGGCCATTCAGCCCATCGTGTCTGTGCTGGCTCTTTGCAACAAAAAGAGGTATCCAAACCAATCTCACTCCCCTGCTCTCTCCCCATAGTCCTGCAAACTTGTCCTCCACAATTGCAAGAGGACGTCCTCCAACTCGAGTCGTGTAGCTTAGTGGTTAGAGCACTCACCCACCTCACAAGCGAGATACCTGGGTTTGATTCGCAGCAGGACGAAACCGTGGGCAAGTTTCCTTACTCAATCCACGACTGTGTTTGTAGGACACTGCTGTGCGCAATTGGCTGCCATGTTTGGCCCTCAAATTTACAGTCAATTCACTTTACAATATTCTGTGAAGCGCTTTGGGACAACTAGAAGACTGTGAAAACCGCTGTATCAAATGCAAGGATTATTATTTTATTATTATTACTCCACACGCCTGATCATTTCTCAAGAAAAAAAATAATAAATTGGTCACTTCAATCCACAGCTGTTTGTGGGACACTGCTGTGCGCAATTGGCTGCCACATTTCACCCAAATAGTTAATTCACTTTACAGTGTATTCTATTAAGTGCTTTGAGATGTCTTGAAGAAATCAAAAGCAAGGATTATTACAATTCGACTACAAGTTGGAAAGAAATTAATCCTTGTATAAATTCCAGAGTACATGAGTAAATACTGCTGTATGAACTTTTGGGCAATGACATTCAAAAGGACATTGAGGGTTCAAGAAACAGTACAAGGATAATAGAACAATGCTCTGCGCTAATGGGGAGGTATATCAAGCTAAACATTCTCATTAAGAAAAGCTTAATGTGGGGTGGGGGGGGGAGAAGAGAGGGAAAGCGATCCTGACCCAGGTCTTGGAAATGTAAACTGGCAAACTTGACTCAAGAATTAAAATAAAAAAGCCTTATAACAGGACCGGAATTTAAAATGTTTGCCATATACAGAATAGTACATGGGCAGTGAGTTTCCACTGTACTTTATTGCTTTAACGTCTTAAGACAATTTGACCCCTTTTTGCAATAAAGCTTCTCTTCCTTTAAGGCATAACCCAACAATAAACTGCATATTATATAGCACCTTTCACTACAGGAGGAAGTGCTTCTGAAGGTAAAGCTTGATCTCCTGCCTATAAATCAAAAATAGCAAAACGCTACACTGTTCACACGTATCACACAGTCAGTGGGAAGAAAAGAGCCTTTGTAAATATCTGGCAATGGATCAAGCTGGTTTGTATTTTCCCAGCCCCACTCTGGCAAAGACCCAGCCAGAGCAGAGTTCCTGATCAAAATGTTTTTGTTCAATTCAGCCAATATACAAATTCTGAACGTAGTCTGAAAACATGTTAAATAACAGGTCAGGTCTCTCACTTAGCTGAACCTGTCAACCATAAATTCAATGTCTTATCTCAACGGGTGAAGTACAGAAGCTCAAAATTAACTTTGTAAAGAATTGCACAAGCAGTTTGGCAACTGTTCGTGCCACTAGATGGAGGCAGGCTACAATCCGTTTCAAGCAATGTTCATGTCGGTTAATAACAATTCATTAAAGAAAAGGCACCCTAAATGATTTTCAATGTAGTAATATACCAGCTTCTGCTTTACACCTATATGATCACATGCATAAGGCTCATAAATATGTAAGAAAGTTATAAAACAATCAAAATGGCCGTTAAGGTTTACTTAGTTGCTATGTTCCGTGGTCACATTAGCCGAGGCCAACACAGCCTGGACAAAAGGATTTGGGAGCCGTTAGCACAATAGAATATTAAAATAGGAAATTGAACCCAATACTTCAGAAAGTGTTAAAACAAACCAAAACACAGATTTGCAGAAATCTAATTGGATTAGACAAGACTCATTTGATAAGCAAAATTTATTGAAGAACCTTTAATATTGTATTTAACATCAATGATCCAATTGGTTTCAGGTTCAATCAGATTGGACTCTGGAACTCCTGAATCCCATTCTTTAAAGTACTGAATAAAGGAAACATAGAAACTTGAACAATTTAATATTTTTATTGATGATTTATTAATCACTTATGTACAACTGTGCTTCAAATCCTTGAAGGATACAGCATCTGGAATAGAAGAAAAAAGGGATCATTTTAAACAGGGATTTAAAAGCTTTTAGCATTGCCCAGACAGAAAAAAAACTATTTGATTTAAGCAGTTGCTAAACTCAGAATTGGAAGATTTATTTGTCAAACCACTGGACTCTTAATCCATCGAGCATCAATCACCAGCAAGCTAATTTGTTTCAACCATCTGTGAACAGTCTCCCTGGGCTTTTGTTCTACTGAATGACTCAACTCCAGGAGCAGTTTGACCTACTCGTCAAAGCCTCCTATTTTCCCCACTCAGCTGCTTTTTGTTAAAAACGAGGTCTAATAAAACAAGTTGGAAAGAAGCTTGATTTTGAAGTATAAAAGTCAACAATCAGGATGGGGAAAAGATAAACTAATACAGGAAGTTCATTTTCCTCAAAATAAAAACAGAAGATACTAGAAAGAACCAGCAAATTTTCACCCCAAAATATACACTTTACAGTATATTCTGTGAAGAACTTTGAGACAACGAGAAGACATGAAAAGCACTATATCAAATGCAAAAATTATTATTATAATATACAGCTTTGGAGAGAGGTTAACATTCTTTGGATGCAATGCTTCATCAGATTTTTTGGGGGTCAGTCAGGTGTCTAACGGGCACTGAAACCAATCACTGTGCTTGAGAGTATCCAAACCAGATAAGACTACTACACATGCCACCTAACACATGGACATTCCCTTGAATGGAACGCTATCCCCAAGGCATACTGCTCACCTAATTCCAGAAACTATTAGACGCCAGATGGCATGAATTTGATCTGCAAGCAATAAATTTTGCTTGCAGATCCCTCAGTATCTCTTGCGGTAATGCTCGAGTTAACCATCTAAAACCATACAGCTTCCCACTGAAAGCATTGATTGGGAAGCTTCCCACTGCTTGTCCAGCTAGGACCATACTACCCACTGGTGCTTTGGCTTGCAGAGTAGACAGGAGCCAAGTGGGAAGAACCATTGCCCTGTCCCTCCAAGTGCTGCCAATGAGCCAGGGTGGCTGGTCTGTCATCAGCAGTACTATAGATCTGCCTGCCCCTTGGCTATAGAGTGAGCATAGGATTGACACTGATCAGTTTCCTAAAACTGATTGACACAATGAACAATTCCAGCTTCTGTTTCAGGTTTGCAGTTTATCCATTTCCATATTTTCACTAAAAATTGCAATTCAGTCTCAAATCAACAGAGCCAGTTCTAACATCAGGGGAACTATATTTGCCTGCAACACTAGAGCTCATTTCCAGGCCAGTGTGCAAACACAAGCCAGGTGAACAATATCCTGAAATGATGAGTGGCATAAAGATTACTTGGATGTTACTCAATGGATTACCTAAAATTCCAATCTCACTACATACCCTACCTGAATAATGCATAACCCAGAAATGCCAAAACAAACCATGCCTGGCCTCTACCAGGGGCAGTTTCGGAGCAGCATTCTTGTGCCCAGTGATCAATTGGACCTCAACTGTTTCAACTCAAATGCCAATATAAATATTGACAGTTGAAGATTAGAGACAACCTGCTCACCGCAATTTCAACCTCACAGATGAAATCACACAGCCTAAAGGAGTGACACTGGATTATAGTTGTTTTGACAAGCAAAACATCTATAAAATATTTCATCTCAAACAAACCCTTGGAAAGAAAAGACTCCCTCAGCATGCAATCATGTATGTGCCCAAGCGTCCCTGCCAGCTGGATGAAGAAAGCAGTCAGGGATAGTATGAAACAACTCAATATCTGCAGGGGGAACGACAGCACAGCACTAAACAGCTCAGCTGTAACTTAACCTGCCATTCTTTATCTAGAATCCTCAACAGCAGCCCTCATCTCAACACTTATAATAAACTGCACACCTGACAACCAGCAGGATTTCAATGCAATTCTTTACTCAAGTAACTTCTTCCAAACCAGTTTACCCGATTTCATCGGCACCCAGCTCAATAGACTTCCTCGAGGACTTAACAGTAGTACAGCTACTGTCTACAAGGCAAGGGTAATAATCCTTTCAAAATAAATAATTTGGTCACTCAGTCCATAACTGTTTGTGGGACACTGTTGTGCACAATTGGCTGCCGCTTTTCACCCACAAAATTTACAGTCAATTCACTTTAATGTATATTCTGTGAAGCACTTTGAGACATTTCAAAGACATTCTTTGATAGCATTGCAAGCAAATAGCTGCTTAAGAGATGTTCCAATGAGTAACCGGTGCTCTTACTTCATCATAAATTAACACACCTAACTGAAAATTGGAAGAACGGCACCTCCTCCAAATCTAGCCCAAAGAGAAAAGGGCGAATATCCCCCTTTGAATGTTTTTGTCACAGAAAAGCTTTGAAATCCACTTACCACACGGATTCTGTGTCCTATGGCCTTTGCGGGTAGGTTGCTGCTGAACTTGGCGCGGACCATTCCGCTGTTGCCATGAGCACGTGTTACCTTTCCCCAGATGACACGAGTCTTGTTTGGTTTACCACCAGGGGTGACGGTGTTACTTTGAAAATGGAAACAATACTAAATATAAGACAGCTCAAATCCTTCAATTAAGTTAACTGCTAGTTATCCTGTTATTGATTATATTCTCAAAAGAAGGGAGTTGTGGCTGTCTTAAAGTTAGATCACAGAAAAGGCTGCTGGAAGCATTGTTCGTTCCCAAGCGTCCCTGCCAGCTGGAGGAGGAAAGCAGTCAGGGATAGTATGAAACAATTCAATTTCTGCAGGGGGAACGACAACAGAGCACTTATCTGCTAAGCTGTAACTTAACCTGCAAACGACTAGTAAATGTATTCTGCTCGTCACAAACTATTGCATCACTGTACATACAGCAACAGAACTTACAGTACAAAGCACTCCAGGACGCTATATAAATCAAGTTGTTATATAAAGCAAGTCAGCCATTTACATCAGCAGATATTACTGATAGTATTACACAATACTACCTGGCAAAAAATTGTTTCTAGATTTTCAGCTTTTCAAATATGATTTTCTGATCAATGAAAACCTAAAAGGTGGACGTGTTACATCATAGATATGACCATGTCAATTGTCTGACATGATAGTCACACCTGCAGTCGAACGGAGCCATGGGTGGATAAACTCACCCTAGACATTTTGGTACACTTATGCAAGCATGATTATCTCCTTTCCCAATACAGTGATGCACAGACTAATTCTACAAACATTACAATTTAAGACATTCCATCTCTATAAAGAGAACACAGCATTGGGATAAAATACTCACTTCTTTGCTTTGTAGACATAAGCACACCTCTTGCCCAGGTAGAAGTCGGTTTCATTGCGAGAGTACACCCCCTCAATCTTCAGGAGTGCAGTGTGTTCCCTCTGGTTGCGGAGGCCACGCTTATAGCCGCTGAACACAGCTTTGGACCATAGTCTGCGGGAGGAAGATAATCTACAATTAACCCTAGACGCATCCTTACTAACAGATACATAAAAAGGCATCTTTTTACCAATGCATATGGATTTCTAACATAATGGATTCACTCTCTGCAGGGGGAACGACAGCAGAGTTAGCAGTTACTCACGTGGGTTAGCAGTTGGTGCACGTGCGTAGAGTTGGGTCAGCAGGAATCTACGTGCGCGCCCATGGAAATGTTTAAAAAATACTTTTGCTTTCGGGCCTGGTTCTGGTTAGGTTGAATTTTGTATACCTGGAGTCTGTCTGGTAAGGTAGAGTCTGTCTGGCAAGGTGGGGTTTACTAATCCTTGCATTTGATATAGTGCCTTTTTGGGGGTCAGGCAGGGGTCTGTGACATAGTGCCTTATCACTTCAGTGAAACATCTCAAAGAAGTTTTTTNAATGTAAAATGTATTGCTTATTTGTAGGTAAACCTGCATATGTGACATACAGATATGGAGCTGTTTTTAGTTCATCACAGATATTTTTGGGTGACATCTCAAATCGGTAGCTATTATAGGTGAACGCATTAAAACACTGTTCGTTCCCAAGCGTCCCTGCCAGCTGGAGGAGGAAAGCAGTCAGGGATAGTATGAAACAATTCAATCTCTGCAGGGGGAACGACAGCAGAGCACTTATCTGCTGAGCTGAAACTTAACCTGCAAACAACTAGTAAGTGTATTTGGCTTGTCACAAATTACTGAATCACTGTACAGCAACACTACTTATACAACGTCAGTCATTTACATCAGCAGAATTGTATAAAAAATTATTTGTAGGTATACAATGAAAAGCAATACAAAGATGAAAACGGCAAAGAGTAAGGTACCCTCCATTCCCAGTACAAATTACTTGGAATCATAGATTCAATGAGAAGCAGTTATACTAAGATACGTGTTAGAATGGAAAGAGAACAGGACTGTGGGAACTGAGAAGAAAGCCAAGATCTTACTAAGAAACCATGACAGGGCTCAGAATACTGACAAATGTAAGTTGAATACAGATAACTGCAAGAAACCACACATTGATAGTAAGCATTTGAGGTAGATGAATGAGATAGAACTTGACAAAGGGAAATTGAAAGTAGCGTTGATAGTCAACTGGTCCACAAAACGTTCAGCATGAGGCAGCAAACAAAATGCTGGACAACAATACCAGCTCAGTTTAGATCTTTAAAAGTCACACTCAAACTATCCAATGCTCTAGTCAGGCTGTACATGCAGTAGGTCTCGTTGTCGCAACTTAAGGTAGCAAGACATAGAGGCAGGGTTAAGAGTAATGATCTATGAGAACTGATTTAAGATGCTCAATAGCATATAAATGTAATCCTGCACCCAAGTTGAGTATGACACAGGTCATGATTGTGAAATCTCAGACAGAATTTTGAAGGTCTGTAAGATGCCGAAGGTTTGGTGTCTGACACTGTCTGTACAGTGCTTCAACAAGTTACCCTACATGAAAGTTACTATATAAATGCAAACAGTAGCTGTAGAGAAAGTAAACCGGGAACAATACTTTCAGACACACCAAGGCAGCACAAAGTATAGGAAAACTCACATATAAGTGCAAGCTGTTGATGCAACTTTCGCAAAGTCTGATTTGGAGGCAAACTATAAAGTTGCAGAAAATCAGATTTCATCAATGATCTACACTGAGCTGGTAATGCAGTCGGTAAGTGCGCATGCAGTCAAACCTACATTTCCCGCGACTCAATGAGTCTTGAACCGCCACCACATGGCACTTACTGACAAGCATTAGAATCGCAGGAAATTAAGTTCTGCTCATGCGTCAGTGGATCAAGATAAGTTTCCCGCGATTAAATGCAACCGACCAGTAAATGGGCCAACGTTGACGGTCCAGGATATCATTTCCTGCAATTTAATACAGAGAGTAAGGACGGGAGTAATGGAGAAATAGGGGAGCCGCATTATAAATATTAATATGAGAAGTGCATCAAAATCTAAGTTGCTTTGATAGGAAGCTGAATGGGACTTGGGTGAATGGACGACTTCGGCAATTATACGATTTATAAAGACTTAAGCAAGTTTTAACTGCATTTCTTCATAAAATGGTTATTGCAACTGGTAAGGATGGCCGAAGCCAACACATTGAACTTTATTAGTATCTGCAGTTAGATCAGCCTGGCCGGCAACAGTTACACCTGATTGCTCATGTCCCTGTCATGTCTTATTTGTAGCCATTGGGTGAGAAGGGGCTGTGATCCACCCCATGCTGAAGCCAGATTCAATAGCCAGATGGGCACCGGATCAAGCCTGAAACGTTTGGCCGTCGGAAATACCTGGCGCCTAAACACACGGGACTCTCAAACCCGTTTGAACATGGGATCATCACACCTTCACAACTTCGCTCGACGACCAGACGCGGCTCTGATCCACCGGTACTCTGTGGCCTTCTATCCGAAACCTGTCTCAGAGGCTGAAACCGGGCCAACAAACTTCAAACCCCTGCGAAGCCAACACGTACCCCCCTCCCCCCCCCATCCCCCTTCCCGTAATTTTTTTTAAAAAAAACTCCAGGGAACCATTCTCTCTGCTCCGGGTCCTTACCTTCCAGGCATCGCGACGGTGCGAGGCGGAGAGGTGTCTCCAGCAGCGGCTGAACCTGGAAAGAGAAATGGGGGAGACACGACATTCAGGGCCGGGCAGCACAATCCGTTCGATATCACAAGCATCCGCACTCGCACGGGCCCCGGGAGGACATATCTCGGGTCCCCGCACTTCCGAGCTGCCGTTCAGGTCACAACGACGGTCCGCCACCGCCACGTTTCACACCATTTGGCGGATTTAATCGGCGCCACTCGCCGCCTCTCACCTGGAGCCGAATCCAAGATGGACGAAGAGGGCGTCGCAAGGCCCGCTGGGACGCGAGGTGCCCGCGGAGAGGTCCTGTCCGGAGCCCGAATCGGAGGGACGGACCCGACCAACCTCGCGCCGCCACTTCATTGATTTAAAGAATCGAATGAATTGGGAACTTTAACTCGATTTGAAAGAAAGAGAAACACACGCGGAAAGAAAACGGCGATTAAAATGTTCAGGCGAAAGCAACGGACAAACGGTACCAGCGCAGGACCCCCCCCCTCCCGAAGCGCGTAAACTGAGGGCGAAATAAAATCCGTTGCGGCGGAAAACTCTTAACTTATAATGTCTTCAAACGCTGAGCTGCTGAGGTACGTCTTTACGTTGTTAGATGATGAGGAGGAGGAGGGGGTTGTACATGTCTGTGGTGTCTGATAGCCCCGCGGACAGCTCGGGCTGTGTGTGTGTGTGTGTGTGTGTGTGTGTGTCAGTCACCAGGCGTTGCTATGCCAACGTGTAAACAGTGTCTGCCACAACAGCAGCCTCCAGAGAGAGGATCTGAGCCTCATGTCTGAGCCGTCACCTCCTCTTGGGCAGAAGCAGAGCCTTGAATCAGGGGTTGGAATATCCCTCAGTCAGGATCAGAGCAATGGGTCAGCGCTGCCCCCCAACAAGGAACAGGTCTCACCCACTGAGCTCCAGGGCTCACCCACTGAGCTCCAGGGCTCACCCACTGAGCTCCAGGGCTCACCCACTGAGCTCCAGGGCTCACCCACTGGGCAACCAGGCTCACTCACTAAGCTCCAGATCTCACCCACTGGGCAACCAGGCTCACTCACTAAGCTCCAGATCTCACCCACTGGGCAACCAGGCTCACTCACTAAGCTCCAGGTCTCACCCACTGGGCAACCAGGCTCACTCACTAAGCTCCAGGTCTCACCCACTGGGCAACCAGGCTCACTCACTAAGCTCCAGGTCTCACCCACTGGGCAACCAGGCTCACTCACTAAGCTCCAGGTCTCACCCACTGGGCAACCAGGCTCACTCACTAAGCTCCAGGTCTCACCCACTGGGCAACCAGGCTCACTCACTAAGCTCCAGGTCTCACCCACTGGGCAACCAGGCTCACTCACTAAGCTCCAGGTCTCACCCACTGGGCAACCAGGCTCACTCACTAAGCTCCAGGTCTCACCCACTGGGCAACCAGGCTCACTCACTAAGCTCCAGGTCTCACCCACTGGGCAACCAGGCTCACTCACTAAGCTCCAGGATTCACCTACTGGGCAACCAGGCTCACTCACTAAGCTCCAGGTCTCACCCACTGGGCAACCAGGCTCACTCACTAAGCTCCAGGTCTCACCCACTGGGCAACCAGGCTCACCCACTGAAGATCAAGGCTTCCCCAATGAGGACCAGGGATCCCCCAGGTGAGAGCTTTTTGATTTTCAGCAATAACCCCAATAGCTTTCACATTGCAGAACGTAGAAATTGTGCTGTGCTTATCAACTGCTTCAGAAAATAAATGTGCAATAAGTACCTGTTCCCAGAACACTGTTACGGGGGGGGGGGGGGGGGGGGGGATGTATTATGAATCATATTATCTGCATTTGATATTGTACCTTTCACATTGAGAGGATGTCTCAAAGCATTTCACAAGAATTACTATAAAATAATAATAATAGTCCTTGCATTTGGTATAGTAAAGTGTAGTGATTGTGTATTTTGATGGTGAATATAGCAGCCAATTTCGAATAGAAGTGTCTTGGAGTAAATGCCCAACTTCATTGGTTAGACAGTGCTGAGCAGATACTTACCGAGCGTGTAGATCAACTCCACTTGAAATGGCTGCACTGTTAACACTTTGAGTCTTACTCACACAATATGATTTGCCTGTGTCATTTAATTAGAAAAACAAGAGAGATGGAGCCACTCTCCAGGACAACCATTCTGCAGGTCTCCACTGTGCTGAAGGAATGCTTGGATCAGCTAGCCATCTTGGGATACATCATGCCTGTGTCCTATGAAGAGAAATCAGACATGGAGAATGTGAGTAAAATTAGTTTTCGATTCTATGAGTTAGTAAACTAGTCAGTTTCATTCCGTATATAACCTACATTCTAGTTCTGTGTGATCTGAGAACATTAGATGGAACAGAGCTTAACCATTCTAAGGATATCGAACCATTCTAAGAATGTGCCATTCTTTTACCAGTATTTAGAAATCCTCAACTGGAAACTATGCTTCTCAGTACAGCAATAATGTAGTTAATAGGATTGCATTCCATTCCATGGAACTATTGAGAGAAACATCAGGATTTTCTCACTCTTGATGATTGTCATGAAACTTCTGCTGGAAAATGTGATTGCCTGTCTGGCTGGGGAGGACAAGATTGGGAACAACTGTGATACCCCACCACAAAATATCCTGCTGACACTCACTCATGTCTTATTCCAATTTCCAGATTGTAGGGAGTGAAATTGACCAGATAGTCTTCAGTCAAAAAAGTTTGGAGTACAAGTATGAGGAGATCATGCTTTCGAAGAACATTGAGAGGATGTCTGGAATGTTGAATGCAGCGCGACTGGTAGAGCTGGGAGATCAACTGCAAGAAACCTCCAGGGACATAAAGAGAAGCAATTGGCTCTTTAGTAACTCCTTCCAGAACAGCCCTGTGACCCCTGATAATCTAATAAAAGTGCAAGCTGACAGGTGAAACACTGTTCAGATATTGTGCTCAGCTCTGACAAACAGCACTTAGTACATGCATACAGTATTGTTTTCAGGCTGGCACAGAGTGCTTGGCACTGACATACATAAACCGTAAGCAATGATAAACAGCACTCTGCACTGACATACTGCACTTGTCACTGGCATATTGCTCTCAGCACTGACACTTGCTTGGCACCGATCTTTTGCTCTCAGTTGTTTGTCAGATCAAATCTGCACTCAGACCTTTGTCAAGCAGTTCGCATGACCATCTTAGCAGATCAGGCTTAATTCACAGTAAACTGTACAGGTACTGTATTAAACACAAAATACTTCAGATGCTGGAATCTGAAACAAAAACAGAGCTGGGAAAACTCAGGTCAGGCAGCATCAATGGAGAAAGGAAAGTGAGTCAACTTTTGGGTTCTGACGAAGGGTCATGGAACCGAAACGTTGACTCACTTTCCTTTCTCCATAGATGCTGCCTGACCTACTGAGTTTTCCCAGGTCTCTGTTTTTGTTTTAGGTAATGTATTAGCTGATGTCAGCAGTTGATGTCTACAATTGGCCTCAGCATCAATTCTGGAAATGGTTGTTGAAGGTGAGGGCTATGTTGGGTGAACTGCTTCTCTGCAACTCAGCATGTCTAACAAGGGTTGTTTTCTTATAATAACAGGCAGGTTGCAATGGATGTGATTGCTGACACTTTGCATGAGATTACAACTTCTGGAACATTCCTGACTCTCATCAATGCTGTCCGGTTTGAGAATGAGAAGAAAGCTGACAACCAGAACACTATTATCAGGTAACTGCTACCAGCTTAACTCCCTCACCACCTAACTGGCCATCCACTAACGTGTGCATCTTTGCGTTTCACAGGGAGGAGGAAGGGAGGAAGAAAATCGCAGTTCTGCAAAGACACCTGCAAGATATGAGACAAGAGAAAGAGTCTGAGTTGCAGGTTTGGAAATGTTTCACTGTTAGTGATTCACTCTTTGTCTTGCACATACTTCTCACGTAATCCTCTACTGAGACATCAGATCAGAAATTTTACCGTATTTTTAAAAAATCCAAAGGTTGCTTTCCGTTATCTATAGATCCGTCCAAAACAAAAACAGTTCCTAATCTGTGTTGAATTATCTGATGTTGGTTTAGCATTTGACTAGAAATGCTACTAACAGTTTTTATCCCCTGCTGCATGCAATGTGGAGATTGGGTAAGGACAGGATCGGGTTGGGTTTGATGCCCTCCATGGTTGAGTATCATTTCTGATTAAAACTCTCATAGGTAGAATGAGTGAGGAACATGTAAAGGTGCCGCAGAACAAGTTGGGTGGAACAAAAATTTGGAGGGGGAAAAAAATCAAATGAATAATCATTGTTGTTTTAAATGAATTAAACATCATGGAATCTGACTGTGAGATACCTCACCTTGCAGTCTACAATAATACAGAGTTTGTCTTGTTTTAATTACAGAGAGCACAGAGCAGCTAAAAGTTCAGACAATTTGAATCTAGTTTCCAAGGGAAAAGGTACAAAATAAATTGCCATCAGATTCCAGGGATCAAATGTAAAGCCTCATTGTTAAAGCTGATGCAAATCCAGATAGCTGCTGGGCAGGGCAGTATACATCCTGAAATAGGTTCAACTGTCAGCGCTTGTATTTTCTGTCTCTGATTAGCGCAAAGATGAGATTATTGCACATCTAAAAGACCAACTACAAGAGATGAAAGCAAAAACCAACATGGAAAGGAAATACATGAAGAAAAATGCAGAACTTCAGGTCCTCCAAACACAGAAGAAATGTGCACAGAATGAACAAGAGCTGCAGGACGAGTTTGAGGTCAGGAGAAGAAATGATAATAAGAATCCTTTCACATGATGTAGTGCCTTATTATCTAGTCAAGATGTTTCAAACTGGATGAAAAATCATATCTACTGGATTAATAATGTTTCCCTTTCTCTCCAGCTCCCAGAAAACAAAACTGATTAAGAGATTCGGGTACATTTGGAGAATATATTGTAAAGTAAATTGACTATATTTTGTGGGTGAAATGTGGCAGCCAATTGAGTACAACAGTGTCCCACAAACAGTCGTGGATTGAGTGACCAAGTTATTATTTTTTTGAAGCAATTATTACCTCTGGAAAGCGACCCGATAATCGACTACCAACCGGGTTCCTACTTACTGCTAGATAAACAGAGGCATATGGAGTAAGGAAACTTGCCCACTCATCCCGCCTGGGAATTGAACCTGGGCCCTCTTGCTCGCGAGGCGATGGGAAAACAGTTTTAAACAGTTCAATCTGTTCAGAGAATCAATCTAGATTCTGAGCTAGCCGTGCATGTATTCCAGTGTTCCAGAAGATGTACAGGATAGCTAGGCTCTGGTGTCTCAGTTTGGGTGGGAGGGATCTGCAGGACCAATAAGATGGGCACGACAGTACGAGTTCTCACCAAGGTATCATTACAGAAGTGCACTATGTACCATTTACAGTACAGGCCAAACATTCAAACACTACTTCATTTGGGTGAAAAAACAAATCTTCTGGATTAATAATGTTGTCTTTTCTCTCCAGTGCCTGAAAAACAAAACTGATCAAGAGATTCGGGTACATTTGGAGATTGAGAATTTCCTGAAACAGCACCAGACAGTAAGTGCAAGAAATGTTTGTTTTTGGATATCAAAAGCAAACATTCCTTAGGTGCATAAAGAGGGAGACAATGAGCAAAATATTTAAAATACCTTGGAAATATCCATATCTTAATACAACTTTCAATTATGAGGTTCAGTGTTGCTCCAAGCCCTTCCCTGACTGTGCTTCGCTCTTTCCCAAACAGGAAATGGAGGAAAACTTGGAGCACTGGATGGAGAAGTATGATAAGGACACCGATGCCAAACAATTGGAACTTAACTTTTTAAAAATCACAAAGTCCAATGATGTAGAACGCCTAAAGAACCTCTCTGCCCAGGTAACATCACCAGATCCACTGCCATGAGATCAGGAATCATGTCACTCTGCCAAACTTCTCCGCCAATTTGGTGATTTTTCTGTGTATGTTGAGTATAAGAATTGGTCATTTAATGAGTAATTGGCACTGATCCATAAGGAAGGTTCTTGGTTAGATCAAGTGTCAGTGTTATTCAGTTGACTGACACCCCTGATTCAGAAGATTGTAGATTTGAGCTCCACGTTGAGACTGAGCTCAGTCTAGGCTGACACTTGAATTCAGTATCAAGTGTCACTGGGGAGCATTGTTTTCTTAGGTATGTGCTCCTTCAAGTAAGACGTTAAACCAAGGTCATGTCTGTCTGTGGCTATTAAAGATTGCACAACACTATTCAAAAACAAGTTTCTTCAGGGGTCCTGGTCAACAAACCCCCAGTTTGGAACATTGCGGTGTGTAAATTGGCTGCTGTGATTGACCACAAATAGTAATAGTCACTCCTGTGAAGCATTATTATATGTATTATGGGTCTGAGCTGTAACAAGTGGCCATTACTTCTCCAATGGAAACAGCAGGATCTGAGATGCAGACATGATCAGCTTTGCTGGTGATGTTACCCCTTTGAACATTCTCAGCACTCACCGACTGTTCTCAAACATATTCCCAACATCCCCTGCTGCTTGTCCAACTAGGACCATCCTACCCATTAGGGCTTTGTTAGCCGGTTTAAACAGGAGCTGAGTGGGATGATTCCCCAGTGACTGGTCTGCCCTTTCAGGTCCTGCTGATGTGCCAAGGCTGGCTGTGTTGTCAACAGTGCCCAAGAATACTGCGGACCTGCCTGGTTCAGGAACCAGACTACCCAGACCACAGAGGACTGGCTCGATTCCAACATTCAATTGCCAGACATGTCACCTTGGTTCCAGTTCAACTCCATTGAGAACCCCACTTACCTCCCATATTCTCAGCATGAATCAACCCGTACAGGAGAGAAATTACTGTAAATTCATTACAAAATATAGAAATCCCAGTTTAACATAAGGAAAACCGGGTTCCATCTCTCCCATATTTCGGATCTTATATTGTTCTTTACACCTTTCCATGCTATTTTTGACCTATTTAATAATAATCCTTGTATTTGATATATTACCTTATCATGTCTTTGAGACATCTCAAAGCAATTCATAGGATTTACTGTCGAATGTAGTGATTGTATTTTGAAGTCGGTGACTCAGGCAGTGAAAGCTTTAATTTTCTGTATCTTACATTAAGTAAGAAAGGAAGTGGAAGAATGAGAGATTGAGCAGAGAAATGCTTCAACATATTTTGAAAGAAATATTGCAGGGCAAGTGCTGCAGAAAGCAAGTCTGTTTTGTGACTGTCTCATCAGTTTGCAAAACAGCTGAAAACACAGAAAGGAATTATTTAAACAGGTTGCCTCACTGCTTTGCCCAATTTTTATTCAGCTTAGTGCACTAGGAAATTACTAAATTTTTATGTTTTCTTTCTGTCCCTTTAGTACTTGATGAGTGAGCAAGTAATAATCGAGGACAGGAAGGAGAGAGACAATGAGCGGAAGAGGCGAATACAGGAGGAGACAGAGCTTAATGCCATTATTAAGGTAAGTGTACTCCAAATGATTTTATCCGTGCTTCTCAGTATTTAAAGCTGTTGGTTGAGATGCAAAAAGCAATTTTTTTCTGCATGTGTTAAGACACATGGCTGATGAAAACAAAATATAAATGTCTCATTTCTGAAATGACCAGGTCAGATACTAATGAGTTCCAATTAGAACACTGCCCAAATATCAAAAGCAAACTAGAAACTTAAAGGGTTAAAAGATCCAAGGAATGGCAGTAGTGTATTTTCAGAACCCAAGGGTTAACACCTGGATCATGACTATTAATGGATAAGTATTCAATTCCTGGTTTGGAATTCTTACAGCAGTAAAAAAAAGTCTAATGGTGCAATTACCCTGGTTTATCTGAACTCAGAACATGCCTGATTCTCTTCCGACTTAGTCACTCACCTTCTCTCTTGCAGCTTCAGTCGTGGTGGCGAGGGGAGATGGTCCGGAGAGGGATTGGAAACACTAAGCTCAAGAAAGCCAAGAAAGGAAAAGATGACAAAGGAAAAGGGAAAGGAAAAGGAAAAGGGAAGGATAAAGGGAAGAAGAAAAAGTGAAGCTGTGTCTTCACATTTCAGCATTCTTGTTTGTTTTCTGTTCTGTTAAAGCAAGG
This sequence comes from Callorhinchus milii, assembly GCF_018977255.1. NCBI lineage: Eukaryota > Metazoa > Chordata > Chondrichthyes > Chimaeriformes > Callorhinchidae > Callorhinchus > Callorhinchus milii. The sequence goes on along the minus strand of NW_024704752.1, from coordinate 9,608,159 downwards.
TTGTTGCTGACAAGTTTAAAGATGGACCATCTGAAAACCATATTAATTTTATACATCTCACTGAAAAGTTAAATTATGATAATAAATTTCATAACTTTTTTAAGAAAAAGCCCAATTAGAAAATCATACTGCTTGATGTCTCAATATCAGCAGTCTGAACTTTTTGCTCATACTCTTCAGTGCGCTTTGTTTATTGTTATGTAATTTGTTTCTTCCAGTTTTAGGATTTTTTACTCTTTAGTTTTCTTCCCCAACATTTCCTTAAGGAGTTGATTTGTGCTGGAGGCAGTATCTAGCTGAAGGTGTCATTTTTTTATATCTTAATATATCAGCTTGGACCTGTGGGAGTAGCACAATGTAGTCTGATCACACCATCTCCGCGAGGGGTCTAGTACCAAGAGCTGAAATTCTGGCCAAGTTCATTTTCTCTCTCCCCAAACCCAAGGCTGAGACCTAAGAGCTGCACTGGCTGGGTACTGACTCAGCACAGTCCAGGGTTTTAATCAGAGGCCTTTCTGGTTTGCATTGCTCAGGACCACAGTATGTTTATTCACTCAAGTGACTGCACTACTCGTTTTATAGATTAAAAAATATTGTGCATATGCAGCTTTATGAACACAATTCTCTGATAGAAACAGGAATTTTGATTATTGCTGACAGTAGGAAACCATTTGATCCGAACCCTCTGTTTCTGTAACAATCATTTGAATTTGAACCAATCTGGAAATCATTAGTGTGTCACCCCTGAGACTTGGATCTTTGATTACCCAATGTTATGAAGGAAAGTCTACTTCTGGAGTGCAGAACTGCTTCAGAGGCCTGAATAGGAACAGTCAAATAAATGTGGACACACTGCCTAGTCTTACACTCTCACTGGAGTAGGTGGAGGGAGAGAGAAAGGTACGTCAAACTGTACCATAGCACACAGGCCATTATCTCCTGGAGAAAAGAAATCGGGGATAAGGAATTTAAAGTATTACATAGTTTCATCTTCAACCAGTAACAGACTTGAAAGTTTAATTATTTGAATGTACATGAATGGGAGCCAAAAGGCTCAATTGTGTTTTCAAATATAGAAATGTTTTTGTCTAAAGTTAATATATGAGGAGGTATAGATTTGATTCAGTTTCTTTGTCATTTACTTGAGTGTGGCATGGAGAGGTTTCTGAAAATAGCCGTATGTCCATATTTTTTAAACCATTATGAAAAAGGAAATCACCAACATGTTTGAGCTGTAAAATCTGTCCAATTCACAATCCCATCTCCCGAATTGAAGTCAACGATTAATACGTTTGAGCCCCACAACAGAATTTGATTGTAGTCTGGGTTGATTGACACTGTAGCTCCCTCTATTGAGGAGACACTGCATTGTTGGGGAAGCTGTGCTCCAGGTGAAGTATTACATTGATGTCTGTCCATTCTGATGGCCCAGGGGGCACTATACATCCTCTTGACCAACTGTATTTTGAAGAGCTGAGATTTCTCTTGGTGTCCTGCCACTATTCCTCCCTTATTCAAATTCACAAAACACAAGTTAACACACGTCAAAGTAATCCATTATATGAAGCAGCTTTGGAAATGTTTGGTGCAAATATTACTAAGAACTGAAAGAGAGAAAAAAGGGAAGAATAGGACAAATGGACAAATTAAGTTTTCCCCACTTGAAATTGCAAGTATGGGTTGGTGTCTTAAATATGATGAAATATGCTAACATCTACTGTCCAGGATGACTCACATATAAACACTCAGATGTGGTACGGAAAGGCCTTGCATCAATGTAATAGAAAGGGTAGGGAGAGGAGAAAGATGCTATAACATTAGTTGAAGAAAATGACACAATCAATAAAACACATAGTTGAATCCCAATGTACAGTGTTTATTCATGATGAAAGCCCCACAAGCAAGATGCTATATGTTATACATTATGTACAGGGAGGCAACTATAGCAAAGCTGAAGTAACAAACACCTTTTTTACAATGCAAATATCTACACATATCAAAGCCAGGCATCTGGGGTTTCAGCACGTTTACTTTGGATAAACAGCTTAAAAACATTCTCTCTCGCACACAAAACATGACTATCTGCTCCCCACAGAGGAACTACAATATATATTAGAAGAAATTTTGCACGTGAGACAATAAACCATATATGAATGAGCAAACTGAGGAGCTGTAGCAAGACCACAAGTATTTACAACAATGTACCAACAGAAAAACAGAAGGAAATGAGCCTGAACAGTGACCTTCACCTTGCTTTCTATTCAAGTATGAGTTCTAGGAAGCAATGGGTAAGGAGTTAGTTCTGTAAGTTATTGTGTTGTCACACACGTCAGTTTCAACCTACCCCAGCTCAGAGACCAGAGAAGCAATTGAACTCGACTCGTCTTACTTCAAAGGTAATGTGAGCACATCTCCAACATGACCCTCTAGAACTAGGCCGATTTTAAAAAGATCACTATTACTCAAACCTCATTGACTAAATATGAACATCTTGCTGTGTGTATTGAGGCACTTGTTTAACACCTGGTAGCTTGCAAGGCGCTGTGATTTTGCAGCATGCAGTTTATGAACAAGAGCAATGAAACAGAGCAAGAGGTATAAAACAGCAATTTCTAACAGGGAATACTGGACCCAAGTGCTTCTTGATTGGATGCCAGTAGTAAGAAAATGTGGGTTTCAAAACTAAAATACAACCTATGCCCCTCAAGATTCCAGCCTGATCCATTCAGCAACACTGCAGCATCTGCCACAAAATCAACTTTTTATATTGAACAGGATACAGTTCAAGAATATCCGCTAGTTATTTTTAAAAATATTGCTATTAACTTACAGATATTAGCTTACAGCTTCGACGGGATCACTATCTTCATTAAATGAGTGATTTCAACATAAAGCAACATTAATGTGTGGTTGCAGATCATATTACAAGAACAAGAGTAACTGCAGAAGCTTATATGTGATTATATTAATTCCACTTCTCTACTGGGTGGAGAGCAGAGGAAAATATGAAACATTTATGAATACATTTGATTAGTTTTATCAGTAATGGTGCTGCCTGCTCCACCAGAAAACAAGTAAGTTTGAGGAAATACTGAATGTGGTGCTCTGAGTGAAACTGGTTTACAGAACAAAGTACATGGATTTTCTGTAAACTTCAAAAAGTTATAAACTACAGTATTTTAATTAACCAATCTGTAACTAAGCAACTAACCACTGATATATGGGAACCGAATGTCGGATGTAACTAGACTTGGGTAATTCACAAAAGAGCTAAAACGCAAATACTTTAATAGTTCTAGTCACAATCAAATATCAAAGACTGCTGAACACTTCTTACACCAGAATGAGTTGATGTTCTTCTGAACTGAATTTACAGTGTGGTAGGAATTACAGCATATGTTATTATTGGCCTAGATATAGGCAGATGTTCTACTTCTGAAATTTTATACTCCTGTTATTCAGATTTCACTTTAGGACTTGTACAAAGAGCACTAAACTTGCTTTATATCTGTACTTGAAACTACAGCTCATTTACAAAAAGTGCATAAAACAGCTTATAATATCATAGAATTTTATAGCATAGAAAGAGGCCAATTGACCCATCATATGCGTGCGTGCCAGCTCTCTAGAAGAGCTATTCATTCAGTTTCACTCCACAATGCTGCATCCGTTTTTGTTTTTTTTGGTTTTGTATGCTGAGGGTCAATTAAAACGTCAAAATACAAAAAAAATTGGTCACTCAATCCACGTGCAATTGGCTTCCGCGTTTCACCCACAAAATATACAGTCAATTCAATTTACAGTATATTCTGTGAAGCGCTTTGAGACGTCCCGAAGACGTGATAAGACGCTATATCAAATGCAAGGATTATTATTATTATTCAATATTTTTATGTTCAGAATACCAAGTACTTTTCTCCAGCAGGAAACAAACTTCAATGTGTCAGAAATAAATGCCCAAAATGCAGCAACGTTTAAAAATGTTGTGGTTATAAGACAGATGGAAACAGGTCAGAATTTGGTCCATTAGAAAATCGTTCCTTATGTTGACGGCAAGCTATTCTTCAAGAGCCCAATATGAGGTATTAAAAATTAATTGTATTGAAATATTAGCAGCTGCACCCTCATTCTTTCAGTAACTGTTTCCAAGTGGGTGTAAGTGCAATAAATTCCTTTAACCATTTCCACTCTGGTATAGTTTAGGGTGTCAGTCTGGCTCACTAGCAACATTCTCACCTCTGAGTCAAGACCATGTCGGGGCTTCGAATCAGTCTAAACTGATGCTCTGGTGCAGTGTCGGGGGAGCACTGCAGCCGGTGGTGCCATGCTTCGGGATAAGACGTTAAACCGGGATCCCGTGCCTGTTCAGGTGGACGTTAAAGACCCCATGGCGCTATTTGAAAAGAGAAGCAACTTTTTCTCTCCCTCTGTTCTGGCCAACAATCCCCAAATAAAATTGGTCACTCACTCCGTGACTGTTTGCGGAAATTGGCTTTGCACAACCTGGCTGCAATGTTTTGCCTACAAAATACAGTCCCTCCACTCTACAGTATATCCTGTGAAGCGCTTTGAGACGATCTGATAAGGCGCTGTAGCAAACGCAAGGATTATTATAACAGAGCTTGTCAGCAATTAACATCTCCCGCACTTTAATATTAGTAACAAGGCAAGCTCAATATAAAAGTATGTTCTTTCTATGGTGGTTCATTTTAAAAGATGGTCTTTCCACCTTTCCCCACACAAATAATCCAGACATTACCATCTATTATATAGATTAAGACTTCAAGGACTGATACCTTGGTTACTCCAAGACTTGAAAGCATGTGGCTCTCTTGCCACAGAACATTTCAAGCTGTGTCAGGTCATTCAGAAACTAAAAAAAAACATAATCTCCCTTCTCAGCACACTTTAAAAGACAAAACAGGTCCAGAACACCAGTGTGAACAAAATCAGCCCTGTGTAATTTGGCATATTTCTAGAACAGTGTAAAAGTCAATATCCTGCTCTAAAAAAAAATTCTGCAATTGAGATCATAAATAGGTTTAAAAAGCAATGAAATTTCCAGATATTGGTTACTAATTATACTAATCAACAGTTAATGATTTTACAAAAAGGTTTTTTTTCAAGAAGTCAACATGTTGATGAAAACATCAAACAGAATGGCGTGACAAAAGCGGTTCAAATAAAACTGTGGGGTACTTTTATAAACAGAGAACACGTGGAATGTACAGGAAGACACAAAGTGTATGCCAAGATCCATCTATTCATTCAGGAATTAAAGTAATGAAAAGAACATGTGAAAATGGGACCCTATTGCTGGCTACTTTCTCTGTATTTAGAAGCTTTCATTCCAAATTTGCAAGGATAATCCAATTCAGTTATATGAAAGGCAATACAAGCATCTTAGACGTACAATTATCACAAGTGCAATCTGTAGTCTTACTGGATCCTTTTAGTTAAGTTGAAGCAGAAGCTGTACAATGGAAAACAGTGGGGTTTCATAACAGTGGCAATCTATTTGCTCCACAAGGAAGGATGCCATCCAACCAGTTTGCAAACAGATTAAATCACGGATGTGGAGTCCTGTAGCTCAGTGGTTAGAGCACTCGCTTTGCAAGTGAGAGACTTGAGTTCAATTCCAGGCAGAGGGCGAAACCTTGGGCAAGTTTCCTTACTCCACACGCCTAATAATAATCCCTCCAAAACCAAAAACAATAATAAATTGGTCATTTTCAATCTACGACTGTTTGTGGGACATTGCTGTGCGCAATTGGCTGCTGCGTTCACCCACAAATATAGTCAATTCACTTTACAGTGTGTTCTGTGAAGCGCTTTGGGACGTCCTCCCGACGTGAAAAGCGCTATATCAAATGCAAGGATTATTATTATAACTAGCCTTTCTGGTTTAAAAGTGGCAGTTTCTGTGTAGCACTATTCCCCCCTGGTTATAAAAACACAGATGCACAATTATCTCAAATTGAAGTTGTTTTGAATAATGTAGATACGCAGTTGCTTTGGGACAGAAGCCAAGAGACTGTTAATGCTGCTTCATCACCATGCCAGCCGGCACCTTACATATCATTTAATTTCAAATTGATTCTGAGTGGTAGAGGTTCTGAATTCATGCCTAGTAATTCAAACGGTTTATATAGCCCTGTACTTTTAATTAGAAACACACACAATTAGAAGTTTTCAATCTCCAGGTTTGCAGGTTTGGGCCATGAGGCCCAGATATTAAGAAACCTTTTTCAGAAAGGTTCTGTTCAGTATTGAGAATAAGTGCCTCAGAACCTCCTCCGGATGTAAAAAGTGCTACACAAATGTAAATTTGTATTGTATTGTAATAAGCAACTGTGGCTCATTCATCTTTCAGTGTCAATGTCAGTTATATCACCTGTCTAAAAGCCACAAAGCCCCACTTCCTGCATTATTTAAGCATTGTATAAATAAGTCAATGGTTGGACTACTACTTGTGCAATAATAGGCAAACTGGGAACTTGCTCAGGTGTTTTGCTGAAGAACATGAAGGATCTGAAATATCCAATTATTTTGGAGGCAATGGACTGAGCCAAACTCCCTCAATATGTGTGAAATAGGAATACATTTACTGCATCCCCAAAAATAAGTAAAAAATATGGCTTGCTATCTGGAACCAACCTCAAATAAAGGGCCGTTACTCAGAAGCAGCCTGACCCAAGTATTAGAGATGAAGGGATGCAAAATCCATGTCTGTACAGGCTTATATGTGTTAATGTCTTATAAATGTCAGTTGGATCAAAGTCAGAATATTTTGGAACGGTGTACTGGGGTTATTTCTTAGTCTAAACTGGAAAACAAAGGGAGGGTTCAGAGAATTGATGATTCACAGCAACTATTGTTTCTGCTATGTTTGCACCAATATTTACTAACCATGCAACAACCATCTCTTGAATGAGAACCTAAAAGTGTTTAATTTACCTCATACAAATGTTTTGTTGACTGAAATAAAAATCTAAGATTAAAAAAATAAAATACTCTAGTGATAATAAAATTAACACATATAACACAATGCCCTCAACGTGTTGCTGGTTTCACACCTCCTTCGAGATGGGAGTACACTCCTATAATAAAATCTTAGCTTCAGTTAGCTTTAGAATCCAGCACTAGTCAGGATAGCACACCCTCACACATTTGAAGTAAGCATGAGAATTATTATCGCCTTTTTTTTGCACTACAGGGGCAACTGTTGGATAATTATGAAACTTTATATTACTTGGGAGCAATTCACACGATTTGGGTGAAGAAGGCCCTTTGATCCAACTATCTCATCCTTGAATAATTTTGATTTTAAGTGAATGACACTTTTAAAAAAAAGTGAACACAATTTAAATAAGGTAAGATTCTGGATTCTTACTATTGTCTGAAAGATGCTGAATGGATGAACACAAACACATACACACACAAATAAAAACTAAGCTGAACTTATGTCCCATGGGTTGATGGTGATCGCTGCAAGTAGAGATTTTGTGTTCAAGCAAGCCCTTCATTTACAGTCTTCTATATTGGATAGCGAGTTTTACTATCTGGAGAGAGGAATTTGTAAATCAAAGGTGTCGGATGTTAACTGTATCTGCAATGTCCGTACAAAGTTTCGTATTTCTACACCTAACTATGCACACAAATGGAATGGTGACCTTACATAATCACAGTTCCAAGAGGTATTGTTTACTGATAAGTTTAGCAGATTGGCTAATTGACAATTTTTCACAATTTCAACATGCACGTACTGGATGTGAATGTGATAACTGTGATCACCGTGGAGACCAGTTTGGAACAAATTCTATGGTGATGTTACAGTGTTTCATGGCTGAGTTGCAGATTACTTGCAGTCTCTAGACAGTTGATAAATGGTGCTGTTTGGTAGGGGCGAATTCGAGCAGAGTTTGTACAGTCACAGCTACTTGTGCCAGTCCTTTCTCTTCTAGAATGTGAAGGGGCAGACACAACCGCTCCTAAATGAAATAAAAAAGGGAAACGGGGAGGGGAATAAAAGAAAAGAGATGGGAAGGAAAACAGGGAAAGACAAAATTAACAAATGACACACATACAAAAAGATAAACCAAACTTAAAAAAAGGAGGATTTTTTATAAAACAAAAAATGACAAAACAAAAACACCAAATTGGTAATCACAATTGTTCACATACAGATGGATTAATGAGGCACAATACCAAATACCAGGAAGAGAGGGAAGCATCAGAAGTATGAAAGAATATAAAATGCTGATTCTGACCCATCGATGGCCAGACTGATACTAACAAATGTCAGTACTGCAAACAGAAACACATCATACTGCCATAGGCTGATTTTTGCAGCCCACTTATTTCCATCTTCAGTGGGGAAAAAGAAAGTACAAAATCACAAATGTGCATGTCTTAAGGATAAAAAAAATCTAACTGGAAACAAAGTTGGGTTAAGTTCCATTCAAAAGTCTAATTAATTTATGTTTTGCAAATCCAAGCTGCAAAATTCAATGGACGGTGTGGGCAAATTTGATGAGTCGGGTAGTTTTTTGCTAAGAGCAGAGATTCAGGGGTATGAGAGAGAGTATGAGTATTGTTTCAGATTTTCCATATTTTAGATCTGGCCAGATGGATTTCTAGGCTTTTCATTTCTACATTACATTTATAATAAAATCTAACATTCCTTCAACTTGAATGAAAAAATGCCGCAAATGAAAGCTCTGAGTGATACATATTACACCGGATTCAATTGGAGAGTAGATTAGAGTACAAATTGTTCTGCACTTAACAGGCAAAAAAATCTTCAGACTAGTTCCAAATTTATCAGTTAAAAACTTCCTGATCACTTAAGAAAATTATAGGTGGCACCCTGATAGCTTTGCCATCACACACAAAGTTTTTTTTAAAACACTTTAACTTTACATAGTACTTATCCAGATGGTTGAATTATCCTAATAACATTTATGGAAATTGTGTTGCATTACATTGAATGAGAACCTAAATTTAACAAATTTATTAACAACAATACTACGGATACTTTAAAAAAAACAGACGTCTTAATGTTTAAAAAAACATAGGAAAGAGGCTGAGCAGAGTTTGCATTTCCCCAGTTACATCAACAGACAAATTAGATAAAATCAGATTATAATCAGGACTTTGCTTTTAGGTTTGAGCTGACTCACAACTATATCCAGGAGCATTTACACAGTTATTATGCGCCTTATGTAAACCATATTGTTATCTTCATATGACCACAAGATTGGTTTGAACGAAGAAGGCCATTTAAGTGGAAGATAGTTGAGTTAATTGAGAATTAATGGTATTATGGGGAATGAAAAAAAGGTAAGGAAATGATATCCAAAACTTGGTTATCAAATAAATTGTTGAAACAAAGTAAATGGGCCAAATGGCCGCCTCTGGTTCCTATGATCCTAATACTCTGAATGAAAATGTAAGGTTTTCAAAAGGCACAAATTCTCCATCAGTGCTGAACCATCTGAAGTAACTGTAGAGATTTTAATGAAGAAATTGAATGCTAGGTATGCAGGTCATTGGCACACAATATAACTTGTTCCATGGTTAAAAATATAGTACTATTTGACTTATTCAGCAGGATCAAGGTTTATTTTTATTTACGAAACAGGAAAAACAGTTTATGGCAATTAAATAAAAAAATCCCTCATACTTCATATCAAGGAATTATCCAAACCTTTCTTGGAATGATTGAACCTGTCAAACAAAATGCATCATCACTGTATTTCCCAGGGTTAAGATGCCCCTGTTTTGTGAAAGGAGAGTAAGTTCTGCTATTTGGATTGTAGCACACAATGGATCGATTAAGATGCTTATGATACCAGAGAATATCTGGGGCTTTCTTCAGTATCATCTCAACATCTATTTACTCGTCTTACGGAGTTCTCTCAAATCACTGCAGGCAGTCCAAGGTGCATTTTCCCAATTGACATCATGATACAGTCATCTGCACATCAGTCTCATTTTCTAAAGACTCTCCACACCAATCTTTTTGACAATCTCCACACCAGTCTGCTTCTACTAATCTATTTTTCTGAAATGACCAAACTAGATGTTGACAGGATTAAAGACACCTTTCCATTCGGTTTAACAACAATGGTACCAACCACTTATTCCCCTCTTAAATTAGGTACCTTTGCTGTGATCTTTAACTATTAATAAGCTGTTAATTTAATGCAGCTGCGATACTGTAGTGAAGGAGGGACACAGGCACGTATTTGAACTTTAACCCCACATCGGCATAACATATTTATGCTTATATTTCCTCATAGTACAGAACAAGGATAAATCCTTGTTTAAATATTTCTACAAATATTAGTTTCAGCATTGGCATTGCAGGACCTGAGAGAATCGAGTTGCTGACTGATGAAGCTTTGGAGGTACTGACACCAAATCCTATTGTCAGAATGGCTTTAACCCCAGGAAGTGGGAGGCTGTTGGAAGAGTTCATTTTTGGGTAGACCAGACTAAAAATAAGAACCTGAAAAGAGTTTTTGAAGGCATAGGTGTTAAACGATATCCTTTCACCTCTGGGAATTCAACCTGGGAAAGTCTCACCTCTAAAAGCAAATAAAGGTTCCAAATAAACTGTAATAGTGAAACTCTCAGTCGAGCTTCCATTGACATGAACCCCAAACTTTCCGCATTAGTGTCTTAACAAAACTATATATATATCTTGTTATTTTGGTAATACGTATACTAGCAATTAAGCACAAAATTATCTTGATAGCATGATTAAAAAGCTCTTCTCATGTCAGTAAAGAATTATTACAAATGAATACAGTCTGGATTTTAAACTCCAGGAAATTCACTGAAAGGCACTGGAAATGGCTTCTGGTCCAAATGTTTGGAGTTTCTCGTCTGAGGCAAAATCTTGACTGGAAATAAATTATTAATCTCTGGTGAGAACGTTTAGAAATATCATCCATGAACCCTTTCTGAGCTAACGGCCACATGTGGTGCACCTATTAGAATCTGCTTCTCTCTTGTATACATACTTTCACTTCTGGTTAGAACACAGTGATCAAGTGGTACAGAGTGAAAAGCAGCAGCATCACACTGATGTAAAAGAAAGCAAAGCCTGCAAGCTGGGCAGAAAGAGGCATGAATACAGGGCAGGCTGTGCTCTCTCCCAAAGTCAGCAGAGTGTCAACCGTCTTTTGAGTGCTGAGGAAGTTGGCTTGGAGCACATCAGATGAGGAGCAAAGGTCATCCTTCCCAAGTTTCAGTGAGTGCAGGAGAGAAACGATAGAGAAAAATTAGTCGAGAAACTCAGCATGCAGCATTTACTAAAGAATTAATCTCTGTTCTGTTTTACAGGGCATGCAGAATAAACACAAGGTGCAAGATTAATTGCCAAGTCAGTATTCAGTTTAAATGGGCAATAATTCTAGTTCCAGTTTGCAATTACAAATTTCTCCTTGTTTACTATAAGAAAGGGATCACAGTAATTCATGGCTTTTAATTCTTAAGATTATACCATAATATTGATTTAAGAGACGGTGCCTGAATGAAAAATTAAAACTAAGCTACAGGTATTTGTGCTGTTGAACAAAGTTTGTGTTTCTAACCACAATAAATGGAATGGGGTCTGTTTTTGTTCACGCTGGAAAAGGACAATGTGGCAGTCAAAGCGCTGGTTTCAATGTCTCTTTTTCTTTCCCCTCCCTACAAAAGTAACAACTCTTACTCTATGAGTTTTTTGGGAAACTATTGTCTCTGCTCAGCATACTCTGGACTGCTCCATGTCCACCGCCTAGCCTGCCCCACTATTGACGATCAGCCTTTGGAACTCCATTCCACAGTCCCTTCGCCTTGCTCCCTCCATTGTCTCCTTCAAGGTACGTCTCAGGACCCTCCTCTTCGACCGAGCCTTCGGTCTCCCTCCTACCCTCCCTGTCTTCCATCCCTCCTGATCTCAACTCCCGGTTTGGGTCCAAATCCCTGACTGTCCAGCACCTTGGGACCCCCTCCCGACAGGAAAGGTGCTGTGTAAATGTAATTTGTTCATGGAATCATACAGCACAGAAGGAGCAATTCGGGCCATCGTGTCTGTACCGTCTCTTTTAAAAGAGCTATCCAAATCAATCTCACTCCCCCGCGCTCTCCCCATAGCCCTGCAAACTTGTCCTCCTCAAATAAATATCTACTTCTCTCTTAAAAGTTGTTATCGAATCAGCTTCCACCACCCTTTCACCCTTTGTTATTGTTTATCCCAATAAGTGCTTTTAGGAAATGGTCAAAACCACTTGAATGCATTCTGCAGAAGTACACACCAAGTTGTTTTGCTTTAATACCCAACAATCTTAATTTTTATGGCAAATTTTTAAGCACTCTGAGCTGCCGTGAATGCAAGTTGTTGTTCTTGTAAAATATGTAGCTGCTGGCAATCCATTAGTGGAGCTATCTCAGTGATTATTATTTTCCAAGTAGAGTCTCATCAGGAAGGAATGAATTGTGAGCACTTCCCCTCAGGGAGGGGAATTGGCAAGAATGTGCCCATAGGCTATTCGTGATCAGCCCTTGAGCAGAATTAACAAACTGTAGATTTTAGCTATAATCCCTATTACAATGTGTTACTTTTTTTTACAGGATATCTTTCAGAAAAAGTCAAAATGTCTGTGATTGATGGATTTACTTTTAACACTTAAGGAGTCACACATGCTGTTATCTTCAGGAACTCTTACCATATTAATTCCAATTAATAAGGAAACAGATACAATATTATAATGATGGATTCCACCTTTAACACGTACCTCACCCCAAAACAGGAATTTAAGTGGAAGTTTAAATATTTTTAAGTGAAAATTTAAAGATATACTTTGCAGAAAGATCAAGGGAACGAGTGAATTACAACCTTGGTGCTCAATTAGATCATGGAAATTCATGAATCCTTCCAGATGGATACTAGCAGTTTTGTTCAGGCTTTTTTTTTGCTGCATTTTAAGTTCATTTAAACATATTAGATTGCAATCAGACAGTTGTAATGCACACCAACCACTGTGTGTTTAGAGATCAGCAACCAAATGCATAGGCAGAGTATACAAGATTGATTCGAAAAGCCTTTTAGTTGAATGACTATAAGATATTATCAAACTTCCTGAGAAGTTCTCAGTTGTTCTACACTGATTACACAGTGAATTCATTTTACAGTATATCCTGTGAAGTGCTTTGAGACGTCTTGAAGGCATGGCAAGGCGCTATATCAAATGCAAGGATTATTATTATATTACGAGTAATTTGTTGGGGTTCTCATTGAATAGAATGCTACAGACACAACAGTCATAAGTCATAAACAGTGGGGACTGTTTTTGTCAACCACTGAAGTTCCCTCCCTGATGGCATCTGCTTGTTCCCAACCTGGCTCTACCCTCCCAGCTAATGGAGATGGAATTCTGTCTGATGGTGGCTGTATGCTCTAGACAGGATTTAATCTGGGAGAAATTTATGCATACATTTATTCAGTTGGATTTCTCAAATACCAGTCAATAAGAATAAAGAAAGCAGAAATGTTACATTCTCGTCTAAATATGGTTAAGGAATATTATTTACAGCTTTTTAGAGAGTTCAAAGCCTGTCCTTCAGCACATGCGACTTTAAATGCAGGCAAAAGATTTATTAGGTCACTGGTCAAAGACTCAGTCAACCCTTCCCCAGTTGCCAGAATGATACCACTGAAAGGAATTCTCCCAAGCAAGAGTTTGCATAAAGATATAAATATTTGCTAAAAAGTAATTTGGTTCACATTAAGTTAGAAAACCAGAGTTTCTGAATAGTGCATTTTTAACTGAAGACATTGAAATGCAAATATTTCAGTTATGATGACAACTAGGCGTATTTCCTGCACTTATAGAAAAATACTCGACTGTCTTGAGAGTAATGCACAGATAATTTCGGCATGATCTCCTGAACGACAGAATCCTTTACCTGGTACTCTGCACACTTACCTGTGGAACACCAATTCTCTTAGAAGCCTCCAAGAAATTCTCCACGTTTCGTCTGCATTTTGCCATAGTCAGTTTGGGCTGTAAGCAGAAATAGAAAAACCATTAAAACATTTATTAATCAATGCCAAATCCTTGAAATACAATGATCCTTCTATAAAATAGTATAAATAAGTTACAAATATGTTGAAAAGTAAAGACTGGTGAAACTTGGATTCTAAAAATAAAGTCAACTCAGAGAGTGAGGGTGCAGTGAGATCCCTTCAAACAAAGACTGCCATAGAGAGCGGTGCACTCACCACCGAACAATGATCCACTCCCTCACAGAGCAATGCAATCACCGCTATACACTGATCAACTCCCTTACAAAGTTGTGTACTTACCACTGCTGGGGATGGGACATGAATACTGGGCACGGAGCGTGGTCTCACATGATTAGCCAGATGGCAGAGCACGACACCATCTGTAAGTGCTGATGCAAGGTCATTCGGGAGAGAAACCTTCAACCGGGATTCAATGTTCTGTAACATTGGAAAGAAACTTTCAGATATTTAGAGATTTTTTAAAGATAAATATTACCTTTAAATAGCCTGCAGTGAGGGGAACAAATTTAGCAACTTGATGAGCCAAAGTGAGGTGAAGAGAGAGACAATCTACTCACGTTTGAAGAGTTAATGTGAATGACCAGGGAGGGAGATTGAATTTTAAGTAAATTATATTAAAAACACATTGGACACATCAATGTGCCTAGTTTCTTGTGAGATGATCTAGGCAGTGTTGCACCAAATCTCATTAGCCACTCTGTAATTCATTACCTTTCGTAACTGCTCTATCACTCTCTCTTCATCCTCGTATCGCTTTCGGTTCTGTAGTAATGTGTCTCCAGTGTCCTGGTTGGGGATAGTGGAGGAGCAGGCAGAGGTAGTCTCATCTACAAACAATAGGAGAAATTATGTGAAAGATCCAATTTCCATAAATAGCTCCCTGTTTGCAAGCGCATCTTCTACCCTCCCTTCATTCTGTAGTTTGTTTTAAAAAATAAAACGCATACAGAACCAAATAATCATCCATTTTATACGGTGAAATGCTGACTCCTCCAAGTCTCATTGTTGAACCCGTATAGGACATGGTTCAAGTATTGCAGCACTACAAAGAATTGACTGCTCATTCTGCTTTCAACATGGAGCCAGCCTGAGCCCGGAGGATCGTCACAAGTGGATCTATGCTACACCCTCTCTGTGGAACTGACATTTTCTCTAAAACTGCACACATATGTCCAAGTGTCCACCTCAGAAACAGGTAAGTGATGCAGATTGAATTGACATTGTAGTAACCAAACAGTAGCCATGGAGTTCATTCTTCTGTTGCTCAGCTAGCTCAAGAACTGAAAGGCCCTCTCCTCTCCAATTTACCTGCTGGAAATCCTGTGCACATGAGATATGCATGTATAAATGTTGCTGCTGTTAAGCTATGGGTTACAGAAAACTCACTCCTATGCCAAACCTACCTTTCTTAAGTTCATCTCTCATGGCTGCTCTGAAGAGGTAGCTTTCAGGCCGGCAAGCAGGTGTGGGCTGTTTGTAAGAAGGGGAAGGAGGACCGGGATATGGAGGGGAAGGGTGAGCTGCAGCCAGAGATAGTGCAAGAGAGTGATCAAGATTTGATAAGATTGAGAAACAGGGTTAATTAATAACCAGTGAAAGCAAGAAGTGGACATAGAAATGAGAGAAAAAAATAAACTAGTAAATCACAAGCTAACACAACAGAGTAATATTGCAATATTAAGACAGGATATAAATGTCATGCAGTAGTAGTTTAACAGTGATGGGCAAGCTTTATGGTGAGTGTATGCTTCTTAGTTTCATATCAGTTAATGATTAGTCAAGTTCACAGGTTTAAATGTTGTCCATGACAATAATGCAATGCAGGACAATGGCGATCCTTAAAAAGGTTAGAAATTCATAGGCTGATTCACTGAGAGTAAAACTTCCATTTAATTTCATAAGGTATGATTTGAAACCCTGAAAATCACAATATCCCTTTGCAATGAATGCATGCCATTTTCAAAATCAGCAACAAAATTATTTTGCAAGAACATAAATTTTGAAATGTAAACAAAAACACAAGTACAGTGGAAGCCGGTTAAGCTGGACACATTGGGGATGGTTGTTTTTTCCAGCTTAAGCGGTGTCGATCGATCTAAATCGATCTATCTGACGTTTGGGGTTAACAGGTATCCTGCAAAAGTGGATTCCACTGTACTTTCCTTTTTTGAGACTAGTGTCTGGCAAACAAATAATGCTAAGCAAACTGAATTTGTTTAAAATCGGAAATGACAAAATGTTATAATGGAGCTTTTGTTTCAACCTGCATTCAGGTTTATCAAAACCATTGCTAAAACAAAACAAGCATCTTACTGTCAACAAGATCATCCTGCAGCTCAAGAAAAAGCAGAAAAGAAAATCTGCATACACAATCACTTTGAACAAATATGCTGAAGAAGAATTAAATTGGTTTCCTCTTACCTGTGTGGGCAGGTGGCTGCGTAACAGAGGCACTATGTGTCAAAGGAGCTCGCTCTTCACTCTATGAGGAAAAAGAAAGTTAAGCATCTTTTACTGCGGCAGAAAATCAGTACCGTGTATTCACGAAGAACGGACACAGCAGAGACCCAGGCCGATCTAGGAACCATCCACTTAACTATGACCAGTAAATGAATCAGGGTCAAAGAAGCACAGTTAAGGCTCATTTAGATTACAGAGGATCAAAATCTGAAAGATGGATCAAATTTAATTCACTCCAATGATTCATGACCTAGTTACCTGTCATTTATTCATGGTAATCAAGGATATGAATTATGGTGAAGAAGGTTTGTCTTTACCTCAACTGGGTCACTTGAGGTGATGTACCACAGCACAAATGCTGGGAATGCAATTCGAAACAAAATAAATATAGTTCCAATTCCTCTTCTCTGGATTACTTTTGAAATGGAATGGATCCATAAATCGTGTGGACATGCTCAGTGTGGTGGTGCAGCTCAGTGGTGCAGCTTGATCCTACCAATTTCATCACACAATGAACGCATCACACTGCAGATGTTAACTATAAGGGGAGCATTTTCAATAGTTCTACTAGGCAGCAACATCCACTTATGCTATTTCTTTTGGTCATAAGTTTCCAAAAGACCGAAATGTGCAATACTTATTCTTATGAAGCTCATTTTCTGACTGTTGTTAAGTATATTAAACAAACTCACGGGCAAACACTAGCCTGGTAAATATCTGAAACTATTCCAATCCAGCCCAGGGGTGATAGGCCAATCGTTACCTCCAGGAATACCTACTTGAAAAGCAGGCCACCTGAATAAATCCCACATTCCTTAGAGACTTTTCATTCTCCAGGATTCATTTAAAGTGTTTTTTTTTAATGGTGTGCTGAACACTGAAATACAAGGATTGCTATTATAAATTACCACAGGTTTGGACAGCATATTGGTGCAATAAAAGGGTTCCATAGTACATTTACATGGTTGTTCGAACAGCCACTTAGTACTTCAGGTAGTTGAGACCAAATAAAACAATTTGATGGTAGAAGTATGGGCCATATCAAAGACAAACTATCGGTTCATTTCCAATAGTAAGTGGCAGAAGGAGAAAGGAGACAATATGAGAAACAGGAGAAAGAATAAAGATTCTAAATTAAGAAGGGCTTTGACAGACAGCAGTGGTGGGTGAAATGTTTTCAACGTTTCTTCAAATTTTAAGCTCTGCTCCAGTATATTTTCAGCAATAAAAACTCCAATGGTGGAGTGGGTAGATGCAGTTTAGACCAGGGGCTCGCTATTTGAATCCCGGTCCATGCTAAGTTTTCTGGTCTCAGCTGGAGCTGTAAGGGGAAGCTAAATTGGCACTGGCCTTCTCAAGGATATGGAGGGTAAAACCAGACAGGCTTCCTGCTTCTCACCTCTCTTTCCCACCCTATACTGGTAGCTTGGTGGGGAGAGGTCAGGCTCAACCTTAACAGTGTCGACAGTCGAGTGGCCGGCTGATATTCACTGCCAAAGCTAACACACGAACAATATCCACTTGGGTGGAGTACCAGAGGGCAACCAGTGTCCGTGGAACCACATTTCAACATAAGGAGGCCGGAAAGGGAGTAGAGAGCCAATGGGATGAAAATTGTACTTTTTAAAAAAAACAAGAATCTCAGTAGTGTGGTCAATGTCTTTTACTGGCCTAAGACTTCCTTCAACGTAGATCAGGTAAAGATCTGATGGACTAGTGTACATCTCATGCATTTTGATCTGTTTGAAATGTCCAACCGATATGCTAGCATTCATTTCGATTCACCAGGATCAACTTGCACAAAAACATCTCTCCTACAACAAGAAAATGTTGCAGCCTTCTTCTGTGTATGAAGTGGAACAGAACATCACATCAATGTCTGCCCATCTCTCTAAAATATAGAAATAATAATTTGATCACTGAATCCACGACTGTTTGTGGGGCATTGCTGTGTGCAATTGGCTGCTGCATTTTGTCCACAAAATGTACTCAACTCACTTTACAGTATATTCAGTGAAACTCTTTTGAGTTTTCTCAGACGTGATTAGGCGCTATACCAAGGATTATTATTACGATGATGGAAATTGACATAGTCACTTATTAAAATTTAATTTCTGTGAAGTTTTTCAGAATGTAATTATTAATCTACAGTTAATTTGCCTTTTTTTGTTTTATTTGTTTTCATTATTTGCACAGTAAACATTTGGAATGGTAAAACATTTCTACTCAAACACAACACTAAATTACACTGCAATTTGGTCATCTTGCTAGCACATATAACATACAGTTGTATTTCATGTCTTTAGTCACAGGTTTAGATTCTTAATCCTCTTAGGACCAAAGGCACGAAATATACTGTCTGTCATACCAAATAGCATTTCAGTTAGTTTTCAGAAGTGCTGATGAACGTTTCACAACAATCTGTATTGCAGAACATAAGGGGGCAGGGACTTGTATCAGTCTTTAAATGATGCTAACTATATTTATGTCATGTATTTTGTGTGACAATCGGGTCTAATTTTCCAAAAGGTTTTATAAGTAGCATATCTTGCAGGTACCTGGATGCATCTTATGTTGACCATTGGGATCTCCACTCTAATATGGAACTCCTGCCAGGTATCAGGAGCTTCGTTTAGTCAAAATCTGACTTCGTGGAAGTTGTGTGAGATCAGCTCCGAGTGGAATTCAAGAGGATTTGCCCAAGACATATCTGGGTACTTGCTATACACAAATCTTGTTGTGCATTTCACAAATGAAACATTAATTCCTACAAGCATGCTCAAGTGCAGAAAGAAGGGATATTGCATATTTCTCTTAATTCAAAGTAGAGGTCACCCATCTGCAAGAGCATGAGTTAACATTTACTAAACAAGCACCACTGGAGTCCTGTGGAAACTGAACGAAGACCAGCATTTGACATATTACAGTTCTGTATAGGAATTAGCATATTTGACAGTGACAGGATTTGCACACACAGGACCAACATAGACTCTTTATTCAGGCCAGGTAGCAGATATAATCACATTAGTTATGCATTAGTAATGAAAAATATTTCACTTGGATAAATAGGACTTCCTCAAGTGCTTAGTTCCCTGCTTAGGTTACACCCAACGTTAGTTGTGGCATGTACTGTTAGGGTAACCTAGTCACCATGAAGATTTTTTTTTCTGAGTCAGCGATAGAAAGAGAATAAGAGACAGATGAAAGGATAGATTTCAGGGAGGTTATAAACCAGCTACTTGGGAATGAAAAGAAATGTATGGGTATAATTTAACGGTTTTAAAGCAGAAAAACATACAATTAATGAAAATTATACGTTAAGAGTATGCTGCATGGTAAAGTGTTACATTTAAAAGAAAGAAAGCGGCATTTGACACATTGAGCCTGTGCCAGCTTTCTGAAACAGTTAATTGTTTAGTCCCATTCCCCTGGTTTATCTCTAGCACTTTTAAAATTTCTCCTTTTTAGATATTTACAATTCAGCATTTTATAAAACCCTACTTCACGTCCCCCGCTTTGACCACCCCACCATTGGCAGGCAGGCCTTTCTGCCCCCATCTTCTGGAACTCTATCCGAATCCCTCCGCTTCGTTCCCTCCCTTGTCTCCAAGACCCTCCTCTTCGACTGTGCCTTCGGACACCCTCCTACCACTACCCTCCACCCCACCTGATCCCAACCACCAGCTCAGGCGGGGATCCCTGACTGTCCAATGCCTTGGGACGTCCTCCTGACGTGAAATGCGCTATAGAAATGTAATTTGTTATTGTCTCTTACAGCTCATGCACCCACACTGAGTTTGGAGTGTCCCAGTGAATATCGCATACACTCCTTATTTTATTTCTATGTCACCTGTTGGCTCATTTGTTAGTGACACTGGCTGTCATGAAAACGAATCACCAAAATGTGGAAGGTCACAGATTTCATCTCCACCCTGTGCTACGTAGCTGATTTTAATAAAGACAGCAGTATGGATAATAATTTGGTCTCAAAACTTTTGCGACAGAAAGAAGAAATGAACAGCTAGGGTCCATACTGGATCGCTATTTAATAACTCCTACTTAGTGTGTGTTATGTTTGTGCGCACTTGCATGTTCATGTCTGATAATAGCATGATGAGACTTGGCTTCAATGGCTTTGGCATTTAAATAAATGTGCTAACACTCACTATCACAAATAGACCTCCCTGAATGCATATAAAATAACAGTGTAAACCTAATGACAGGTTAGTGTTACACAGTGAAGATTTTGGTCTGGTGAGATGCATCAATGGTCAAATACAATTTCATGCAGAAACACAAATCACATGCTACACAAAGCCACACACAGTGCAAAAGCTGCTCAATCACCTTGCTGTGTGAGCCAGGCCTCCGCTTAATGGTATTGGTGTTACTGTCAATCTCAAAGAAGAAGTGCGGTTCAAAGCCATTCTGTTACAGAAAGAAGCACAGAAGAAAGCTTTAAGACAAGAGGGCCAAGAGCCTGAAAATTATCAGCGAGGTGTAGTCTTGGAAAAAGGTGGCAACTGCATTCTGTCTCATTTCAACAGCCTTCTTTTTGTACAGCAATTCAATTATGAATCTACATCACAAATAACAATCACTTAGAAGAATAACTGAAGGCAGTGAGCTGGAAAAAAAGTGGACAAATTCAGGTTAACTATCCGACCTTTCCACATCAACAACGAGGAAGTGCATCATCCATCGCTGAAAATAATGATTTGAAAATTCTCTCCTAATGATGTTGATTCAAGAATTTTGTTTTCACTTGAACACAGCCTGGGAGTTCTGCTGCGTACTACGATGAACTTCACACAAACTTCCATAGATTTTATTAGCTTTCCTCAAATGAGACTGTGCCTTCACCTTTCTCTGCATGTGAATATGTGCAAAATACTTCACACTAAAATAATTAAACCCGACTATCCATAATAGTAATAATAATCCTTGCACGTGACATATCTACCCTTACCCAAGTTTTAATTTGTATCCACTGGTTCTAGAGTTTTTGACCATTTAAAATATATTTGGACTAATCTATTTTGTAAACTGCTGATGTGGAAGCAGTTGGGAAACAGGAATATTTTAAAGAGAAAGTATTTATTTTAGAATTTCATTCTCCCTTGATTTATTGATTAAAAATCAATGTCCAGTAGCCTAAGAACAGTAATATAATTCCAATGCTCTGAGATCTGGTCCTTATTTTAGATTCTAACTAGCCAGAAACATTAATAAGTGAACTGATAAATGACAGGCTCCTGTTGCAATGAATTGTAATACTTAGTTTCTACCAAATAGGTGCCCCAGTAACAGAATGCCTACTTCTGAGCATGTTTATAGGTTGGTTTGACCATTATGGATAATTTGAAGAGTGCTGGAGACACAATAGTAGTAGAAGAGAAAAAGAAACTGAAAATAAGACAGAACACAGGAAAAGTGTATGGAAATTATGGAAGGAATACATTTTCTGATGATTACATTTACAAAACACAAAAAGAAAAAAAAATGAAATACATAAATAATGCATATGAGGTATGGATTAGGCAAGTACTCAAACAAAAACACAATGCTTTTACAAACTTGAATAGAGAAATTTTGGCCAGGTAAATAAAGTTTAGTGGTACACAAAAGGGACAAAACAGAACTGTAACAATCTAGACCATTGGGGCATATTTTAGCACCTGACGGACCTGGATCAGTCCCCAGTAAAATAACTTTGGACCTCTTACCATTTTGTAACCTGGATAACCTAAAGACTTCTGCAAACAGAGTATTCTGCAGTATGTGGATGGTGCTGCACCAGAGAGCAGTCTATTGGTTACTGGACATATTGCAAGTGTTGAGTTCATGCAACACGGGCAGAAATTACAGTATTTGCTCAGGTGAGTTCAACAGTGCTACTAGCTACTGATTGAAGTTAGAATCAATTAACAGATATAACATTCACTGCTAGGTAAAACAAATGTGAATAGCACAATCCACAGCACTTTCCTCCCTCCCAGCCTCCAATTTGTTAACATTTTTTTTGGGGGGTGGGGGGTTGGGGGGGAGAAATGGTAAATTCAGATTCACATTTTCATCTGTCTGCAGCTAGACTTAATACTGGTCAGAGATACCAATTTTATTTTGAACTTGAATGGCTTTACTCCAGATTTTTCTTTAGAATCCCCAACTCCGAAGCTCAACCTCCTGTTATCGGTGGTGCTAAGAATTCAACCAACCAGGGCCAAGCTGTGTTCTATTCCCCTTTAATTCGGAGTCACCTTTGATAGCATGCTGTGGTTTCATTCCAGCTCTTTAACCCAGATCAAATATGTCATACATCAGAGGTTCCAAACATCAAAAAACATCCAAACTCCTCCTTACCACATTTTATCGGTTCTGTATATGGGGCTTACAATGTGATATCTACCAATATCCAACAAGAAAGAAGTAAATTCTGTTTCATGTAAGGTCTAACTGTTTTCTGACCATGTGTGTGGTCAAATGCACATTCACATGGGTGGGTGGTGGGGGTGGGTGGAGGATAAGAACACAGAAACAAAGAAGACATCTGATCTTCTAGCCAAAGATCAGGATACGTGACCGGGTTCCCGCGATACATTTTAATCAGCAGTTGATGCCTGTTTTTCCTGTCACTGTAGAAGGAAACTCCACTTCCACAAACAGTATAACAGAAATCCTGCTTGGTACTGAAGATGAGCCACTGGTTACTTTTGCAAGTCCTAGGCCTTGTGACAACAGTAATCCCAAGTTTGAAGCTTCTGCCCAACTCTAGTCCTATAAGGAATCTGTTCCACGCTTGCCTTGCTACTTGTGAGTAATTATGATGAGAACAGAGTTCACAGCACCCATATCTTCAAAAAAAAAGTGCCCCAGAAAATAATTACTATGACAGAAATGGAGAAATATCCCTGAACAGTAACAATCTCACAGGACTAGCTGATGTAGTTTCCAAGCCAAGCTCCTGGGAAAGAGGAACACACAATCCTTCTATTGCATGTGGGTTGCGCTATTCAGCAAAGCTTTAGCTATCGATTGTTCAGTTGACGTATCATGCCGATGTCTAAGTTCTATGCTTCTAGATACAAACAGGCCATTCCATGCAGGCACTCTCTTACCACTAACAAGGCGCTATCGTCTGTGTGCTGGGATCGTCTGGTAAGGAAAGATTTGGGAAGCTGGTGGTGGGGAAGGGGGAGAAAGAGAGATGAATAAAACAAAACACAGCACAAACAATCAATGTAGGCACCTCAGGACAAGGAAACCGTTGCCTGAAGAGGGGTAAGCTAAGTAACACAAATGTAACACTTACTGCCAGGACAAAAGGTTGACATATTTAGGGGCCCAAAATTCAAGCCCAAATGCAGTAATTTAGAATCATACAACCCGTTTTACCCATAAAGACTCAGGAAAACTGTTACCCATGTACCTTTAGCTCAGTTCACAGCTAATTCAAAGTATAAATTCAAAGTAGAAATTTACTTTGAATTTATCCAATTCTTCACCTTTGTGTCCATGGACAAGATGCAAGTGTTACTGAATGCTTGCTTGGTGCTGGTGAGGGGGAAGGGGGTGAGATAACACATGCATACATAAAACATGTAATGGATCCTCAGTGTAATATACTTCAGGACCCAGGCAAACAGTGTAGCATAGTGAGGTGTGTAAAGTTACTGGGAAATATAGCTTTTTCAATATAAGTATTTTGGATCTTTTTAAAATTAAAAAGCCAACTGAGTTACCAGAATTTAAAATACTGAATAAATCAAGTTTTATTCTTCCAACAATCCAGTCGTCTTCGACCTTTTAAAACAAGAGGTGAAAGACTACTGGACTAATCTAAAAGGTGCTTCACCTCATTAAGGTGGAACTGGGGGCGCTGTGTACCCAGGTCTCATAGCACTAAAGCATGTAGCACACAGATATAGGAAGACCCAATTATTGCTGCTTTAAATGCTGAGGATCTCTGTGAACTAGATTCATCCCATCCTCAATATTAAAGCACAACTATAAAAATATATTTCCAGAGCAAATGACAAGGGAGATACTGCTTTGAGAAAAATATTAATAGGCAAGAAACCATTGACCTAAATTAATTTTGCACATGCATGGAAATAGAGGAATGGAATGTAAATGTAAAGCCAGACAAATTAAATAGTAGGGGAAATTAAATTCACAGGGGAGGAAATAAGTCCAGAAGATGTAACTGTGCCAAAATAGATGGCATTCTCACAACTACAGGCAAACAGAGATCAGGGCACATCATTAGCATTCTTCTTTCAACGAAGGAAACCTCTGAGCGGTGAACATTTGTTGTCTGTTTGTAATTCCATAAATAATATCCTATAACACGAACGCCAGCAATAAAATTTACTACTTTCCAAAGAAATGTATTCACTAATACATTTTAGGCACCACATCTGAAAAGGAAACTCAAATGACACCAATGTGCCTTGCAAAAGCCATGGTGAGCTACCTCTCATTTCTGGAATGGAAAGGCTCTCAATCAGGACAACTTGATATACATACATGCATATGCACTCTAGGGAATCTATTAAAATGCGTTAGAGTTGCTTTAAAATATGACAAACCCCATTAAATTATTATGTTTTTAAAGTAAATATATTCTTTAGAGTAGGGTCAGTTTGTCAAAAATGATCTGCTCTTTTTTTTATTCTGGCTTATCATTAGTTTACTGCTTTGCCCTGGTTGCCTGAAATGAAAAGTTATGTTTCATTTTGCTATGGAGAATTCAGCAAAGGTCTTCCATAGTAATTCTCTTCAATTAAAACTATTTTTAGGACTTACGTTGCTATGATCACTGTCTGATGGACTCTGTTTCTGAGGACTCTGTGCACTCTTCTGCTGCAGGGAAATCACAGAAAACAGCTTCAGTAGGTCTATATTAAATCAGTCTGTTTATATTATATCATTTATTATATCAGTCCCTCTCTGAAATAGCAGCTGCATAGACTACACTTTGGATTATTTTGTATACACTCGCTCCAACTCAGGTCATTCTACTTCAGACACTTAAAACACAATTACTTTCCACACAGCAACACCCTTCACACCCACAACTTAAAGCTCCTTCACCATGTTTTGTTGAATTTAAATTTGTAGTTCTCTAACAATGAAATTCTTTCGATTACATTTCCTTGTCCTAATGATTGATAAGAGATACACAATAACTAGAATTTGACAAAATACAGTGACTTCACTTTAAAGTAAATCTGCAAAGAGTTTTGAGACATCCCTTCAACATGAAAGGTGCTACATAAAATGCAAGGATTAAAAAAAGGATGTAAATATACAGCATCTGAGAGAGATAAGTTAATGTTTCACAAGACCCGAAGTGCTTCCTGAAACATAACCCTTTTAGACGCTGATCAATATGCTGCTTGTTCCCAGTATTTCATCCTGATATTCATGGTTGTTTGCAGTTCAGCCAAACATATGGCATTAATCAATATTAGAATTCAAAAATACCTTGTCTGAAAATAGAACCACAGCAGTACAACCCACAATGTTGTCACATGCAAGGAAGGACTGAGGGAAGCTTATTCAGTGCATGCATCTAGCAGTGACATGGAGTTCATAGTTAAGATCCTTCACAGAACTACACAGTCTACTTTCTGTTTGAAGAATCCCTGCTCACAGAAGAGCAAAACCTGAATGTTCCTGAAAAGTCAAAAGGATTTATGGTGATTGTGGTTCATTTCTTATCTGTTCCATTGATCTGACAAACTTTGAGATACTGGCTGGCTCTCATATAATAATACTATCTGGTAGTATTGACATCTACTGGAAATATAAGAACTATGCTGTTTAAACACTACTGCTATGAAGTATATCCGCCTGAACGAGAAGAGACCTTGACTGAACATTTCATTTGAAGGAACAACATGAACAAAGGCAGCTTGGGCTGAACCTCAGGAGGTGGCCATTGAACTATATTCCAGGACGTCAGCTTCTTCAGTAGATGAGGAGAGAGAAGAAAATTAATTGGGAAAAAATAGGTTCTGGAACTTTTTTTGAAATAGATCGAAATTCAGTGTCACAAATTTCACCTATATTTTCAGTGACATCAAATCACAATTTATAGGTTTTCTTTAACTAGGACTATACAGCTATCTTTCAAACACTGGAACTTACTCTCACAAAGTCGAGGACAGCTTCTTTTTGAATCTGTTTCGTTCGAATTCTCTCCTCCTGGTATTGCTGGGCAGCGAGTTGAGCCTCTCTCCGAGTCCGTTCCACTACTAGATGCTCGCGTCTCCTTTGCAACTCTTGCTCTGTGCAGCCCACGTTTGATGTCTGGCAAGCAGAGCAGTTAAACCATTTAATCTGCTCACCAGCCATCTGGATCTAATTTGTTGCAAGGTTTCCTTTAGCAGCTTAAACGCATCAACAATGAGAATTTGCAATTAAGAATTCTTGTTGCCTCTTTACATTGGTCAAGTGACATGTCCCATTTCACTCGATCCCACTGTAACCCTATATAAGGTGCCTAGTTACCTACTAATTTTCTATTCTGAGGAGGAACCTTACCAGCCTCATTTGCCACTCATCTCACCTAGTCATTTCCAACGATTGTGTAATGTAGTGCATCAGTAGATCAATAAACCGTGACCCAACAAAACAAAAGAGGTCAGGATAAAAGGAGTTGAAGCATTATTTTCACAAAATATTCGCCTTTGGCAATATGATAAACCCTGCTGAAATGCACATGTATATTGTGTCAGATGAGAACAGATTTAACTGTGATGCTCATTGTGGAATAGCCTGTCAACACTCGCTGTAGTTTTACACATGAATGACCATTTAGATGAGGTCCCTGAGTGAAACAGACACCCAACTAATACATTCAGTGTGAGAGAAAATGGATTTAAGTTTATTTAGGGGAAAACACAATTTCATGAAATTAGATCTGTTTCAGGTGCTCATTATTCACGGACACACCCAACATAAAATTATCACTCTGTTACTGTGTTCAGATAACCTATGGTTTAGATACCCTACAATCCCTCCACTCGTCTCTATCTTGCCACTTCAATGCTGCTTCAACTCATATGTACTGTATATAACTGCATGAAGATACTCCCTGACCACTCACAACTTATCTCAGTCTGTGCCAAATGTCTGCCAACAAAAGTAACAAAAAAGTTTTGTTTCTTCTTGACTAATACCTCCACAGAATTTCTTGCTTTCATTATCGTGTGAAACTTTGACACATCGAGGGCACTGTAATTAGGAGATATAAAACTGTGGGAGTTTACTCTCAAGACAAGGTTTAGTTTCTTGAGAAAATGAGGGAATGCTGAGCAATCATTTTCAATTCTAGTATTCATTGTCCATATATTTGGATCAGTAGGAAGAAAAACAATTGTAATGGCATTCTCTTTCTGGATTTAGACACAACTATTTCGAAAACGTACATATGCGTCATTAATCAGAGAAAAATTCACAATTTTCAATTTAAACCCCCAACAAAACAGGATCATGTCAACCTACCGTATAGTCAAAAAGCATTCACCATAAGGAGAAAGAACATTGGAGACAACACCTTCTATTGGAGTATAAAATTTTTTTTGATCAGCTGATGTTTGACACATGTCACCATGCTTAAGAGCATCCAAACCATACTTAGACTTCCATGCATCCCACTTATGCTTAGAACGTCCTGAGATATTTATTGGAATGAAATGTGCACTCCTTCCCTGAGGGAATGCATCTCCTACTTGCCTAATTCCAGAGTATCTCTATTACACATGTCCCTAACCTGAGCTGCCAAATAAGCGTGCTTGTCAATAAGAATTCTGTTTTTTGCCGATGCATGCACTGCCAATGAGGTGACTTACTGTATACTTGGCTGCTGCTAATGGTATCAGTACAGTATTAAGATATACTGTATGTACTGTAATAAGCATAAATATTTATCAACAAATAAATATAGATTTTGTTTAAAAAAAAGTACTGCAATCTACTAGACTGGACAGACATTATATTCTGAACAGGCTGTGTAATCTTAAACTATTAACCAAAATCAGGTTTAAATAAAAGAATGATCTTTAGTCAGAAAGATATTTCTATTCAGTTATATGAAGCCTTCTTCATGAGAAAACTCTGTTTTGGTCTGGAGAGAGCAAGAAGCCCAGAGAGTAGAACAATCCAGCATTTTAGACACATTACAAAACAGTGAGTTTAATCCCAGTTGACATCACTGCTTCATGTACAATCAGAAAACATTTGTCAAACTCTTTGGAATGTGTCATTTATTTCAAAATAAATTCTGGTGTCCACTGACTTTCAGAGAACAAAACAAAAAAACTATATTGTAAAATTTCATTTGTGTACAGTAGCAACATTCTGTCAGCCTATGCAGAGTTTACATTATGTCTGCTGGGAGCATGAATGGTCATATCAGATATGTAGCAAAAAGACTGGGCTTTGGAAAAAGCTTTGCCTCTTGGTGACCCAGGAGGCTGGCTCCAAGTTAACAAAAGTAAAGCTGAGAGTAATATCAAAATGACTTTGTTCCAGACATTATACAAACTGCCCAAACAGATGACACAAATAAAAAAACTATTTAAATACTGTATTATCATCTGTTATAATTACCTGATATTGGCCACTAGATGGAGGCTGAGACATCAAGCCGGCTTCTGAAAATCCACTGCAAAAAAAGTAAAAGA
Source organism: Callorhinchus milii (assembly GCF_018977255.1). NCBI lineage: Eukaryota > Metazoa > Chordata > Chondrichthyes > Chimaeriformes > Callorhinchidae > Callorhinchus > Callorhinchus milii. Next base: position 9,578,924 of record NW_024704752.1, on the reverse strand, counting down.
AATCCTGTCATTTTGTTGCTAACTGACAAAATAAGGAAGATGTTCACAATCTTTGTATCACCGTTCAACCATAGAAGAAAAATAAAGACAATATTATGTAATTTTCAAACTATAAATAGTAAAACTGTACTGAATCAGGAATATTTTTCTAGTGGTATTACTTTCACCATAAATTACTTACTTGGTTACTGAACTGGCTGGAAAATTAGTGCAGCAATCAGTTCAGCTTTTTTCTTTGCGTCAAGATTAAAGGAAGAAGCAGAAGTACTCAACGCGGACAAACTACCCGAATAATCAACCCTTTTTGTTAAACTGGTGGAATAGATCAGGACAGCAGTTCAAACATAGCTAATTTAGTTTTCTTTAGTGGCATACACAACTTCCCCTTTTTAAAAAAAGCACCCAACAACAATAAATGTTAAACATGATTCCAGTATGATATAGACTCATACTTTCGAAGTAATCTTACAGTCATCACTAAGTCACTCTCAGTTTAACATTTCTGCATTATTCAGCACAGTAAGTTTCACAACCAAATTGCCCTTCCCCTTTAAAGCAATCAATCATTAGTGTTAAATTAAGTTTACCGATCCTTTAGTGTCTGCTGTCCCTCACTGTCCTGCCACAATTGTAAGGTTTCAGGTCTCCGTGAAACAACGGGCTCATTCCTAAAAAAAAATGCATAAAATCAGTATGGGGTATATGTTGGATAAGGCAGAATAAGCAGCATTACTCCTAGTTTGTCAGCAGGACTTAAAGGGCTGACCAGTCCCTGAAAGCAGGAGTTCTTCTCACGATCTTGTTAACCATGCAACCCAAAGCCTTGGAGGGTAGCGTCGTCAAATTCTCTCCCTTTTCTGTTTTATTTCATAATATCAAGCCATTTTGGGGGCTATTAAATCCATAGTGTTATTAAGTATTCAATCAAACTCGCGGTCACTTTCCTCTCATTCTCTACAAGATGATGTTGAAGCCAGTACCTGAACTGTTGCGACCAGCTCCTTCCATTTTCGGCTCGGTGTGCATCCCCAATGGCCTTAGGCTTCACTAGAAATCCCTTTAGAAGAGAAGCAAGTCTCACCATTAGAACAATTCATTTTCATGCCTTTTCTCAAAATAGTGCAACTGTGAACCCATGAGATGCAATTTCCAACTGTTCCCAAGATCTACCAGTATGTGAAATGCGGAGAATTTACTATGCTCTTTTTGAACTGGTATGTTTGAATGGTAGGCACAGACATTTGTGTTAACTGCCCATAAACTTCAGATCAGAAAATAGCAATAAAATACTACACAGTCTCAGGAGAGATTATCCAACATCTTAAAAGAAAACTTGGTTCAACCAACTCTAGTGAAGAAGTTAGCGCTGTAAAAATAAAAGTTGTTATAAAAGTGATTAAAAATAAGTTAAAAGGTTTGCCACCAGAGTTGCTTGAATATTGCCACCCCAGAGCTGTTTGGACACCTGCTGTCATAGCACTGAGAACCTGCAAAGGTGTGTGAGCACCCATCACCAGAGCTGTGTAAAGACCTGTCCATTACTAGAGCTGTGTGCGCAGTCCAAAAGAAAAAACAGACACACAGAGTACAGCAAAAAGGAGTCATTAATAATCCTTGTATTTGATATAGCACTTTATCACATGGTCGAAACATCTCAAAGTGTTTCATGGGATTTTACTGTTAAGTGTGTGGTGACTGTGTAGGTGAATGCGCTAGCCATTAAGGGCACATCAACATGTCACAAACAGCTGGCTGGGAAATGGACGAAACTTCCTTCTTTTTTCCCAAATAGTGCCATAGGATCTTTTAATGTCAGAGCTCATCTAAACAGGTAGAGCTCACTTTATGTTGTGTATGAGGAGAGCTAGGTGTTTGTTTATAGTTGTTTCAATAATTGCAAAAAATAGCAATGTCACTAGTCAAGGATCTCGGGAAGAGGTTACCTCATGGTTGACACTCCGTCGTTCTATATATGCAATGAACTGTGAACTGAGGCTGCTGGAATCTGCCCCCTTCGACAATCTTACTTCCTCTTCCTCCTCTGTAGCACAGCTGTCAATGTAATCAATCTGGTCCAAGTCATGTTCAACTGGTACAAAGACAAAAGTTATTTGTAAATGTTTGTTAAGATCAGCTAGCTTAACAGAGATCAATGACTGAACCCAAGGCATTCCTGACTCTGGATGGCATCTTTATTATTGAACCATCAGGTCAGTTTCCAAGCTTTTCTAACTTTAGATGTTATATATTATCGAGCAACGTACAAACCCACCAAATCACTCTCCATTGCAGCACCCAATGACTATGCAAGCTCTCAACTTACCTGGCTGCTACGTTTCACCCACAAATATACAGTCAAATCACTTTACAGTACATTCTGTGAAGCACTTTGAGATGCCTTGAAGACGTGAAAAGCACTATATCAAATGCAAGGATTATTATATTATCATTACCTGCTCCATTTGTCACTAATGGTGCTGCTCGATGTTCAAGATTCTGAACCTCCCGTCGTTGCCCTTTTGCAATTTCAGCTACTCGTTGTGGGAGGTCAGAAAACTCATCTGTCGGCTGCAACAAGAGACAATAGGTTTCATAGATACATCAAAAGGTAGCTAAAGTTTCAGCTATGTATCTGACATGAGGGTTATTTCAATTCTTAGTGATGCTGTATTTTGAATGTGTAAAGCTATAATCCTGGAACTAGTGCTGCAGTCACAATCGATCCTCATTCGAATGGATATCGCAAATTTGAAGAGAAATTCATATGATAATATTAATGGCAAGCCAAGTAATGAATTGGGAGAGAGGTAAAAAGGCAGAACAAGAGAAAAAGAATATTGTATGGAGAAGAATTGGCTAGTTGAAGTGATGTGAAAGGTGAGAAAAATATGAGCAGATATTTTCACACATGTCAATGAATGGAGCGACACAAGGGAGAACTTGATAAATTATATAACTGAAGGAGAGACAAGCTGGTAGGTTAAGCTGACAGTCCAGATAGCACAGAAAGAGGCCAACCAATTGGTAAAAATGTTGGGAGAGTTGCGAGACTTGACAGCAAAAATAACTTACAAGTTAATACAGGTTAAGTTGAAGCATTGTTACCCCTCTACTAGCATGTGTGCCTTGGAGCGCACCACTGAAATCATCTATTATGTTGGTCAGCCAGGTATCTGACACGCAAAGAACCCCCTCACCATTCTTAAGAGTATCCTAATGCTCTGAGAGTTTGCATGAGATTAGTTTGTAAAAGTACCAGATTAACTCACCTCATTTCCCGACCATCTCTTATCGCCACTGTCAACACTGTTGAAGCCAGAATCCAGAGCTCCATATGGTCGGCCCAAGATATAGTCTTCATGACTTTAAAAAGAGAAAACACCAAACAAGCCAAGTTTTAATTGATGAGCAAGTTTGAAAAAAATACAGAAACTAATCAGAAGCATTTATTTATTAGCAATATTGAAATTTCACTCTTAAAGATTAACAAGCTGAGACCACACCGGACCATTTCTAGTTAGTTAACAGCAAATTAAATGAGAAAATATCAGATCAATATCTATTAACAAATGGTTCCTTAACTATAGCTGCACATGTCAGCATCTAAGTGATGCATGCTGGATTTCCTAGTCAACCTGTTTTAGAGCCCGACTCTGAAGTAACAGATGGTTACAACACAATGATTCCCTACACTGAATTGCTGACCTTCAATGGACTAGTCTGGGAGAGGGCCTATTACTAAGAAAACTAAATCACATAATAAATTGGTGCCACGTTTTACACCTGCTCATGACTATTTTTAAAGGACAGAGTGCTCACGACAGATTGTCTGACTATTCAGGTGCAACATGCTACATACAAATACACTACACAAGAACAGCAGGAATACATTAACTATAAGCTTTTGATCCAAGCTTTCTTTTTCCTTACTGCTTTGCTTCTGGATTTTAACCCCATTAGTGCAGTTTACAAATGTTGCGGCTAACACTGGGACACCACAATCTTTAAGAGGTTTACCACTATGGAAGGAACAGCTCATTCCATTGGTTTTTCCCCTTCCCCATTTTTGTTTTAGTATGATGAAACCCTATTTTAACATCCTTTTGTTATGAAGCTGTAATCATACCAATTGCACATGAGGAAGTCAGCCTCTCGAAAATCATTGCCAAGAAACCTCAAACAGAAAAGGAGAAAAGTTACTTGATTTACGTAATTTCTTGATCATAAATACAGTATTTGCTAATTATGTGTATGTCTCTTTAGAGAACTGGATCACAGGCTTGATCTCTAGGAGGTAGGCAACAGAAATAAAATCCTAAATTCATGTATTACTTTTTTCCCCCCCTTTTCTTACAGGCAGCAGCTGATACTTGGGACACATTTCCATGGTTACCAGCAGTCTTTTGGTACTTTGCCCAAGAACCAACTTTTTTTACACTAAGCTAAGACAGAGAGCTTCAGCCATTGGAGTCCAATCCTATCCTCACCAAACATCTACAAAACACTTGATAATAATCAACAGCAGAAACGCTGCGTGGATTTTCCCTTCCCTCGCCCAGATGTGTCAAGCTTCATAATTGATTCCATGCTGTGTTGGTCAATTTAAGAACAGACCTACTTGTACATAGACCCAGTATAATCGCTGATCTCTCTCACTGCAGAAATCTTGGCACCCATGAAGGTTACAGAAATTGACTAATCTTGAATGGCAACTGATCTACTTTTTCCAGAATTCCAGTATCCAATTAAAATGAAATGAAGAAAATACATTGAAGGCTATTCAGAAGTTTTTTTTTAAAATGTAACATTTAAAAAATCTTAGACTTTTCTGTAATCCCCCAGCAGGATTCTTGTCTTAGAATTTAGTTACAATAGCACTGGACCCACTCCATTACATCTAACTGCATTAATAGTGCAATGAGAATTCTGGGCAAGCAAAAAGGGCCTGAATCTGGCAGGTATACCACTGCTGATGTGAGACAATATCTCAGCTGTCACCAACAGCTTGAAAATGCAGACAAATTGAAGAACTCTCAGCAGGCTCTCGCATACCCAGACAGAACTCCTAACCTGGAACACTAACCACTGCTGCTTGCCAATGCCACTTTCCTGTGTTGAGACAGGTTGAAAGCAAAATGTTTTTTGTAAACTGATCATGAAATGTTGTGCTTTGTCTGCAACAATTTTAGATTCAATTGCATTCTACTATAATAACAAAATACGAAAAAGCCTTCAAGCTAAAAATCAGAAGACAAACCACTTATAACAGAATGTAATGTTTTATTTCTATACTCGGCTTTCTCTGGAAGGGGACTATAAGGCAGTGTTTTATACTTACTATGTGTTTTACAATTCAAACCAGTTACTAACAAGAATTTTTAGAAAGCTTATGGAAGAGATAATTTTGGTTGAGATGAACTAAAGTAATTCAATCATGAATAGTGAGCATGACATGCAGTCATTTCACAACAGTCTGCAGGATTAGCTGAACTCTTGGCATCTGCAGACGATTCATATTATTTGCTTCTTCTGCTTAGATAGAAAGTGGCAAACTGGAGAATCAACTAACACCAGGAGCAGAGAATATTTTTTATAAGACTGCTTTCTTTTTAATAAGGTGAGATCTTGTAAGTGTCTTAAAGACAATGCTTTACTTTTACACATAGAACCATAGAAATGTATAACATAATTGGGAGTCCATTTGACCCATTTTTTCCTGTAATTGTTCACTCCTCCAAGTCTCAATCCACCCCAATTCCTCTAAAATCATTCATCTGGATGTATTTGTTCAATTATTTTTTAAATTCCCCAATCAACTGTGTTCCAACAGCCACCGTGACATATGATTCGGTATCCTGACAGCCCTCTAAAGCAATAAGTTCTTCCAAACTTCTCCTTTACTTCACAATTGTAATTCACTCCCTCTTGTCTTCAAATCCCTAACAGCAGGAAGAGTTTTCCACTATTAATTCTCTCAAAACGTTTCATTATCTTAAAAACACTACCACACTACCCATCAACATCACGTTCCTGACTTGCACAGACAACGAGGAGGTTGGAACCATGCAAGGGCTCCAGGCCACTCTCAGAGCTCAACATTGATAGTCAAATGATATATGGCAAGATGGCAGTACAGCAAGCGTCAGAAACTTCCTGAACCACAAACCTGTCACTATATATAAAAGTTACAGGTAAGCCTGGAGCTACATACAAGTGACACATAACATGTCACTATGTATAAATGATAGTCTACCATCATTCAACAAAACCTGCCACACACATCTTAGATAGGTGAGACGTTCTGGTTCAATTGTTCCTTTTTAAAGGGTTTCAAAACTGCAGGATGTTAGGCCCTTGGAGAGCTTGCATAGAAGATTTACAAGAATGATACCGGAGATGAGGGACTACAATTATGTGGACAGACTAGAGAGACTGGGGTTATTCTCCTTGGAGAAGATTGAAGGGAGATTTGGTAGAGGTGTTCAAAATTATGAGGGGTTTTGATAAGAGTAGATAGGGAGAAACTATTTCCTCTGGCTGGTGGGTTGGTAACCAGAAGACACAGATTGAAGATAATTGGCAAAAGAACCAGAGGGGAGATGAGATTTTTCTTTACCTAAAGAGTTGCTACGGTCTGGAATTCACTGCCTGAAAGGCTTGTGGAAGCAAATTCGACAATAGCTTTCAAAAAGGAATTAGATAGGTACTTAAAAAAGAATGGGATTTGTTGGTAGCTCTTTTAAAGAGCCAACACAAGCATGATGGGCCAAATGGTCTCCTTCTGTGCTATAAAATTCTATGATCTGACGACTGCTTCTGTTACCTCACTTTACTATGAGAATCATGTGGAGCACACAAAAAAGGTGCTTGATTTGTCAGTTTTCAAACTGCTGAAGCTAATTTATTTCTTTTTAAATCATACCCAGTTTGTTAAGAGCCAAGTATATTTAAATTGCAGTGTAAGATGTCTACTACCATCAAATACAGACTGAATTAAAAGAGCAACATTTTCATGGAAGAAAACTGAATGTACATTTTTCATCCATTGTCCCTCCCTGAATATAATTTGCTTATATGTAGTGAGGGAGTGAGTCGGAGGGACTCCAGGATGGAGTTCCAGAACGGGAGGATAGAGTGGCTGAAAGCCCATCTGCCGATGGTGGGGTGGATAGGGCCATCAATGATGCCAATATATCCCTCCACCATTTATTTATGAGCCCCATATTTCCAGCACATATCATGCTCCTGGGTACCAATATTGCTACTCAGGGCTACTTTTGTTACTTATTTATTTTTGCTCCCACATTAAAACACTTTGAATACTAACCATGAATTGAAACCAATTGATCTGGTTCTATCATATTCCGGCAGGTCAGGCACACTTTTACATGCTTCGATATTCAGGTATTTGAATATGTGGACTTTTCCCTTGATACAAATCTAGAAGAAGAAAAAAACATATTTATGGAGCTCATAAAACAATATCATTGGTTAACAGATCGGTGAATATAGCATCACTTACGGTGAACAAAAAGCACCAGATGAAGTTGGCCAATGAAGTGGGCAAGGTTTAATACAGTAAGTGAAATGTAAAATAAAATAAATCCTCCTGTTTACAGACTAACCTGTGCTGGTGGAGATTGTAGAGGATTATTATCCAATACGATTGTCTGTAGGTGACGAAGGTTTCGGTAACAGACTGGGATTGTAGTAACTTTATTACAAGAAAAATCCAGTCGCACAAGTGGCAAGTCTGCAAGTTCTAATAAAGAAACAGGTTATTAGCTGGAATCCTGCACAGCAGATAGCAGAATTGTGCTCTAAATACACTCTACAACAAGAATCTAAAATCTAATTGAAATTGAACTTAAGAGCTCACCAATACTTTCACTAAAGCAAAGGGGTTTACTTGAGTCCTTCAGAATTAAATGTAATATATCCTAAATTTAAAACACAATCGATTACAAGAACATTCTTGGTAATTAGAACTCTTTAAAGCAACTAAATATCAGAGGAAGCTGAAGCAATTCAACCTGGATCACAGAGATGAAGTGTAGTCTCTGTAAGGGTCTTACAGTTGACATGGTTTCAGCACTCCCAGCCCAGCTGCTTGTAGACACTAGTCCATAGCCTTCCTCTTCCCCCTGCCCCCTAGAATTCTCAAGTGTTGTTTAGGGACAGTGCGAGTGTGGACTTTAAGGCATTTAAAGTGCTATCCTCTAACTGTGACCTTGGAATCATCAACAGTAAATGTATTGCAACAAACAACAACAAAATGGCATTTGTAAAGCACCTTTCACGTTAGGAGGATGTCCCAAGGCACTGAATTACAGTAAGTAATGCTTCATATGTGAACAGTCATTACACTGTTGCTCACATAGCTTGCAAGAAAGCTTCTGGAGCTAATGGAACACTTTAAGTGAATATCTGCTTGGCACATACACCAAGCAATTTTATGATTTTGAGTTAATAAGAACCACAAATTGGCACGGGTTATTGTTCACAAAAGGACCAACCTTCTGGTAGTGTAACTAAATGATTCCTTCTGATGTTCAGATCCCTTAGTATCTCCAGATTCCCAACTTGTGGTGGTAAAACCTGTATCTCATTACAGCTGACATCCTACAGAACAGAAAAAGAAACCAGTTTACATGCGGTTGGCTTACCTGAAACTGGGCTTCCTTAAATACAATTTCTAATTGGAGCCCAGAGCAGCTCCTTGCTTTAAGAATTCATTCTCTTTTCCTTCTTGCTGACTTTCTTATTTTTGCAGTAGCTATACCAGCTGAAGTGTCAATTTGCCAGATTAGATTCTCACAGGAAATTAGACACACACAGGATAAACACAGGGACTCAGGGCAGTCTTAGACATTTCCTCTCAACTTGACAGCAGTTTGCAATGCCTTACTTAAAAAACACTTACATATGCAGACAAATGCACAGCATTCAAAAACCCTGAATTTATAAAGTCCAGGACTAAAAAAAAGTTCTGATGGAAACATTAAACTCTCAACGAAGAAAGCTGCTTTAGGGAAGTGTAATGCAAAGTACATCGTCTTTGCACAGTTTAATACTTGTATCAACATATCTCCTAAATGTTTCAATAAATATTTTCTAACACTGTAATGTAAATTTAATATTTTAGATATGGAAGCCAGTGCAAGCAATTGACAAAAGCAGGAGAAATACAAAAGACATAAGCAAATTAAAAAAGGTAGATTAAGAGGGTAGAAAAGCATGAAAAAAAACAAAGGTTAATAACAATTTTTTTTTTATCAACACATCAGAAGCATCGATGGGACTACTATGAGAGAAGGCAGGCAAGCCAACAAAAAAGAATAAAAAGGATAGAGGTGCTTAATAAATATTCTGCATTCTAAAAACTGAGAAAACACTTCAGTTAACCAATGGGACTCTCCCTGTACTTACTAGTTCGGTTAAGTGTCGCAGTAATCTTATTTCCTCAGGCAGTGATACTAGTTTGTTGTTACTTGCTATTAGAACTTTCAATGGGAGATGACAGATATGTCCAGGTAATGTGGTGAGTTGATTTCGACTGTGGAAAAGAAAATACAAAACAATAAGCTTGTCTCTCTAATTGAAGAGCTTGTAAAATCAAATAAAATTTCCAGAGTTACGCAACAACAAAATATGAAATCATTAAGTATGGAACATATCAAAGCTATTACTGGTGTGGAGTGAAATTGGGATTTATATAAAACATGAGATTTAAAGCCAATACACAGCAAGTATTTAGGTTAATGCACAATAAACGAAGATGTAAAATGATCCCTTAATTCATTGTTAGGCTTCTGCACATTTCCTTAGAATGACTGATTAGGTACTGATGCTAAATTTCACACCATTAGAGTAATTCTGGTATTAACCATAAAGTAAAACAATTACATTTTATTCAGTTTACAACAAAACAATAAACCTTTTAGACTATATGGTTGTATCAAAAAAAATGAAAACTCACATACCTGATATTTAAGAAGTTTAAAGACTGTAGGTTTAAAACGGTCTCTGGAATACTTCGTATACAGTTCTGATACAGGTTAAGGCTTTCCAATGACACAAAGTAACAAACTTCAGAAGGAATTTCTATTAGTCTATTCCTGGATAGATCTGAAATAAAGGGCGGGGGGGGGGGGAGAAGAGGAGAGAAAAAGTCAAAAGACATTCTTTAAGAACTACCTGGGGGAGTCTGCGCTTTCGGATGCTACCCTGCGTGAAGAGCGCTACATAAATGCAAGTTGTTGTTGTATAGGGACAGCAACTTCACTGTTTGTTGGCTATTTGATTGCAGATCAAAGATGGTTCATTTAAGGCTCCAGAATACTACACAAAAATATACAATGAACAATGGATGATCAAATATGAATTACATAATTAGTATATAGCTATTTTCTGGCTGAGTGGGTCTGTGTGTGTACAAAGCCGCAAAAGAGGCAAATGATTGGTGAGCCCCATGTATAGCTGAGTTATCTATCAATGAGCTTCCATTATGTAAGTAAGACCTTTTGTTCCTCTGCCACTCTGTCAGGAAATGAGTGACTTCTGATAAAAGTCAAATAAGTTTTAGATAGTGAATGATAAGATTAATCTGCCATTAACTGTATGGAAACATTTCTGACAGCCATGAAGTCTGCAAAATAATCTATTTTTTTAAAATCAAAATAGAGTAAGATTTTTAAAAATAACTTTTTTTGCATGTTTTACTGAAATAATAAATTCAACACACCCTTTCGCATATTTCTGAAAAGGTGATCACTTATAACAATCCTTTCCTTTTCGAAACACATTGAATAATATAGCAAATCAAGAATTATTCCAGTGGTACAATCTACATCGTACTTTCATAGTACCTTAACAATTACTACAACCTAAACAAAAGTGAAACACAACAAACAACATAAGTAGTGTGACAACTCAAGGTAGGCCAAAGCATTCTTCACTGTTACTACCCACCCAGCCTCAATGCCCCATACCAGTTTCCAGCATAAACATCATTTACAGTAACCAATTCCTTCCAAGAGTTACCTTCAATGATGATTTTGCTAAAACAAAAATCACTCACAACATATAACCTTCTTTCAACAATGGTTTGTGGACTCACAATTTCAGCTAATATGTTGCTGCAGGTTGGTTAAGCCTTTGGGTATCACTGCTACATTTTTGCTTTTTTATTGGAGGAATTTTAACACTGTGCATCTTATAGGTTTGTGTGGATCAATGTCAAAAAATCTTTAGGAGTGACTCTGCCTCATCAGTGCCAACAACGATCTCATCAATTCACTCCATCCACTCTTACGCCTCCAGTCATCCATTCTTTTATTTTGCCTTCAAAAGGACAGAATGCCTTCAGCAACAGGAAATCACATTTTGCAACAGAAAATCATCTTTGGATAAAAAAGGGTATCTCAATTTGATTTTCCACCTTTCATCCTTTAATTCCTTTTCTTTCCAGAAATTCATCTTCCAAATGAACCCATCTATACAGACTGCTTCAACGTGTTTCCTGATAGTGTATCCTAATGTTATTCAAGCATTTCCTGATATTCGATAATGCCCCTTTAAAATTTGCACATATCTGTACAAATATGTGCTTTTGACTGTACATGCCTTTACAGTCAAAAGCAGTACATCCACACAAATGGATCTCCTCCACAACATACTGACATCTCAAAGACAAGCAACATATAAAAAAATGCACTATATATCCATATAATAATAATCCTTGCATTTGATATGCCAATGGACTTCATTTATGCTTTTCCGAATCTATGTAAAGAAAATGCTCCACGTCACCAATAACTTAAACCAATGCAAAATTCTGAATAATCACAATTGTTAAAATAATTAAAATATTGTCATTTTATACAGTTATGATTTTATCAGTGTCTTATAACAAAAAAAATCCTATCAGCAAAACACAATACTTTTACACTTGGAGAGGGGAAGTGTTTTATCTTTATAAACAGTATGGTGTGATGCAAATTCTTACAACAATTTCATTTATATAGCACCCCCCATGCAGGACAGCTTCCCAGAGCAATTGATTTTCTTAGTTGTAGAATAGTTGCCGTACACATCTGGAAAAAGTACTTTTTTTTAATAATCTCTGCAACGTGGAACCATTTTAATTGAGACAGACGTGTGCACAAACAATAATGCAAGTGTGTGACTGAGTGCTTCATTTTCTATGGTGAAGAGCTGCCAGCAGCTCCTCGTGCAATACACTGTATGCCCTACATAGAATTCTCTGCTCTGAGAGTTGACATGATTTAGTGAAGGGCCTATTCAATGCTCAACATGCTCTCACAGTTCAGGAATTTTATAAATTAATCTGAGATAACACACTGTGCTCCTGGCAGTAGCAGCCTCTGGGGCTTTAAAGTAACCTCTGCACTTCATAGCTCTGCTGTCTATCGAGAAACTGCTGCTACTGTCAAGATATACAATACAGTTTTTCAACTGTGGCCTCGTTATAGTGGGAGCTGCATAACAAACAAAAGGAGCCCTTTACCAGTATTTTTACTTCAGTGTATGCAACATATATTCTTTCACAATATCACCCAAGAATATTTTTTCTTGAACTGAAAATCCATTGATTACTTAAACCACCAAATTCCAAAGCAGATGTGAGGTTGGAGATAGTTACAGCCTGCAGCACAATTTTGGAATTCAAATGACTCCAAAAGCCACGTCACCAGAATTTCTCCCAACATGTCAGTCCTGTAACACTCCAAAAAGAGTAAGGAGAAGTGCATAGCTGGCCAAAGAAAACGATTACAACATCCAATTCCTAATCATCTACAAGCCTCTTATTTTCATGTAATGAATTCCAAACAAGTATGGCTGTTTTGGCAGATTAACATCATGTTAGTTTCAAATTACATTACAATGCTTAAATAGCAAAACACGTTCCATTTTGCACTTTCTAAGGTCAGTTTTAATTTGAGTAACAATGCCAATCCCACCCAAGTCCAATAACTGATCAATAACCCTTGGGAAATTCTATCCAATCGATAGAATATATGTGTATCTTAGTTTTATTCCTAATCTACAGTATTTTGCATTTAACTATGATCTACCCAGATTGCCATATACCATATTGAGTTTTCTTTGAAGATACTGGCTGCCTTCTACGATTTCACTCTCCTCCCTCAGTAACTTGGTGTCATCTGCAAAATGTTACTACCTTGCATTGAGTATGATAATCACTGTGCGCTAACAGGAAGTATCTCAGCGTGGACTCCTGAGGCCATCCACTCATTACCTTCTTTATTTGAACCATGGGTCTCCCTTCCTTCTATTTAGCTAGTTAATAATCTGTGCACATATTCTACGTTTGATACTCACTGACAGTTTTGCAAAGGAGTACAATTTTATCAAAGACCTTTTGGAAGTCCTGGTATTCTAAATCGTAGATTCCCCCCGTCAATTTACATAATCCTTACATTTGATACAGTGCCTTTCATGCTGTGAGCGCGTCTTAAAACGCTTCACAGAATATATTGTAGAGTCACTGTGTGTTTGTGGACAATTCACCTCTTCAAGAACGATTGTATGGTTAGTCATGTATGATCTACCACCCCACCGCCTCACCCCCCAACCTGAAGGTATGTTGGCTGTTATTCCATAATTTTTCATACCAGTATTCTTTAATTTTACTTTGGATTACAGTTGCTGTCATTTTTCCGTTTATTGAGGTCAGGTTAATGGGTCAGTTATTTGGTAAAGCAGTCAACTTAATTGTGTATGGGAACTACAGTTTGTTGCTTCTGGTTAATTTTCATTGAATGAAACATGAACTGAGAACTGTGATTTCACCATGTATCAGCGCTTTTGCTTCGCAGCCCAAAATAACCCCAATTTCGAAGGAGAGAAATACAAACCTCATATACAGTAATTAAAGATTTAGCAGCTGGAATTTTCAAGTTAGGATTTATTTTAGAGAGAACTTTAGTATCAAAGGAAATCATGAGCTTTTGTTACAATACTACGATTGTACAAAAATCAGGAAACAGAAGACTTGGAATCAACTAAATAGCTCTTTCTGAAGAGCTGTGCATCCATTAATTCAATGTAAAAGCAGTGGGTTCAATGCATTTGAAGAGAGAATCAATGCAACTTTTGTTAATATTCCACTAAGAGCCTGAACATCTGTTACAATTTCTATTTCAAACACAAAGTGCACATAATACCTATACAACTTTTTTTTTCCCTTTCAAGTCAATATTCTCATTTTCCCACTTGTTTGCTTCCAGATTTCTTCTATCAGGGTTTAGTTTTATAAATCCTGGTTCCTCTCTTGTTTTTTTTGTGTGAAATTCCAGGTAGAGGCCAATTGTACCCCAGTTCACCCTATTTCAGATTGGATAACCTGGCATATCCACTCACTGAATAAACTCTGAGGTGTTAGGGGACTAACCAAGTAATGATTGTCTGATTTTCTTCATGGGCTGAACTATATATAAAGTTGAACTTTAGGAAGAGACCATCGCATCATATTCTTTTAGTTTAACGCTGCATACTTTCAAACATTGAATCTTTGCTGTGCAGCCCGTTTTCTTCCTCCCCATCATCTCCCGTGCCCACCCCAACCCACCACACATTTCAAAATAAAACTACATTTACAATTCAGATCCTAGAAGAAAATACCGTTTAAGATGATTACAAGTTGTGACATTTCAGCTGTGCTTCATTTCAACATTCTATATTTATGTCCTATCCTGCTTTCAAACCACAATGAAAATGGTGTTAACTAGTTTACAATTAGCAATCTTGTGCAGATATTGTTCTTCCCTATCTGAAAACTCTACCATTAAAATTTTATAAAATATAACTCTTCAAAGTTCACACAAAAAAACGAATCCATTTATTACCCATCATAAACTGGGACTTCTTTCAGATTACAAATAGTGACTATGTTACAGTATTGCTGAAATAATCATCTCAAGTTTGAAACTCACACAAAAAGAGCTTTGAACCAGAGTTTACCAAAATAGATAGGGCTCATTGTACTTCAGCTACAGAGCTAGTGCCTGGTGGATTAAAATTGCTCTAATCAATATATGTATGGTACATCGTTTGGAGAAGAGGAAAAAAGTTTGAACCAAAGCTGTAACATAATGTGCGAGTGTTTTAATGACAGCAAATTCACTTTTGAAATTTCATGCAGACGTAATGCACAATATTTTTTTTCTGTTTGGATTCGAAAGATCTAAAGAATGGCTTAGTGCCATCATATAATCCAGCTGAAAACTAAACTTAATTTTTTTTTATTTGTTCTGAACAAAACAGACTTTGAACTCTGGGATTTCATTACATGGATATATTTGAAACTAGCCACTAGGAAGGGGATTCCGTATATCTGAGCATGCAATCAGATGAACCATACTTCCTGTGAACTACACAATGGCACAAGCAAATTACACTCAGCTATTAAAAATAGTACATGTGAGTAATTTCCATCAGTAAGCACGCTCAGTGAAAGTTTCCTATAACACAATATGGAGGAGAAACCACATTGGGCTAAAGGATAAATAGAACCTGGTCAAGTATTCTGTTACACACGTCAATGACTGAGAAAAAACAGATCTGGCGAGTTTCATGTACCATCTGTTCTCCATTTGCACATTATTTTTAACCCACTCCAGCTGTCGTAGGAAGTCTGCCCCGCAGCTGCAGGAAATGCTCTTCCCAGCCACACTGCAGTTCAGATTTCCCTCATCCAGAGTCAACTTGGAGGAATGTGTGTCAAATCCTTCTCATTACATCGCATGCACACCAAAGTCACTTTTGCCATTCCTCAAACAAGAAGGCTTCAGTCATGCCTGGAGGAGAGGCCTGAAAAACACGAAATCTTTAGATGCATCTTTCAAATTATATTATTAACTATCGATACGAAGGCTAACCCTAGTGAGACCAAGAAATCTTACAGCAACTTGAATTTCAGCAACTTTTTAAGGTGGTGCACCATATAGATTGGATGCATGGGAAGGCTGCTGAATAATCAGGAAGGAACAGGTTGGATTCCGTTCTTGTGAGGAGTGTGTGGGGAGATTATGGCTTCATACAGGATTGCGGAACGACAGAATAATCGGCAGAAAACTACTTACGTTGCATTCAACGATTTCTGTAGGGGTTTCAACCCAGTACCTCACGAAGAAGCTAGAAACTGTAGAAGTACTTGGCCATATTTAGTCTTTAGATATTAGCCAAGCTCAATTGGTAGCACTCTCACCTCTGAGTCAAAAGGTTGTGGATTCAAGCCCAACATATAAGTTCTTTGAACTCATCATCTAAGATGATACTTCTATGCAAATAGAGTCACTACACGTTACAGTAAAAATTGTATGAAGCACTTTTAGAGACTTTCAATGATGTGATAAGTGCTACATAATAACAGAAGTAGCAAAAGAATTTAAAACTTCAATCCATCTGACTGGAATAATAATTATTATTAGATTAATGGTATAGCCATTGCCAATGCTCAACTCTAAAATATAGACTAAATCACTCTTTTCTGTTATAATGCAGAACAGTTACATTTACATTGAACTACTACTACTACTTTTACAATGTGAAAGGACTTGTTTGTCCAGATCCATTCATTAACCTCCAAGGCTTGGGCAACCCCATATTCAATGATATCACCACATGGCAAAGTGCCCACAATTAATACAATAACAGACATTCTTAATATTTTACAAAGAGAACCATGTTAAAGTGCTGCTTGTTAGGTCAGCTGCTTCTGACCAGATTTTAAAGATTGCCAAACAGTATTCTGTAACATAACTGTGATGCGGACTCCAATTGACCAACTAGGTCAAATCTTTCCATTAACCAGGAACAGAGGGGAATATTATCCAGCAAAACAAAATGAACCCCACAGTCTTTAAGCACACCACAGACAGTGAGTGCATGCAGGCTCTTTACAATATGTGGAAGCCCCATATCTCTGCTACACATAGCTGCCACTGATATATTTACCTGGCCCAAAATGATTATTTAGTTCCTTAATAAGAATTATGGGGAACTAAACAGAATCAAACTTCTGCTTTCTGATAATAAAACTCAAATTGCACTTTATCATTCAGCATTAAAGATGACATTTCAGCACAGAGCTGAAGATTCCCAACTTCCTCTACTGAAGTGTCAGTAACTTTGAAAACTCTGGGTAAGCAGATATTTTAGTTGCCTCAATACTGTCCAGCATCTGTTCGTCCAACTGCTCACTTTGAGATAGTTACTGAATAGGGGCAATATACTGCTCTAAGTGGTTAAACTGAGTTTGCAAACAGACAAATGCACTTCCTCAGAGGAAGCTGAAGATTCAGTCCAAAGGTCCAATGGGACCAGGGACAATGGAAACAGCTTGGATCAGGAGCTGGGGCAAACAAACAGGGATCTTCAGCTTGTACACCCCTTTAATTGCTTGTTGCACAGACTTAAACCCACTGAGTGTCCACTCATTCCCCTCCTAAACCTTCACTGATTGCTTTCTGGGTGCAATCCAATAGTCAGTATTTGGGGCTCTCTTCATTACATTTGTCAAGAGATTTTCCTTTCCTAAATATCCACTGTTTGAAGAAATTAACTGTGGTCAGTGCACAGGGAGTTCCACCTCTCCAGTTGCTTTCTCCTTTTCCTGGCTGTGCAATCATGCGCGCTCTCTCTCTAACTTCATAACATTGCAGCTTCCTACTTCCATTTCCTGGGGATATAACTGCAGTCACACCCTTTCCCCACAATGTCGCTGCTTAAAAATACAGGGTTTCTCTTAAAAGACAGAATCCTGTGTCAAAATTAAGTCAAGATACAGAGTTGCAGTGTATCTGAAAAACAAAGATTTTGTTTTTGAAAAACAATGTCCCTGGCCTCAAAACACATAATGTAAGAAAATATGAATTATTTAAGTTATATTCAAGCTGCTGAGCTTTAGCCTACCTGATGCAAATGAGTTTCAAATTTTTTTGAAAGTGTCAAACAAAGCTCTGGCTACCCTCTGAATATTTTCACATGTGCCTTTAAATATCATCATTCTTCCCTTTTCTTTTCAATTCAAACAGATGGGTTCGCTTTGATCTGATTTTTGTTCTCTCTTGCTTTCCTTGCACTTTTTTCCCCCTTTTAGATTCTGTGAAGAAAAGGAGTATAAGAGGCAGGCACTGGACTTGAGTGAGGATTGACATTTCTATGTAGTTTACCATCAAAGTATATGCTAAATTTGTGGCTGTTACCTTTCTAAGTGATGTCGGTATGAATTTATTAGTGTGGCTTCCTGTGTCTGCAATAGATCATCTGTGCAGTTGAAGTTTGGTTTAATTCAAAATGTAGAGACAAGTAACTTTAAAACTTCAGTTTTCCCAGTCTTAATGCTCACATGACAACATTAGATGAAACAGAATAAACATAAAATCCGAATACAGTTACTAATAGCAGTGTTTACATTTAGAATGGTTTACTGTTCATGCTGGAGCATTTATCACTAGGGTTCAGCCCATCTCTGCAGCTGGTATTACTCAGCACATTTTGTTACAGCACATGGGAGGGGTAAAAAAAAATCAGTTTTGTATGTGGTTTTTGGTCAGATTATCTGAAATGTATAAGACCTCAGATTTTTATGTTTCTCAATCTACTCTTCAATTATCAGCTTAAAATTAAATTCCTATACAAGGGTTTAAACAGGGTTGTTGTAATATCTACACGTGACATACTGCTGCTCACAGCTTGTACAAACTAAGTCCAGGCACTTTAATTTTAATTGCAATATTACAGACGCTAAAAAAAATCCTTGTACTATTATAAAACACAATGAGAGCAGCTGATGTTTAAACAGCATTTGCCATCAAAAACTGAACTTTCAACGTTTTGCTCAACTGTAATCAGGAACTGCAGGCAAGAAATCCTGGTAAGTGCAAGTAATATCATGCAAGCTGTCAAAAATAAGGTCCGTTATTAATACAGCAGTAGCATAGTCTAAACTGAAACACTTGACTTATTCCAAAATTATTCCCTACAAAAATAAAGAACAACAAGATTACACTTGTATAGCGCCTTACACGTTGGGGAGGACGTCCCAAGGCGCTAAAAATTACAGAATGAAAGCATGAAATAGTTGGCATCCAGTTCAAGTGCTAGAGAAATGATTAATAATGGTTAAGACAGGGCAACCCTGATAAAACGCCCCTCCGACCAAGTTTGGGTTCACTTACAGTTCTGGTGTACTGTGGATCCACAGTAACTGGAAGGGTATACACTCATGCTAAAAAATGGATGACTACTGGGTCATCAGATCGCTGCTGACATGACTTTGCACATGTCACTTGCTGTGCTGACAGGGACATTAGTGGTTCTTCCTGTGCAGGAAGTGATGTCAATCAACCCTTTTTTTCACACTCCACTTATAACATAGATCTTGAAATATTGGAACCAGAAACCTGCTTCAAAACAGAGACGCCCTGTAGTAAATGCTGGAGAAGCAATGAAGTAATGAGAGTAAACGTAGATACACCTGCTTTCCTATATCCTGACAAACCCTGCAGTGAAGGAACAAAGCAGAACACTCAATACAGCAACTTGAAATAATCTGATCTGCTTAAAAAAGGGTAAATGACTCCATAAATTCAATGACCTACATACAAAGGGCTCTGTCACAACATGTTGGCCTCAGGCAAATAATTTTCAGAGGGACATGCCCAAAATTGGTTCATTTTTTAAAGGAATGCAAAGTACTGAGTGGCACATGAAAACCACTAGTCAGATTTGGTGACACAACATTATCTCTTGAATCAAGAATGGAAAAGATGGGATGGCTCCAAGTACCATCATAGGAATGCAGTTTCTGCTGAGGGGACAACACTGGTATTTCTGTGTAACACATCGGTTTAACATGTTTCACTGCTGAGTGATATAACTGTGATCATCATGTAACTCTCCAAACCCCCATCTTTGTTAATACAATATTCTTAAGATCACATACTGCATTCAAATAGTTTAACTTTCACTAATCTCTTGCTGTAGTCACAATCAGGAGCCACTGTACTATAGTCAAGATCTTCCCAACCTGTCTTGATCTCTGTTGTGAAGCAGGATTTTGGTCAATATTTTATTGGAAGACATTTTAAAAAAAACAATAGCAGCAAGGTTTTTTGTCTCTCTTTCCCCATGAACTTGTGCAAGGTTGTGGATGAAATTAGTTTTATTTAAAATATAGCTTAGTGGTAATAATAATGAATTGAAGACACAAGTCTTTCTAGTCTAGTTTGTTTGTACACTAAGTAACAACAACAAATTTGTATAGCGCCTTCCACATTGGGAGGATGTCCCAAGTCGCTGGATAATCAGTGTTTCGGACCCGAGTTGGGGATTGGGATCTGGGAGGGTGGAGGGCAGGAGGGGGAAGGAGGGTGATCTACGGCAGGGTTGAAAAGGAGGGTCTTGAGATGGGTCTTGAAGGCGGCAAGGGAGGGGGCGAGGCGGAGGGACTGCAGGATGGAGTTCTAGAGGGTGGGGGCAGAGTGGCCGAAGGCCTGCTTGCTACGGGTGGGATGGGCGAGGCAGGGGACGTGAAGCAGGCTTGAGCCCGCTAAGCGGAGGGCTCAAGGAGCCGTTCGCTTCTTTACAAGAAATAAAATTCTTGTAAAGAAAACTGACAAGAGATATTTTATAAAGAAAATCAACAATATAGATCGTGTGAAAGTCTGCAGCAATATTATTCCTTCCCATTAGTAATTTGTAGGTATTGCTGGAACCAGGCCTCTTGCAGTTTTAAACACACTACATCGTTTATGTTAAGAAGCAGCCACGTGCAATACAACATTCTAAGTCATAGTACACGACTGCAACTCACACAGGGATTCTGTAATAAAAACACAAAGCTGTGCATGGCGAAAACAACATTCATACAGCATTAATATGCCAATTAATCCATTAAATAGAGATTCTGAAAGAATAATTCCTAGACTTACAAGTTTTACTTATTGTTTTACAAAGCAATGTGCTAGCAAGTTGTCCTTTATATGATGCCTTGTAGATAACTTCTAACACTAACTTGTTTTTGCGCATAAAGCGTTGTTTCACACCCCAGCAGCCAGACTGAACGCACTCCTGCGATGTTTACATGGTTCTCTGCCAGGATTCACTCCAAGTGTCAAATGATGTTAGATCACCAGCTCCACACACACAGAATGTTTCTTTGTGGCCAAAAAGAATAGATTTATATTGGGCTGTCTTGTCTGCATCAGCCAACTACAGCCTCCTCACTCAAAACACAAATTAAATGCAATTGGAGGCATTAACCCTCTTCAAAATAATCAATCTGAATAATTTGCTGAAAAATATTAGAATGGAACTGGAATCATCTCAAGCATGTCTCTCAAATATTTTGATTACATCAGCTTTCTTTAACCTACTTCACCGTGTATTCATCCACCTTTACTGACCACATGTTGATGTTGCATTCCAGAAGAAACGATCCAAGGATATACTCATTCAGTTACATGGTTAAATCCAGAGACATAATATTCACAATAATTTTTCCCCAAACCCTTTTCATTTCTGCAAATACATTTTAATTGCAATCTAAGCTTTTAAGAACTGGACATTGTTGTTGCGCTTCACGTTTTGTACTTCAATATAAAACATCTGAATTTGTTTTTTTCCCATTTGATGACATTTTCCTGCTTATTTTTTNAAAAAGCTTGGTTGTGCTTTAAATGATATCTTCTAAAATTTTACATTTTACACCCACAATTCGAGGATGCACTATTCATCTTCCAACATACATCTGCTATGAGAATGAAAACAGCTAAACTTTTATAATTTTTTTTAAAAGATCTATCAAACTGCAAACATGTATCTGTCTGCTTCTTCACAGAAAAGATCAGTATTGCAATAGGAATCTTCCTCCTGTATATATCTCTGTATGTGCTGCATGGAGACACAACAAAAATTCTTATACCAGACGGACATAAATCACAGGTTAGACAACTCAAGACGTTAAGATAAAACCTACTGAAATTCCTCCTCTCTCCCCAACAAATTGACCAAATTTTACCCTTCCTCTCTCGAAGGCACTAATGTATGTTACAGAATGACTCACAGGTACAGACCTGCCCTGAGAACCTTTGCTTGTAAGCCAAGGCAGTGAGCATTAGCAGGCTACTTTACACAAAGGCCAGCATAGTTCAGCCCTAATCCACCTTTACATTGTACTCCCAAACAGGTATCAATGGAAGGCCCAAGCATAAAATCCATAAACCTCACTGGAGTGGAGCAACCAATACATCAAAATAAAAATTGTCCCAGTGGGATCTATTCAGAATGTTATCTCAGTGGTTCACTAAAACATCACAACTATGATTATTATTCTGACCAGTGGGGTGATGAAATAGCAGTCAGCAGAGACTGAAATGTAGCCAGAGGATGCGGAGATAAAATAAAAAATCAGAAAAATGGTACAATCTGTGAGTCTCAATTTTTGTAACATGACTGAAACAAAGCTCATCCAATTGGAAAATGTTTGGGCAATTACTTTTAGACTAATTTCAGATCGAGTCATATCCCAGGAGCATTACTCAGGCTATCAAACAAGTAGCAAAAACCTGAGTTAAACGTCATTATCAAGGAGGAAAACAAAAAGTGCCACTCAAGTTCAATATCCAAGTGAGCAACAATATCCAAACTAAATAAACCAAAGAAGATTGTTGGATTTGATGTTTTATACAATGATCAACACAAATCACTGAGGAGATCAGCGCTGAGGGATGTTCTACTACAACAACTTGCATTTATATAGCACCCTTCATGCTGCGTAGCATCTTGGGAGCGTTTAACATACACAAGCAATCGGAGGGGTCCACTCATCACTGTCCAACCCCATTATAACGCAAGCCAGTTTATAATGCATGTAGGTTGTAGAAACACTCACAAGAATGACCGCGGTTAACCGGTCGGTCTCCTGTATCTGTGCTTAAAAGGCTGACCAACCAGGCCTGAAAGTGTGACAATTCTAGTGATGCAATGATGAGCATCGAGTCACAAGTTAGCATAATTGCAATCATGTTCCGGAGGAACCAAAACAATACTCTAAGCCTGTCACAAAGTGCAATCGTGTACTGCAAGTAACCGGTGAGTTAAGGGCAGCGCAGAGACCTGTCATCAGTAATCCCGATGGTTTATGAAATTTTCACACTACTGTATACCTATCAAAACTGTGAAATTACTCCGAGTAGAATATGACATATGTAGTCTGGGGAGTGCACCAATATCTCTGGTGATCAATTTGGGGTTATAGTCCTGGTGGATAAAACGTTTACCACCGGCAGTAGGTGTACAAACTTGAGACTACACACCGGGAAAGGGGGGGGGGAGGGGAGGGGGGGATAAAGAGAAATGTGATCATTGAGCTGCTGCCTCCGATGGTGTCATGCCTGTAGAGAAGGGAAACTGAGCTGAGTGTGCCCTGCCTGCCTGCCCGCAGCGTGCACTTGGGAGAGACCTCCCTACTTGAGTCGCGAACAGGTCCGCAAAAGAGTGCTGCTCAGGTCCAGGGCACTGTTGATGATTGACAGTGCAGTCTGTGCCGCGGCCCAGCGGGGGCGCTGTTCTGACTTTTTTTGGATCGATGTCGGTGCGAAACCCTCGAGATTTTTTTTAAAAAAAATCTCCCATCGCCGTTTACAGTCTGAGCGAGTGCGCCCCGAGCCTCGTGTTAAACGCTCCCCCCCCCCTCCCTCTCTCTCGCTCTCACTCTCCTCCCCCCTCCCCCACCCGTGCCGTAGGCGCCGCGCTGTGCCCCCGCATTTACCAGACAGTGTGGTGTCCGTCAGGTCCTGGTTGGCCGCGCTCCTCGGGAACTCCCTCAGTTTCCTGCCGCTCAGGTTTAACACTCCGGTGGCGGCCGCTTCCTCCAGCGCTCTCTCTACACTTCGGTTCCAGGGGACGGGGCCGCCGCCCGCCCGAGCGCCGCCGAGGCCGTTGAAAACGCCGCATCCGCCCACCGCCCCGAACGAACTGTCCGACAACAGCATCCCCGCCGCCATTACCGGCCCGTGTCAGCAGTGCGCGTGCGCGGGGGGGGCCAAGCACGCGGCGCATGCGCAGGAGGCCAAGCACACTGCGCCTGCGCAGGAGGCCAAGCACGCTGCGCAAGCGCAGAGGCACATGGGCTCTTGGATTTGCAGTGAATCACTCCTGTAGTGCAGTAATAATAATAATCCTTTGCAGTTGATCAGTTGTTGCTGTTGAGTCCTCCCACAGGAATCCTCCCAGCGGAGCATAGGGTATAGATAAAGACAAAATGTCTGTCCCTCCGTCAATCTACATTCCGGATTGGATCTCTCGGTTGCAAGCGAAGCTGCAACGGGTCTTTCTCTCCGGTACAAAATAAAGTGTCAGGGAAAGAAATAGCTTGCGTTTGTATCGACCTGGTCGCACGAAAATATCTGAGCTTCACAATAATTACTATAAGTAAACATGGAAGCCAATATCTAACTAATAGACACGAGTGACCAATTAATCTGGAGTGTTGTTGGCCAGGACAGTAGGAGAAATTCCTTATTCTTTTCAGAGTCAGAGCATTTTTAACATCCACTTGAAGTCCACATAAAATCCACTTCATTTAATGCCTCATACAAAAGGCATCACCTCTGTCAATACACTAGTAGCCTCAGAAGCGTACCAGATTGCAGCGGTGCAGTTGCTTTTTGCCGATGTATAAAAAGTTCTATTTCGATTTACTCAACACAAGTAAAAGGAGAAAATAATTATGGTTACTTAGTTGACGAACTGGACGGCAGCTCTGTGGCACCATACCCCAAGTCATGAATCAATTTGGGGGAGGGATGTTGAGGGATGTGGCTAAAATTGCTTAGGAATTTTTCATCTAGAGTGCAAAGATATCTTTAGATAACTGATAAATTAAACTTAATTTCCTGAAACATTAACACAATGTGGCTTTGCATATACAATCTACATTTTCCTTGTCCACACATGTTTTCCTGCAATACACAACTGGGCTTCTGGCCCATTTCTGATGTAAAACAATATATGTTGCATGCAAGACATTTTAAAGTCACACCCACCATATATACAATGTGCACCTGGGTTCCACACATGACTAGAGCAAACCCATTCGCAAAAGGATCACACTGTTCAACAAGAGCATGGTGTTTACAAATTCAATGAGTTACAGAATTTTCATATTCAACAGCAGCATTTTCATAGGAAATTTGAAAGGTTCAGTCAGGGAAATAATACCCCTCATCCTGCAGAGCAGTTCAGGTTGGAGATGTATAAAATATAAGCATACAGATAATAAAAAAAAGTCTCATGTTAAAATGTGATTTGCTTTTGTCTTGATTTTTAAAAAAATAAACGACCCTTGAGATGAGGAAGCACATAATAAGACAAGACATAGCAAGACAAAACACGCCTAAAATAATTTGCTTACAATTAGGGTCTGGATGCCTTCAGGCACACAGAATGGTTTTCCAAAGCAAGAGTTTCCAAAATTGCAATTCAGCTTCACAGACGACACGTCCCCACCACCAAACTGGCTGGAGTAAAAACCTTGGATAAAGTGCTGTTTTTGTTTCACTACAAACCTAGATTACACTGAGTTTCAGAAGTTAGACTCAGGATCAAGGTTGGGTCTGGAGCTTGTCAACTGCAGCCGTTGGAAATCTAATGAATATTTACTGCTTTTTTTAAAAACATTTTTTTTGAACTGTTTGAAAAGCATTTCAGTTGCCAGAAAAGAGGCACATAGATACAAAAGGCTTTTTGAAAGTAGGACACAACAGAGCAGACAGAACGCTTTTTACAAAAATTGTGAAACTTGCAAAGTTTAATTAAAAAAATGTTTTTTGATTGAAACTCCAAGATGTCAAAAATACTGAATTGTAGGCTCTCAAATGTCTGCTGAATTTATACATTTCGTTCACAATGAATAGCATCCCCGGAAAAAAACAATTCAGTCTTTGTAATCAGACATTAACATCAACGTTCATTTAACATCATTTCCTAGTCAAAAACTTTATAACATAATCCCAATTTCAGTTGTTCCTCTGGATGGCTACTGTACAATGGTCCTTATAGCAGTCAAGGTCACAGTGTCAGCTCAGGGCAGTTAGTCACTCCAGAAACCCATCAATAGTCTTCGCTAAAACGTTACTCATCTATCTCACGGTTACAAAGCGTCCACCTTTGCATGAAGTGTCTACTGTCCTCCGTTCCTTCAGAATTGCAAATCGTTCATTCAAGGTGATCCCGGTCTGTAAGGAAAGATAAATTAAATGAGCTTTTTTAGAATATCAAAATACGTTTCACCCCTGAATAATCCCTTGTAATGGGTCAGACCTGGTTTCTATGCAACTCTGTAAAACTGAGCCATAATTTCTAGGAAGGTCCCAATATTGATCTCCAATCTGTGTTGAATTACCTCTCACACAGATGGCACTCAAGGGAGCTACAAATGGTTTCAGGATGTAGGTTTAAAGAAAAAGGGAAAAACAGGGAGGAAACAAGTCAACACTAGATAAAGCAGCCAGAATGATTCACTAAAGCCAGCATAGTGTGGTGTCAACAAGGTCCTAAATGAAGATGTGCAGATCCAAACCCACATCCTCTTTCTCTGTAGGTTCAATATGCAGAGCTTCTGCACTGTCCTGGCCTCAAGCCTATGCATGCTCCAATGTTCATATAGAATGTGCCTCCAACCTCTCTGAATATTTATCAGAAATGTCCAAAATTATGCAATGGATTTTCACAATAGTTTCAATGCCCTTCTGACACAAACCAGTAAGCAAGCTCTCATTAAATATCTAAATACTAGAGAGAGAGATAGAATGGCAGCAACAAATCACATGACAAGTAGGAGATTAATGTAATCTGTAGATCAGACTGGGTTTCTCAACAGTTCACATGATTCCTCAGTCAGAATCCTGCTCTTTCTACTCAAGGCAGTATTTCCCATTTTTTTTAAAGAGTGGTGTATAGTTGTGATATTACACTGTTATACTGTTAGGATGAGGTTCTTTAAAATTCCAAGCAAAACCATATTTTCGAATTGTGTTGAAACACTGCAATACTGAACAAGAAGAAAAAAATACACTTATATAGTGCCCTTCAAGTTGGAAAGACTTCCCAGGGCACTGGATGATCAGGGGTTTTGGACCCGAGCTGGGAGTTGGGGTCAGAAGTGGGGGAGGGAAGGGTGGGGTGGGAGAGTGACCGAAGCACGGTTGAAGAGGAACGTCTTCAGACAGGACTTGAAGGAGGCAAGAGAGGGGGTGAGGCAGAGGGATTATGGGCTAGAGTTTTAGAGTGTGGGGGCAGAGATGCTGAATAGCTGACAGCCAATGGCGGGGCAGGAAGTGCGGGTGACCTGAAGCAGGCTGGTGTACAGACAGGCTGATATGGGGTTATGAAGTTGGAGTTAGGGGGGAGCAAGACCGTGGACGAACTTGAAGGTAAGAACACAGGTTTTTTACTCGAGTCTCTGAGGAATGGGGAGCCAGTGAAGCCGGGCAAGAAAGGGGGTGATAGGTTCCCTGAGAGTTCTGAATAATCTGCAGCTTGTGGAGGAAAGAGTTGGGAAGTCCAGTGAGCAGATAGTTGGTGTAATCAAGCCGAGACGTAATGCCCTCGGTGAGAGGCATTGGCGGAGGCGGGCAGAGGTGTGGAAAGACGGAATGGGTCAGGGAACGAATGTGGGGTTTGAGGGATAGCTAAGGGTTGAAAAGGACATCGAGATTTTGTATTGGTTCAGTGAGGTGAAGAGTGCAGCCATGAATGGTGAACATGAAGTCAGTGTCACATAGTAAAATTGGAATGGAGGCGATCCCAGAATTAATTGAACTAATTTTAACTGAGTCAAATGGAACATGTGAGAAATTCATATTATTGCAAATGGTCACAGATGACAGAGATTTGAAATACGGGGATGATCACTGGATTTCTGAACATGTTTCTCTGGACAGATTAAAAGCTAATGAATACCTGAGTTGATTCTAGGACATTATTGATTAATAATAAACAAGTTAATTTAGCTGGATTTTATTAGTCAGTACACTAATCAAGATGAACCACATGGAAGCAAATCTTTCAATTGGCTATGTAGTCAGTGAGTATATAGATTTTCAAAGACTACTTTTGTTATTTCAGTGAATCAAAAATGGGATATGAAATTGGGCAGAAAGTAAATATAAATTGTTCCATTTCATTCCCTACAACTGTGCACATATTCCCTAAATTATTTTATTTGAAGTTTCTCTTCCCTCCAATGCCAAACTTATTTCCTCTTTGAGTTTCATAAATATTATTGCAAGAATTCTTGCTTACTGTCAGATAAAATCAGACTCGTTTAAATGCAAACCATATGCTGGCAACTAACTAGATCAAATCCGACCAAAGCTGCATCAAAAAGGGGATGCAAATCCAGTAGGCACTGAACAACTGGCAACATGTAGATAAATCATCTCCCAGGTTTGCGACAGTCGACATAAAGTTGCCAACTGCTTCAAAAGAGATGGCCATGTTTGAACACCTGGTTTGTTAAAATTCAGGGATCTAGTATAAAAGTTTGATAAGGAGACCTGTTTTCCAACACTGTTGATATCAAACTCCAGAGAGACTCCTTTGGGCGGCTCTTTCTTTTCGCCCGACTCCTTTTTTATTGTAAATGGAATTAAAGGGGGCCGTGTGATCCGGAATGACTGAGAGCTGGAGAAAAATCCAAAAATAAAACTTCAGATTACTTGTGTAAACGTCACGACAAACAGCTTGTAGATTGAATCAATGCTATAACTTTAAACCTTTCGCAATAACTAACAAATTTTAAACACTAAATCTTAAATATAAATCCCCCAATTCGGATTAATTCCCAAGTGGGGCGAAAACGTAAGCAAGTTTCCTTATTGCATATGCCTCTGTTTATCTATCAGTAAGTAGGTACCCAGTTGTTAGCTGATTGGCAGATTGCTTTCCAGGGGTAATCCTCAAGAAAAAATGTCACTCAATCTACAACTGTTTGTGGGATACTCCTGTGTGCTGCGTTTCGCACACAAAATACCGTCACTCCACTTTATAATATATTCTGTGAAGCGCTTTGAGGTATCTCAACGATGTGATAAAGCACTATATCAAATGCATTATTATTTAATGTATCTTTACTCAAAGTACAGACTTTGCATCCAAAGTTTTCAAACTGTTATTTTCCCATGATTGTGTTAACTGTACCGCAGCAGGAGTCATGACAAAGAGAGAAAACAGAGGGCAGAAATAAGAAAATGTTTCGTACACTGGTGGGGAGCTTGCCGAAGGGTTCTGAATGGACACGGTTAAAATTCCTCCATTGGTGCTGGGAACACGGCCACTGAAAGAGGCAAGACACATCTCAGTAACATTGGTCGCTTGTAACAGAACAGGAAACTTTCAACCATGGCCCAAACCTGCTATAGCTTAACTCTCTTCATCCCCAACTGAATCATACTTTTCATTTACATTGTATTTTGCCCTCAACGCCCTCACGACCTTGCTCCTTCCGACCTCTGTGACCTGCTAACGCCAGATCAACCTGTAAATCCCACCACTCAGCAGGCTCTGTCCTACTCCAACCCTGGCCCACCCCACCATCGGCAGGCATGCCTTCAGCCTCACTGCCCCCACCCTTTGGATCTCCATCTCAGTCCCTTTGCCTTGCTCCCTCCCTTACCTCAAGACCTTCCTCTTCGACCGTGCCTTAGGCCACCCTCCTACCCCTACCCTCCCGATCCCAAACCCCTGCTCGGGTCCAAATCCTTGACTGTCCAGCGCCTTGAGACGTACTCCTGACGTGAAAGGCGCAATACAAATATAATTTGTTGTATTATTACAAGGTAATGTTGTTGTTTTGGGGGAAAAATAACCCGCTCCTTGTTCTTGCAAAAGGATGCAATAGATGAATGCCCAGCAAAACCTGGCTCATTACAGTACCTAGTCCACAATTACATGGCCCCCTCCAGTAATTAGTTCTTGCATGCATGCCTATATATCCTCTTCCCTTATCCCACATATCATTACAGATAGTGTTCACCATTTGAATGACCTACTGATTTGCTGCAGGGGAACTGGAGGTGGGCGGCCACCTGGAAAACAAACAGAAAAAATAAATAAGCCACAGCACCTGACATCAAGCACAACCCATGGGCTACTTTTAAACAGAGCATTGAAAATTATCACAGGAAAATTAGTGCCCCTCTCATAAGTCCTGTATTTGCAATATTTTTTGGCAGAGGTGTATGTGCGCGGGAGCGGGGTGGAAAGATTATGAATTCCCTCCTGCAAAGAACACCCAGCATGTGTTCTCTGCCACCTAAGCTAGAAGTGGAAACGAAACCCAATGCGGTTTCTAGAAGAGTATTATTTTTCCTTCAGCTCAGACACATTCCACACCTAAACACTCAAATCTAAGTTTATTGCATTGAACGGTTTCCTCACAACTTACGATTGTGCTGTTTTCTTAGCAGCTGTTCCTTTCAGTTCCTGGCCAGTCTGCATATGCACCTCGGTTCAACAAAACACCGGTTACTTATGGATTTCAGATCAAAACAGACAACACTGAACAAATGACACGACTGGAGTGAAATTGATAAAAAAATGGTGACCAGGACAGATTCATAGAGAGAAACGGTTTAGCAGGAAGTCTTATTTTAAAACCAAACACTAGCTGTATTCATGTTTTACCCAGGATCTCTCACAGTATGAGTCATTGGACCATGCAAGGGAACATTGTTGGATTTTCCCCTCCCTAACTTTGTGAGGTTAATTGATCAGCTAGCTCAGCACAGGCTGGGGATAGAACCGGGGACTTACTGGTCTGTATGGCTGGATTTTCTGTAAAGGAAAGGCGCTAGAAGAACCTTCTCAGGGCTTTTATGCTTGCTATAACAATTTCACTGCACTTTGCACCAAACATCTGCCCAGTGGAAAACAGCAAACATTCCAGTACAAGTGGAAAACTGCCACCATCAAAATTAAACACGCATGTTGTTCACCTCCTAGTGATCCTATCTGCATTCCCAACCTTTTCATGCAAATTAAATAAACGGTAACACATTGCAATGAAACCTCCTATGACCATGACGTGGACAGACCTAGACTACTTTGCTCAAGCAGTCGAAGCTGTAACTTTTAATTCCATACCTTTAGGCCTCTCTTTGATAGATAGGTTGCCTGGCGTGCTTCTTTATTTTGCTGCATTTGTGCTGACATCCTGGGTAAGCTGGTCTGCACAGGATTCCTGCAATTTATATTGCGAGAACAAAGTTTAGGGAGCAAAATAATATCTTTATACACCTAGGGATCCCCACAACTGCTGCAGTTTCCTGTTTCTCAATGATTACTTGAGATTGGTTTATTGCCATTATCTGAATTTGTCACCCATTTTAAAATTAATTTTAGTTCGGCAGAAATGCACTTTAAACATAGCTGAATGGTGTATTTGATGAGGAATTTTTGTTTGCTATGGCAGGATTGGGCCATGGTTGAACATTTTCTGAAGAGCCTTTATTCTCAATATCCTTACACAACGTTTCTCCCACACATCCACCTTCCCACTTTATACATTCTTACATACATACACTCTTAACGTGAACTCAAACTTTTTACTCCAGATTACTTTCTCCAAGTCAATTCAACCACTTCAAGGGTAACTTCAGAGCCTTTGAACTAGAACCAGACTCCTTTGTAAATTCTTCCATCACAGGATTTTAAACATTGAAGTGAAGGTAAGGAAGGAAGAATAGTTAAAACATTAGCTTTGGAGTGATCTCTGCATAGATGTTATTGTGGTGAGTTGAGATGAAATGCCAACAAATTTATTAAAAAAAGCGCTTTGAGATTTTACACAATTAAAAGACATACATAGTTACAGCAGTTGGTAGTTCACATGAGGAAAGGGGATGCTTTCAGCTGGTGCTGGGAATCACTGTCAGCACACCACATCCAGAGGGAACAGACAGAAGCAACACTTGGGTCTTCGACAGGACAAGAGCAGACACCTGGCAATGCTCTCACAAGTTTGAGGCAGCATGCCATTCTATCCATTTGCGAATTAACTCACAAGGGAAGTCGGTGAAGAGGGGAAAGTGTGAGACAGATCCTGTTCCTCCCAAACTGTTGTTACTAGTGAATTAAAGAGAATCTGGCCTTTAAGAAAAGATGTGAAGTGATAAGATTCCTTGTACCCTCCCCTTGGACATTGCCAAGGTTCAGCAGAGCTTATCCCATGGGTAAAGGATCAATAACCAGTCATTACCATAATGACATTTTCCTATATTCAATAACATCAGTGTTAAGCCATTCACCAAGGAATGTATTCTAGAAGAAGGAATCCACAGCAAACTATACAATTAGGCAGATCCAAGAGTATGTAAAATCAATCAGCTCACCATATAAGAAGGAATCCCTCCCTGTTAAACAGTTCTGAGTCTTGGACAATATTTTCTCATCTTATTTAAATAGTTTGTATCCTGCTTGAGAAAATCCTTTAAAATAACATGAAAGAGTAGAATCTGCGTCCACAGTGAGCAACTACTCTCCAAAAGACGATGGGCCATTTAAAACCATTGGCAAACATTGACAGCAGTCAAGAGGCCTCAGTCCTCCAGTCTAGCAAGAGGAAAACAAATTAGTCAGATTTATCGCTCCTAAAATACAAGTAGATATTGACGGAGGTCTGGGTCAAGATCAGTCATGATGGCTCCCACCAGTCAAACAACTTGCCAAGTTCCCTGTCCAAAATCATACATAAAGAATAACCATTGGGGAAAGATACAGGCGGGCACCTAATGGAATCATATCCCAGCAAGTCTTCCCTTCAGGAGACGAGGGGAGAAAACTACAGAGAATAAATATAAACATTGTCAGATGTCGACTCACCTCCTTTTGAACTGGTTGGGACGCCACAATGACACAATTGGTCTCCTCTGCCCCTCATTCTGCCTTAGTGCTATGTTGTTTCTCTGAAGCAGAGATCTTGGTCTCTGCACAGCCTGCTGCAATTGGGTAAAATAAATGAAAATCAAATATACAAAGCCTGCAGGGAAGATTCCCACTTACAAATAAACTTAGCTTTCTCTGGATTTCACTTCCTTCGCAATTCACAGTTCTTTTCCATCTTTCAACCATTTTAGCCACAAAACTAGTTTCTTCCAACTGCTCCCAGACAGCTGCAGTAAAAAAAACAGGACAAAAGGAAGAGCAAACAGGCACCAACCATTTTACATTGTAACTGCACCTTCTGGTGGCAGTAACCAGGCATTACAGCACAAGGACAAAGATAATTCCTGTTGATCCAGGCCTATACCAGTGCAACTTTGAAATCCTGATTTTGTCTGCGTGTACCAACATTAAAATTTAACTTGAGGTGCTATGGGGGTAACAAAACTTAGCACTCCTTCTGCAGCCAGTGGCTCACTCAATGCTTGAAATATCGGACATGAGCTTGAGTCTACAACCCCATGTCACCCCCCAATTGTAAGAGATAAAAAAAACACTTAGTTCTGGTCTACCAGTAAGAGCAGCTCTCGACTACTCTAGTAGATTCTAGGCCTGATTATTCTTGGCCGAAACACACAGTACTGAAAAGGCCATAATGACAAAAAGGAAACTTACCTTGTGGTTTAGTGTAGATCGATTTATGGTGTTCATCCCTCTCCTCAGCAATGATGCCTTTCGTGCTGCCAGGCCAGTTATTACACCCTGAGGTCGTCGCCGCAATGGTACAAAACCTCTCCTCTTTTCCAGTGGTGCCTGCCTGTTCACAACTGTCCCTGTAATGCAAATATTATCCTCAGTTGCTGTCTTTGAGGCTGAATAGTTTTCCTCAGCACACAAGCGAGGCAGAACGAAGTATGTTTCAGGTCCTCTATTCCGTAGAAAAAGAGTTTGAACCAATCACTCAAAATTCAATCGACAGTGGATTGCAACTCTTCGCCTGATTCATAATTTTATTAAATTTTTTGAAGATCGCCTTCAAGACTTTCTACTTTAGCCAGCTATAAGAGCTCCAGGAAGCAGTCCATTTAAAGGCAAATGAATCAAAAAAAATCTATCCTCAGCTCTCGAGTTTTCAAAATAGCATTATTAAACAATGCTAAGATTAAAAAAAATCTTGCCACTTGAATTATAAAACATATTTGCACATCAGAGTGGAGACAAATGTAGCAAAGACAAATACCACAGATTTCACCCCCAGTGTCTGCAAAATTTGACAATTGGCCAGTTTTGGGTTTCCCAGTCTTAAAACTGTTAACATTTTAACTTCTGAATTCAGAGACTTGGCAATGGTCCAGCTGAGAGATGTTCATACCAGATGTTATTTATAGCAGACATGATGTGTTTTTCTAATGCTATTTCAAGTATCTTTGAAATACTTAGGCAATTTGATTCTCAAATAGAATTGGACCCCACTATTGGGGAGGTATGGTTATAGTAAATGCTTTGAGGCATTTCAGCAAGTGATCAGTCACTACTTCAAATGCAAGGATTATTACTACTATAATAGTGTTACCGACAGTAGACCCACATACCAGAAGCTCAGTACAGTTCTGGTGTTGAGGGAAGAATAAGTTTAGGATATCAACAAAAAAGCTATTAGCTTTTTGTCAGACTTGTGTGGGATGTAAATTAACAGAATGTGTAGAACTACATTAAATGGATCATCAACAATGTAATTTTTTTATTGTTGTAACTGTATTTGTAGAACTGGAACAAGTTAGACATTTTTAACTATCGAGAAGTTTAGTTATTTAGCCATTGTACTATGAGAGGAGCAAGTTGTGTACGTACCAGGTGGGTGATATGATTGTATATTCATTGGTAGGTACTGCAGCAAATGAGCTTCAGAGCCAATTTCTTGAAACTCAGCTTTTCTTTGATAAACCAGGTGGAGTTTGACAGATATGAAATCTGTTACAATGCTAAAGAGTTTCCAGACCAGATTAAAAATTCCACATATGCACGCCACCTTAACATGGAAATCCTGCATCTGGAATGGAATGCACCCTGCTTACCAAGGCTTGAGGACCCCACAGTGTGCTGGTGATCAATCAAATAATACCACATAATTTAATGGATGAAAAGGCGTCAATCGGGAAGAATCACTGCTCCCAGTGGAGGTCTGCCCCTCCATGTCCAGCCGATGAGCCAGGCTGGCTGATCGATCAACAGTGTCTCAGAGTTTTGCAGACCCGCCTGTCGCAGGAACCAGACTGACAAAACAATCCCAAAGGGTTGATTCAATTCCAACGCTACTTTGTTGAGCACATGTCCCTGGAGTCAACTCAGCTCCAAAGAGACCACGCTTACCTTGGAATAAGCGGCAACAGCAGCTGTTATGCACAGGCATAAGAGTGGAGATTTGGCTTTAGCATCAACTCTTAATGAACTGATTTGGTCCTTATTCTTTGAAGGACCAACAGACAGGTCTGCTTGTTATTGTAAACTTGAGCATACTGCAGAGAATCCTCATTGGTTTTAAATACTCCCAAGTCTTCCAGGCTCTGGACTGGTAGGTCCAGTCACCAGGCTAGACTGTGGGCCAGAACCTTTGTGAAAGAGAAATCTTTATTGCTTAAGGTGGTTTGAGGTCAGTCAGTAATGTTTCCAGTGGGATTGTAGCACCGCCGATGCCATTTACCATATCGTTGCGGGATTCCACGCCAGTTGCCCATCCTCCTCTGCTGAACCTTAGGCCACTGGGTTTCATTTAACGTTGGAGTCCTTCTCAGTGGCACAGCCCTTTTCACATTCC
This sequence comes from Callorhinchus milii, assembly GCF_018977255.1. Taxonomy (NCBI): domain Eukaryota; kingdom Metazoa; phylum Chordata; class Chondrichthyes; order Chimaeriformes; family Callorhinchidae; genus Callorhinchus; species Callorhinchus milii. Next base: position 9,543,115 of record NW_024704752.1, on the reverse strand, counting down.
ACTGCTGTTTATTCAATTTAATTATATCATCTGCAATAGAAAACACAGAAGATGTATCAAGTGTGTGGTGCAGATAGATACTCCTGGAGTCCCTTTGATATGGTTAAAACTAACCAAGGTGACGGGCTAAATGACTGCAATCCCATCAGGGGTTCTCAAAGGCCGGATGATAGTCCAGAGCCAAACTGTCACTTTGCTGCATCTAACTTCAGCTAACCCCATGCCCTTCTTAGCCTCTTAGTTTCTAAGTATAATCGCCTTTTCCAGACATACTCAAAATTGGCTTCTCTCAGAGCCTGTAAGAGCAGGAGTGGGCAATTATTTTGGCTGGCAGGCCACTTCATGAGTTTTGGTAAGCTTCGCGGGCCACACACTTAATACAGATACAAATAATAATCCTTGCATTTGATATAGCGCTTTTCACGTCTTCCAGACGTCTCAAAGCGCTTCACGGAATATGCTGTAAAGTGAATTGATTGCATATTAGTGGGCGAAACGCGGCAGCCAATTGCGCACAGCAGTGAGTGTCCCACAAACAGTCATGGATTGAAAATGACAATTTATTATTATTTTGTTTTTTGGAGGGATTATTATTAATAATTAATAATAGCTCAAAATTAAGTCTTACACTCGTACATGCATAAAATAGTCTATATAATTGACATTCATTAAAATTAAGTTAAATAAAAACAACTCATTGAGCAGACATTTATTCAATATTTATTCATTTATTCACATATTGATGAGAATGTGAGAAGCTCACTCAATGGGAAGAATGAAAGCGCCGATAATCGTTAACCAGACAATTGAAGTCAGGCATCGTCTCTGTTGTTGCAAATGTGGAGTACTGCTGCAAGGTGGTCATCAGTCACCACAGATCCACGTTTTGATTTATTGAATTTCATCACAGAAAAAGTCTCCTCGCATATGTATATTGATCCAAACAGCACAAGCATCCTCCGGGCATTTTTTGAAAGGTATATTCATTAAGAGGCGTAAAAACTGGGAAGCGGCACTGATTTGAATTGCTCCGCAAGCAATGGATCAAATTGCAGGTCAATAAACTCAAGTTGGAGGTCAAATGGGGCTTTGTCAACATCAAATAAGAAAAAAAAGGTCATTTTTCATCAAAATGAAATCCTGGAATCGGCGAGAAAATTCAGCATGTAAGTCAAGTAGTGATGAAGTATAGTTTTTGAGGCTTTGATTGCTAACAGTAATCTGCTGCAAAGTTGGAAAGTGGGCAAACTGCCTGTTTCCTATCTGACGTGATAAAAGAAATAATTTCGTCATAAATGACTTGACACTGCAATACAAATCGTGCACAAAGGTCCCCTTCCGTTGCAGTTTTGAATTCAGTTCATTCATGTGGCCCATGATATCAAAGGCAAATGCGAAATCAGAGAGCCAATTCGTATCATTCAGCTGTGGGAAATCCGAATCTTTTTGTTTCATGTCCAAAAATAAATCAATTTCTGCTCTCAGTTCCCACACTCTTTTCAAGACCTTTCCTAAACTAAGCTATCTTACATTCGTGTGATACAGAACATCTGTGTGCTTGGATTCCAATTCCTCAAGCAGAGTTACAAATTGCCTGTGGTTTAATCCTCTTGCTCGAATGTAGTTCGAGCCTGCTCCAGGTCCCCCGATCCACCTGCCCCACCATTGGCGGAAGAGCCTTCAGCCACTCTGCCCCCAACCTCTGGAATTCCATCCCCCCAGTCACTCCGCCTCACCCCCTCCTTAGACTCCTTCAAGTTCTGCCTCAAGACCCTCCTCTTCGACCATGCCATCGGTCACCCCCCTTCCCCTCCCTTCTCCTGCCCCCCGACCCCAGCTCGGGTCTGAAATGTTGTACACTGTCCAGCGACTTGGGATGTCCCCCCGACGTGAAAGACGCTATACAAATTGTTGTAGTTTACCACTTTTGTAACTGTGTCCATGACATTGCTCAGTTACAGAGGACCTCTTGGTATAGAATTTCAAATGCAGTGTAGAAAAACAATATTCTGTTCTGGATTTGTTTCTTTGATTTGATCTTGAATTCTTTTCAATAACTCAACATTTTTGCCTGTCAGATTTGGGCTTCTATCGGTCGTCACATTCACCAATTTTTTCCACTCCACTCCTAATTTTAAGATACTTATTTACTGCCTCCAACAAATCTTCTCCAGATGTCGTATCTTTCATTGACTGCATTGATGCCAATACTTCTGTGAGCTCACCATGTTTGGTGATACCTCAAATTATCAACTGGGCTGGTCTTTGACATCACAAATCTCATCGAGTACCAGTGAAAAACATGCAAAATTGCTTACTTTATTTTTTAACTGCAGATACAAGTTCTCAAGAGATATCCTTGACGCGTCTCAGAATAGTTTGACAAGCTAATGTTATTGAGCTGGTTTTTCTCGTCTGGGCATAAAATCGAGACAGCATCAACCATACATTCCTTTATAAATTCTCCTTCAGAGAATGGTTTGCTGTTCTTGGCGATTTTGTGTGCAATCACATAGCTCACTCTTGTAATCTCATCCTGGAACCAAATTCTTTTGTGAAATTCTTTGCTCTTTTTGCATTCGAACAGCCATCAGCTTTCTTTCCTTTTTCTTCGGCAGAAACGTTCTTATATTTGCAAGCATGTTTGCTCTCAAAAAGGCGATTCAAGTTGTAGTCTTTGAGCACTGCCACACTTTCTTTGTAAATGAAGCGCACAGCTCTTCCACCCACACTGGTAAAAGAAAATTTAGAAGTCCATTCTTTGTTGAATATTCGGCCTTCAGCGTCCACTTTCCGCTTCTTTGATAAACTCATTACGCATTAACGTCCTCTTCAGTGAAAGGTATTGCCGCGGTTGCTGTGCTTGCGTGTTTGAAAATTTACCGATCCGTACATTTCTGACATCAGACTGATTCAACACTTAAGGGAGCGTGCGCACAACTAAGCAGTGTGATTGACTGATGTTCCCGGTCTGATTCAAATGCGAAATTTGTGGAGAAAAAAATCACTTTAGCAATTAAAAATCGATGTAAAAAATGTAAGGGACGCATTTAAAACTGATCCTTTCTGGGACTGAACAAACTATAATTTTTTCTATTACTAGACACAACGATGGGCAGGATAGAATCATTTGGTGGCTGGATACGGCCCGTGGGCCATATTTTGCCCACCCCTGCTGTAGAACATGCATTCCAATCAATAGCCCAGGGTCAGGGGTAGGGCAATGCCACTGAACCACTGTATTGCTCAGTCTTTTAATTTAGGAGACAAACTGTCAATATCGTTCTCAAGCTATATAACTCGATCCTCTGCTCAGATGTTTTCATTCTTGGATAAATCACTAGACAGCAACAGGATCAGTAGAATAAAGATAGAAAAAGAATCAATCTCAAAACATTTATCCAATTTGGGGTGAGGTTTTACAAATACCGTTTACTCCCCAACTAGCTCCAACTAATTTCCTTTCTTCCTCTTCAAGTGGCCCTTTCCCAGAAAAATTCTGAATATAAAAGAACTTGTGGAGTCCTGTAGCTCAGCACTTGCTTGGGCAAGTTTCCTTACTCCACACAGAGCCTAATAATAATCCCTCCAAAACAAAAAAATAAAAACAAATCGGTCATTTTCAATCTACGACTGTTTGTGGGACATTGCTGTGCGCAATTGGCTGCCGCGTTCGCCCACAAATGTACAGTCAATTCACTTTACAGTGTGTTCTGTGAAGCGCTTTGGGACGTCCTCCGGTCGTGAAAAGCGCTATATCAAATGCAAGGATTATTATTATTATTATTTTTAAATGCTGACTCCAGAAGCTTTCAGCAACGGGATCCCAACGCTTGCGATGCACTCTTGTGGAGTTTCTCATCCACAACATTTCCCAAGGCTGCGTTTTGGAGACTCGACGAAGAAGACACCCACACCCCCCACCGCCCCCATAGAGGGGAAGGGCCAGCAATGCGTTAAATAGATGGGGGGGTAAGATCCAGAGCTCATCCAAGTTCAGTCCCTCTGCTTTAACTTCTGCAGCGTCTCCTTTACATTACAATCTTAACATTTCCTGAGTTCATTTTGACATTAATAATAATCTTTGCGTTTGATATTCGCGCTTCATCTCGTCTTCCGAGACGTCTCAGGGCGCTTCGCAGGATAGACTGTAAAATGAACCGACTGTATACGCTGTGAACACGGTGAGGGATGAGCTGAGAGGGGTTTCTCGACTGAATATATTCGGGGTTTGGGCCTCGGAGCCCTTTCAAAAAAAAAAAACAACAACCCTCCGGTACCGACACGGGGTCCAGGACTCCCTCCGCACTACCCTTTTTTTTTTAACCGGGTCCCTCCGCAACTCGAGGCCGAGGCTCCCCGAACACTACAGGCCTCATCCGTGTCATCCAGAATGTGTGGGGTGTGGGGGGGTCAGACCGCGGGCCCGTCCGCTTACCCAGAGACATGTCGATCTTGTCCAGCCTGGTGCCGCTGGCCGCAGCGGGACGGGCCGCGCTCCCCGCCCTGGCGACGCTCCGGTTCATCCCGTCCGTTTGTCTCTCCGCCGGCGGGTGAAATCGACAGCAACCGCCAGTGACGCCGTCAGTGCGTGCCCGTGACCTCATCACGCAGCCGACGCGTGACGTCCCACCCACCCACGCACCCACGCATTCTGGGATTTGTAGTCCAGGCACCCGGATTGCTGCCACTGAGAATAAAACATCCCAAAGTACCTTGTTTGTTTTGGACAACGACGTCGATCGGGAATCCAGCTTAACACGTTGCATGTTAAGCAATAAGCTAAGCTCGGCAGCACAAGCGGCAAGGACGACTGGTTGTTGGGTTGGGAAGAAAATAAGAAGAATAATCCTTGCACTTCAGTCTCGCGCCATATCGCATCATTGAGACGTCTCAAAGCACTTCACAGGAGCGTAGTGATTACGTATTTGGAGGTGAATGCGACAGCTGATTTGCGCACCACAACGTCCCACAAAGAGCCAAAAAGCGAACGACCAAATTTATTTGTGGGGGTAATTGATGGCCAGACACCGAGAGAAACTCCCTTCTCTTTTTGAATAGTGCCAACATCTATAACAATAATAATATAATCCTTGCATTTGATATAGAGCTTTTCACATCTTCTCGACGTCTCAAAGCGCTTCACAGAATAGACTGTAAAGTGAATTGACCGTATATTTGTGAGCAAAACGCGGCAGCCAATTGCGCACGGCAGTATCCCACAAGCAGTCGTGGATTGTAAGTGACCAATTTATTATTGTTTTATTTTGGAGGGATTATACGTGTGGAGTAAGGAAACTTGTCCAAGGTTTCGCCCTGCCTGGAATTAAACCCAGGTGTCTTGCTTGCAAAGCGAGTGTTGTAACCACTGAGCTACAGGACTCCACCTGAGCAGCGGTGGGCAGACAGCGCAGGGTGGCCCTCTAAGGCTGAAAGCCATGGTGTTCTGGAAATATAGTAATCAAAATAATAAATTCCTATTTACTACAGAATGTTGCTATGTCGGCAAAAACACAGATCATTTAAGAGGTTTGAATGGGGGAGGAGGGAGGAAGGAAGGAAAGGAATAGACCTTGGGGAGGAAATGGAGAGAGAGGAGCGGAGAATAGTGGGGAGGGGGTGTAATAATAACGACAATAATCCTTGCATTTGATGCTTGCCTTATCATGTCGTTTAGACGTGAGTCTCAAAGCGCTTCATCACAACAGCGAGACGAAAGATGACCACGGTCCATCCAGTTCCCCTTCCACCATCCTGTCCGTCGCATGCACATGTCATGTCCCGAACTACAGACTGTATCACACGATATCATTTCCTAAAAGAAATCTATCCAATTGGCTTTACAACAGCGTAATAATAACAATAATAATAATCATTGCATTTGATATAACGCCTTATCACGTCTTCCAGACGTCTCCGAGCGGCCTTCTCCGAGCCCACCGCGGAGCGAATCGACTGTGCGTTTCGCAGGCGAAACGTGTCCGTCCGTCCCCGCAAACAGCGGCGGATGGACCGAAGCGACCGCACGCTTGGTTTCATTTAAACAAGGCCGCCAAACAAACCCATTATCTTCCCGACACCATTCCTTCACAGAATACACTGCACAGTGGAGCTGACCGACCCACCGACCGACCGTGTGGCTCGGTGGGCGGAAAGGACAGAGACAACAAGAGATGGAGGCGGTTGGTTGGTTGGTTGGGCGGAGCTGTGGTGGGGGCGGGCGGGCGGTGCGGGCTGTTGGGCGGGGCTGGAGCTGTTGGGCGGGGCTGGAGCTGTTGGGCGGGGCTGGAGCTGTTGGGCGGGCTGGAGCTGTTGGGCGGGGGCGGGGCTGGAGCTGTTGGGCGGGGCTGGAGCTGTTGGGCGGGGCTGGAGCTGTTGGGCGGGCCGGTGCGGGCTGTTGGGCGGGGCTGGAGCTGTTGGGCGGGGCTGGAGCTGTTGGGCGGGCGGTGCGGGCTGTTGGGCGGGGCTGGAGCTGTTGGGCGGGCGGTGCGGGCTGTTGGGCGGGGCTGGAGCTGTTGGGCGGGCGGTGCGGGCTGTTGGGCGGGGCTGGAGCTGTTGGGCGGGCGGTGCGGGCTGTTGGGCGGGGCTGGAGCTGTTGGGCGGGCGGGGCTGGAGCTGTTGGGTGGGGGCGAGTGAGTTCTGCTGACAGGCGGCGGATCCAGGCTCCGGGGAGGAGGCCGCGATTGACGGGGCCGGGAAGCGCCGTCAGGCGGTCCTGAGGCAGCGGCGGCTGCGGGGGCCGCCGGTCGGGAGATGCTGTCGACGGCGGGAGAGAGTCCGTGGCAGTTGGAGGCGGAGAGCAGGTACCGGGCCGGGCCCGGGCCCGGGGTTTACTGCTGATGTCGTGCCTCGGGTTCCGACCCCCGGTGTGGGGGGAGGGAGGGAGGGAGGGAGGGGGTTGGTCTCTGTGTCAGTGTCTCGGCTCCCGGTAGTCCAGTGGGAAAGGCTGCGGTAACTGGACTGGTCTCCGGAGCTCAGAGACGCTGCCCACAGCGGGGAGGGCGCTAGAGAAGTGCAAGTTGTTGTTGTTGTTGTCCCTGGACTGACCCCACCCCACCCTCACCCCCTCACCCCCCCCACCACCCCCCCACCCCCCCACCCTCACCCCCCCCCACCCTCACCCCCCCACCCCAGGTCTCCGATCCTCAGATCAGTGGGATCTCGACCGTAACCTTTGGTCAACCTCTTACCTGTACCCCCCCCCCCACCTGCCCTCCCCCTCCACCCTCCGCACCGCCCTCCACCCTCCGCCCTCCGCACCGCCCTCCCCCTCTGCCCTCCACACCGCCCTCCCCCTCCACCCTCCGTGCCGCCCTCCCCCTCCGCCCATAACACCGCCCTCCCCCTTCCCCTCTGCCCTCCACACCGCCCTCCCCCTCCGCCCTCCCCCTCTGCCCACCACACCGCCCTCCCCCTCCGCCCTCCCCTCTGCCCACCACACCGCCCTCCCCCTCCGCCCTCCCCCTCTGCCCACCACACCGCCCTCCCCCTCCGCCCTCCCCCTCTGCCCTCCACACCGCCCTCCCCCTCCGCACCGCCCTCCCCCTCCGCACCACCCTCCCCCTCCACCCTCCGTGCCGCCCTCCCCCCCGCCCTCCCCCCAACCTCCCCGCCGCCAATCCCAAACACCAGCTCGGATACGGATCCCTGACCGTCCAGCACTTTAGGAGGTCCTGACCTGAAAGGCGCTAAGACACATGTAATGTGTTGTGGCTGCCCGGGCTGGTCCCCAAGGTCAGTCCTCGGTAACTGGACTGTCCCAGGTGTGGCCAAAGCCCAGCCCCGTCACATGCACGAACACCTTGTCTGTCTGATCATGATGGTCTCTGGCACAGTCCAGCCATTGGTATCCGTTCCCCTGTCTAACACATTTAGCAGCTTTGTGCTGAGAGAGAGAGAGAGAGAGAGAGAGAGCAAGGGAGCGACATGATCTTGGGAATGATTTTGTCCAGGAGAAACTCCTGAAGGTGGGGGCATTGTTGGTGTATAGTGTGAGTCTGTACGTGTGCTTCTTTGGTTTTGGTTTAAAAGAGCTAATTGGTGAGAGGCAATGTCCAGATGTACCTTCTATTGATATTGTGATCTCATGAATCAAACGCTTCTCCCATCCCATTCACGACATCACTCACTCTGAAGACCTGTTAATTTATCTTATTTTCCCTCCAACTCCTCTGATCTCTTAGTAAGTTTATTCAATTTGAAGTGGAGTCATAGCGCTGGGAAAGGTCCTTGTCTGTTGGTTAGTTCATCTCAGAATCATTCTTTAGAATCATTCAAAACAGAACCACAAAACAGTAACTTAATACTCCTAACCTGCTTTTCATTCAATTTATTTCTTATATTTCCCTCCGTTCCCTCAGACAGGAACATTGGAAGCTTTTGGGAAGCTTGAGGACCACTGTGGAGGGGCTGCTGTCAACAAATAACCCCAATGTCTGGTCCAAGTATGGTGGGTTAGAGCGACTCTGTAAAGACATGAACAACATCATGTGTCACGGACTTGTGGAGGAGAAGGTCTGTGAGTGATCATGTTTGTTTGCTTGCTGCAGTGTCAGTTTAGTTCAGTTGCTAATGTGGCACTTTTCTACAGTGGCAATAATGAGAGAAGAGACGAGTGTGTGCTTGTAAAACTGTGCTCCTTTGTGTAGATTTGTCAGATTTGCATTTGCAATTGCCAGAACTCAGCCAAATGAGGGTTTGGAAATTAACAGGAATAAAAGCTTGAGGCATGGAAAAAAGAAACGACTGTTTGATTCAACAAGCCCACCAAGCCCTGATGCCTGCTCCCTCCATAAGTTCACACCAGGGGACCGATCAGCAGATCATTTCTACAAAACCGTTTCTGTGTGGAAAGGGAGAAAATGTACCAGAACTAGAATTGCAACTTTAATCTTTTAGTGTTCTGCTGCTGGAGCAATAGGGCAACCAAACAGTAAATTGTGTCCGGTCCCAAAAGTGGCCTGATCACTGACAAATTCCATCAGCACTTGATAAATTTTAAATTCTACTGCGAATGGTTGGTGCTGTGGTGTGTCAATAGCTAAACTCGCTAGCACAAGTCCCAAGGACTTCTCCAAAGGTTTGCTTCCTAAACCTGCTGCAGTGGGAAGATCTTACCATCATTACACTGTAAAGCCTGATTGAGGCCAGCAAGCTTTTCATTTTAAATGGCTGCCTTGTATGGTGAAGTGTGTGACTGGGATTCAAAGGGCAGAGGAAAGGCAGTGTGTTGTTATATATACACTTTTTCAAATTGCTTTTACTTTGATTGGTTTTCCCCTTAACCTCCTGTTCCATTATTGCCTTTGCAGTGCCAGAGCAGCTGCAAGGCTGCTCACAGTTTTAAAATGTGGAGGAAATTGTAAAATCAAGAAGAGTGTCTTTCAGCCTGATCCCTGAGGTCAAGGGGGTTGATTGAATGCAGTAGGCTGATGCACTCAGTGGACCTAATGTGCAATGCAATGAATAGAAACAATTTTCCATTGCATGACCCCTCATGACACAGGTTGCATTGCCTGAGGCATTGTTCTAAAATGATTTTGTGGTAGCACTGAAAGAATAACCTAGCCTTGGAGCGAGCTGGAACCCAAATCCTTATCTCCATATTCAGAAATCAGATGCAGGTATTGGTATTCTGGCCAGAGCAGCGGCTGGTGTCTTGTGACTAGACACAGGGAGCACTGTGACCTGCACTATTCAATGTCACGTTCTGGTGTGGTTACTGGTGCAGTGTAGCTTCCTTGGACAGAAATTCATATTATGAAGGCCCAATCGTAATCAAGTGTGTTTGTCTTAGAGAATGGAGTAGCATTGCTATAATTACACAAATGAAGTCCATTGTGTGTTATAACAGACTGCAATGTTATTAACCTTCAAGGATTAACAAGTGCTTTCAGTGAGTACCTTTGTACCAGTCCAGCAAGTGTATGTTGGTCTTCAGTGTGATAACACATAGTTGAAATTAACAGGCATCTGTTTTCTACTGATCTATTATAGATCAATAGTTGATTTAAATTTCAAGCAAAGCAACACCACTGTTAATCCTGCAGTGAGTACACCCGTCTGCATTGACTATATGGAGCTATTAAACTGTCAGTGTACAGCCACTCACAAGAATAACAAAAATGCTCTTACTAATGGCAAATTATTGCTTCCTCTTATCCCCTCCAGCTATTAGTCTTTGTGTAAAGAAATGCTTATTAGTATCTGTCTATAACTTTCCTTTCCCTCACGTCCCCAAACCTGTGACCTCTTGACCTGCAATTTCTTGCAAGTAAACCACATGTATTTTGAGAAGATATCATTTTTTGGGGGGGGTATGGGGGGTCATACTACCACTGCAGTTTTTTTGAACCTCAGCAGCTATTCTGATGCAGTTTTATGGCAGGTCATCTTTTTGGGATTGGGAAGAAACTTAACTCTGGCACAGGACACTCGCCATCGTGAGTGTTGCCTAATAAAACACAAAGCTGTAATAGAAAATCTAACAGTTTATGGGGGTATTTCACACAATGTTCTTAGTTCTCTGCATTGTACACAGTGTGCAGTATCTCTCTGGTAGTCCGGTGACTTCCAGCCAATTGTGAGGCAGTCACCAGCACATCATTTGTTGACGTCTGACCCTGACATAATGAAGTAGTGCACTCATATTCACAATTTCTGTAATTTAGTCAATGATAGCAACACATTAGTCTGGATTGACTGGAACTCAATGTCTGGAAGCAAGCTGCCAGTGTTGGAGTGAGTGAATTGTTAACCAGTGGTTGCTCTGTTTTCTGTGACCAGGTATATTCACAGGAGAAGGATTACTGGGCATTCGTAAAAGATGTTTGCTGGGTCAGCCCTCGCTTTGCTCACCATATTGAGCAGGTAAGTCAGAGTGCAAGAGATACTCACTACCTCACAGCATTTACCTGAGTTACAGCTGTGTTGGTTTGGCTAATTCATGATAACAATGGGATTGTCATCAGCAAAATTAGAACTTCTCATTTGTGGGCATTCGTAGAATACAACAAGTCCAGTATATGTTCTGTGCCTTCTGTAAATGTTAAGTTGTTTAAAGATGCAGTATGCACATATTTTCTGTAGGATTGCCACTGATTCTTTGAATAACACTGAGGAAATAAAGAATTCTGATTTTTGAATTTTTTTTTCTGCTAATGAGAGTTTTGCTGTATCTGGTTTCCTTTTTAACATTACATTCACCATCTTAATTCAACAGCTTTCTACAAATCTTTTGGAACACATATATACATTTCTCCATGTTGATTGGTCTATTATTGTTATATTGCTTTGGTGTCTCAAAGCTCCTGACATTTGGGGTTAATTTTAAGTCACATGTATTGTAGGACTAAAACTGAGGTTACTGTTCAAAATAGTATTTCTTGCTAAGTAGTGAGAGGCTGAAATCTCTATCATAATAATCCATGTATTGGATGGTATACAGCATTGGCCGAGTAGAACCCAGCACATGAGAGGCAAAAGCAGAGTTGATAAAGAGAGGAGAATCCAGGAATTCAGTTCAGGGGAGCAGAGAAGGCATTGAGAGGCAAAAAGAAAAATTATTTTAAGTGCAACACTGCACAGAGATAGAGAAGTGGAACTCCTAGTTATCTGTCTGATCATCAGGGAGCTTGGATCATCAAATACATAAAATATAATGTACACCACTACATTTTACAGTGAATGCTGTGAAGCGCTTTGCGATGTCCTCCTGACATGGAATTGAAAGGATTGTAGTTATGGTCACTGTAACGTTATCCTGTATTTGATCAGAATGTGCTTGTATTTTAAGAGGGCATTTGAATTGAAACTCACATTGTGAATAATTTTTCCTGTAACTGTTAGGGAAAAACAATTTGTGTTTTTCTTTCCTCAGTTTATGGACCTTGATGAACAATCTCGGAGTTGGTCTGCCCCAAAAAGTAATTCTCACAAAGCAGAATGCTGGCTTTATCACAGCCTACAACTACACTGCCTGTCCTCCCAACTCAAACCACTGCTCAGTAACTATCAGCACACCAGGAAATTCTACAAAGGTAACAAAACTAATGTCCAAGTTGTGCCTGCCAGGGTATGGTTGCTGCCCATCATGGAAGGGTAAACTCTGGGGCCAACCCAAGGTGCAGGGCAGCACCAAGGTTGAAAAAGCATGGGAGAGAGGGTGATAAACTAGGAAGTGGTTAGCTAAAGCTGATTGTGGGTTTAAAAAGCCTGCAGACTGTAGGAGACTGAAGAGAAATTCAATGCTGAATATAAAACTGAGCTGCATCGAGCAGAGTTAAATAGCATCTTATTTCCATTTTGAGGTTCTGCTCTGTTTTACTGAAAATGTCCAGGAAGTTCTTTTGCACCACTTCCTGTTCAGGACCTGCCATTTATAGCTGTAGCTGTGCAAAAGGAGAAGCTGTGCCTGCAGCAGTCAGTTTCCACTGCAGCATTTGCATTACCGGCTATAAATATTCTGTGAAGCGCTTTGAGACGACTAGAAGACGTGAAAAGTGCTACATCAAATGCAAGGATTATTATTATACAGCTTGAGGCACAATACAGTCAAATCTCTAGCAAAGACAATGTGAAGTAGTAACGCAGAGCTACAGGCAGTTGCAAGGGTTCAAGATTAAATGCTCCAGGGCCCAGAGCTGAATATTACTATTGTAGAAGTGCTGATTTTTCTCTGTTGAGCGTGAATGGTGCTTATTAAATGCAAGTTGTTATTAACAATTGGTGTTTATTCTGAGCTCCTGGCTATGGAAAGCTGACGCTGTTTTCTGTCCTACAGAATCTGCTTTTCTGTTGAGTGACGCCCATGTGACTGCTATGTTCCAATGTTTGGAGGCTGTGGAACAGAATAATCCCAAAATCCTTGCTCAGATTGATGCGTCAGTGGTAAGACACTTCCTGAGAAAACCATTAACCTAATATAGAGCTTCATTTAAAATTAATTCATTTAATTTTGTGGAATGTTAAACCTTGCTGAATTGTAAGATCTGGAGTCCAGTGTTACAAAAGCTAAATTTTGCTACAATAGGGAAGAACAAATCCGAGTCAGTCAGTGTAGAAAAACAAACTGGAATGATTCATTCAGACCTTCTGTGGTTTGTTCTGGGAGAGTTGAAGTGTGCATCTTGTCTCAGTGTTCTTGTAATTGTGTGCTGTCTCTTAATTCTTCAGTTTGCTCGGAGATGCAGCTGTTCCTTGACAATGATGAAAAGTCGGAGTTTAACTGGGTTACCTGCGTTTAAGTGTGTACCTCCTGTGGAGGGAGTCCAGAGGAGACATACTGCTTCATATACCAGCCTTGCATACCATTCTTCAAGTGGGATTATTCCAGGTAACAGCTCAGAATACTTAATGTTCAAGAGTGCTTTGAAAAGCCTCTTGCCTCCAACTCATAGATTTTATAGCTTTGTGAGAAGCTTGAACATAGATTTAGAACGTCTTCAGAAAATGAAATAAAATTCATGCCTTTTATCAAAACATAAACCAACCACATAGGTGTGTAACAAACAGATTATACCAACATGGAATTTACATAGAACAGGAAGGGAAAACTGCATAGATGCCAGGAATCTTCATTTGATTTTAAAAAATGATGAACAGTTATAAAGATTAGACTCTGGCTTAATGATAATAATAATAATATAATAATAATGATCTTGCTACTAATTCCAAATGAACAGTTTTTACAGTTTAAATATTTTCAAGTGTGACATAATAATTGCATCCTTCAGGAATTCAAAGGTACTTTTAAAAATGGTGAGCTTTAAAAACATAATTTTAAATTAGTGTGTCGACTCAAAGTGTTGATACTTATGTCCTTTGAACTGTACAAAAATCTTTCTCTTTTATTTATGCCTTCTTGAAACAGACAATGCATCGGCAAGTTTCTTCAATGCAAGCCACCCTCAACAAGAACCCAAAAAGAGAATGTCTCCAATATTGCTGGATTCCCAAGACGTGCCAGTGTCTAATCAGGTTTCCGTAATCCCACAATTCAATATCATTCCTGCTATTGAGCCATTTTCTCCTGTCAGTGAAACAACAGTCAGTACTCCTATTAGCCACAGTGAGGACACGTGGAATGAAGTACAAGATGAAGGATCAAATGAAATGGATGATGGACCCGAGTACTTGGCTATTGGGAACCTAGGGCGGAGGGATTGCAGTTCAAGCCAGTACAGTGGTACCTCCTCTGGTTCTGGGTGTGCAAAGCCACCAGGTAAACCTACAAAACAAGTTCCTACCATTAGCTGCAGTACCACTCTGCTGGCTCTCCCAAGACGTTCCAGTTTCTCTGAGGCTGAGACCCTGGAACGACACGGCAGTTTCAAGAAAAGCCATGTTCGTTCCCATTCTGACACAGGTTTAGCAGCTGCAAGGACATCGCGGACAGGTGAGCCTTGGTTCTGGGATTTCTAAATCAATATCTCTTCATTGCGTGCCTTAATGTGTACCTGTTTGTATTTAATATCATGGGGTTTCTTTTGATGAATGAAAGATTAAAGTAGGAAAAATTGACCTGAACTTGGCTATTCAGTAGATAGAAAATCAGCCAGAGCCTCCACTCCCGATCGTTCCGATGGCAGAGTAAATCTCAGATGGTGACAGGTTTGGGCTGCAATTTCCAGTGTGTCACTGGCTGAACTATGTACATCACCAAACACTTCCGAGGATATTCTGATGCTCTGCTCCACACTGCCTCTTGGCTCCAAGGTTGCTTGTGATGCTGGAAGATGCAAGAAAGTGAAAGACAAGTCAATTTTAAGACAAAAAATGTTTCTTCACAGGGGAGGCGATGAATAAGAATAATTATCTTGTTATGACAGAATTGTATAGACCCAGCTACCAATGATATCAACACTTGGCATTGCTCTAGTGAGGTAGGTAATATAGGTTGATCATCTGGAGTTGGGAAAGAAATAAACTTGAAAACGTTACCTTTCCACATTCCACAAGTTTCTTCCTGAGGAAGTGTTGATTGTTACGGCTGTGAGATATGTCAGTGAGTAGATCTTGTAGGTCTTTGTCACTCTTCCTCTATCCCTTCCCCTTCCTTAGCTATGGAGCCACTTCTGTCTCGAGATGTTTTGAGAGAGGGAGGGTCAAGAATCTAATCTGCATTAATGGTTCTGACTTTAACCTCTCGTTTCCTGTATTTGGCTTTCTGAAGGAGACATCCGAGAAATCACTCTTATAGTGGAGGATCCAGTGGAAGGTTTGGAAATAATTGTCGCAAATTTCATTTCAGTATAACGAAGCAGCATGCAGCCTTTACTACAGTTCATCACACCATTTCTTTCAGTTTTGTTGTATACAGAGCACAGAATTGGAGCTGTTGATTATTCGACATTTCTAAGATTGCCATTGAGCACCACCACAAAGCATCTGTTATTCTACCCTGTGCTTTCACAATGCAACAAAGTTTAACCCATTTAACTTATAAAGAACACGTGCAATATTCAGCAACGATCATTCAAGAAAGAACAAAATAATTCAGCTTTTCTGTTAAAATATAAACCCATCACACCTTAGGATAAGGGGGATACACTAATTTGAAGGAATCATTTGGAAGATTTTAAGGATTATTCTAAATGTTTTCTTTGGTGTTTAAAAGCAGCCCATTTAGAGTTTGGGCTTCGGCTGGTGCCTGTCGATATGACCAGTTGTACCACTTCTGTGCCCTACTTGCATTGTGAATTATTATTCTTTTTATCTTTTCTCATTTTCACTTGATATTGCATGGTGCGGTTAATTTAAGCGTTAAGTCTGACTTGTGAGAAAAAAAAGTTACATTCCCCATTCCATGGACCAGCCTCTGGTATGAGATCTGGTCAGTTCCACAAATGTTGAATTGGAGCAAGTCATTTGGAGGAAAGAGGGAGCCTGCGTCTCTTCCCTTATTGTGTTATGGATCTGGGAATAATGCTTTTGTAGTGTTGGATGAGGGAAATAGAAAGACGTAGAACGAGAGGGCTGTGTCACTCTGTTGCTGCCCCTGCGAAACCCGATGGATTCACTGCATTGTAACTTTATTGTCATCAAATTTATCACATAATGAGTCTATTCAATTGACAAAACTTCCATCGAGTTTTAATCCATGGATCGGTTATATTTAACATTTCTTTATCAAAGCAAATTCAACTTGAGCTTGAGCAACATCTGAGTGGCCCAGTCACTGGTCTCACTGACACTTGGTAATGGTCGTCAAGTAAAACCCATGCACATCTGACTCGTTTCACTCTGCCTGCTTTTGGTTCAGCACGCTAACAAATCATTTTATAGGCACCCAGAGGGTTAAAACATTTTGTTCGGTTTTGCCTATTCTCTTGAATGCCAGAGCAGTTTGCTGTCCTTTTTAAAAGTTTTAGGCCTTACAAAGTGACATTCAAAGGTGTTCTTTGAATGCAAACAACGTTGGACTAGAGGGACAGATTCTTAATTATTGAAAGAATGAAAATCACTACAGTTAAACCTACACATTTTAATATAGAAACATAGAAACAGGAGTACGCCATTCAGCCCCTCGAGCCTGTTCCGCCATTTTATAAGAGCATGAAGATGACAGTAATTTTTTGTTTTTAGAATCCCAGGCAGATGTCCCAAACATGAAGGAATATGGCCCGTTCTCAGCTCAGAGTAGTGAGGTCAGCACTCCGAGCTCACCGTACATGGAAGGTGGTGAGTGATATTTAAAATATTTGATTTTCTTAAGCTTAAGTATTGGTTATTGGTGCAAATGTTTGAGTAGATGATTGGATGAAATGTTCTCTTAAGTATCCCTTGTGAATGGGTTTGGGTACTAAACTGTCAAACTTAGACACAGGCACCACAAGATAACTGATAGAGTGTGTGTAGTGGTGGGATGGACAGGAGTGTACATTGGTGAGACAGGGAGTGCTCTTCTGTTCTCTTCTCCCCACAGCAATACCCGCTGCCTCCGCTCTACTGGGTCTGGCCTCCTCCACGTCCCCCGAATCCTCCGCTCCACCATCGGCGGCTGTGCCTTCGGCCACTTCGCCCCGAAATTTTGGAACTCCCACCCTCAACCCCTTTGTCT
The DNA here is from genome assembly GCF_018977255.1 of Callorhinchus milii. Classification (NCBI taxonomy): domain Eukaryota; kingdom Metazoa; phylum Chordata; class Chondrichthyes; order Chimaeriformes; family Callorhinchidae; genus Callorhinchus; species Callorhinchus milii. The sequence goes on along the minus strand of NW_024704752.1, from coordinate 9,526,056 downwards.
CGCCTCCTCCTTCCCCATCTTCAGGTCGCGCCTGAAGACTTTCCTTTTCGATCGCACCTACGGTCACCTTCTCCCCCCCCCCTGGCTCGGCCTTGGGCTCCACCATTGTTAAGCGCTCTGAGACGCCGCCCGGTGTGGAAGGCGCTATATAAGTGCAAGTTGCTGTTGTTGTTGGGGTTGAAGCACATTGGTGGAATAATTAGAGGGAGCTTTATTCTGCAACCAACCTGTGCTGTACATATCCTGGAAATGCTAGTTACTGACACTGGTTCTTAAAGTTGGAAACCGTTCCATTTCCTACCACTAATATTCCTTACCTTTATCACGGAATTCACGTTTAAAAATAGGAGAAAGTGCAATTAATCTAATAAGAATTGGTCTGTTTGCCTAACTTTTCCTTTACAAATTCCTAAAATCACTATCACATGCTCTGTTAAAACAGATAAGTATCCTTTTGTGGGCTAAGATCTGTAAAGATTAGGTGTTGTCACATGATAAACTTCACAACAGGATTTTGTTGTTGGAAGGTAGCTGGCAACTGGACCCATGCACTTGGAATTGACAAGTTCCAGTCCTGGCTATTTATCTCATTCCAAAGTATTGAGCTTCTCCATGAGACATTCTGGCCCATTTGGAAGTTTGTGACATCACTGAATAGTCTGATAGTCTATGTATAGATGTTCAACATCCACTTTGGTAAATTCGAGGCCAATGTTCAGATGTTGCGGCCAATATGGATATGGGCTCTTATGACTCATAACTTAAAACGGTTTCCTCTGCCACAGAAGGTGTGAAGTATATAAGCAGCTCTGATGGACTGTTCCGTCGTCCCTCCCAAGGCCAGTCACTGATCAGCTACCTGTCTGAGCAGGATTTTGGAAGTTGTGCTGATTTGGAAAAGGTAATCTTCAAAATGTTTGCTTCGCTATAGTGTGTGTGTGGCAGTGTGGTGGATAGTGGTGGACATTGGTTGCTCTTCTATTCTCTTCTCTCCCCACAGCAGTAACCGCTGCCTCCGCTCTACTAGGTCCAACCTCCTCCACGTCCCTCCACTTCATGAACTCTGCTTGAGGGCTCATGTTTTTCTATGGTTGCAAATGTCTTTTCTGGGGCTGTAACTTTTTACCTGGAGGAATGAGGCAATTTACCTGGAAGTGGAAGGGAAGTGATTTACATAGGCTTAATCATGATTTATTGATGCTTTTTTTTTTAAATGGACAACATTTGATCGCTCAACCTGCTCTTTGTATTTTTTTTAAAAGAGAGATAGATCCCTTTACCTGTGACTGCCTTTTTCTTTCTTTCAGCAGAGGTATCACAACTAATACGTGGACAGACACTTCCAGCCTTTCCCTTAACAATAATATTAATAAAAATAATGCTTGCATTTGATATAGCGCCTAATCACGTAGTGAGACGTCTCAAAGCGCTTCACAGAATATATTGTAAAGTGAATTGACTGTGCATTTGTGTGCAAAACTTAAACCACTTGCTTGCACAGAGAGCTCTTAAGAGAGGTTTAAAGTTTCAGAGCTGTCATTTCTGGTGTAATTTGTGTGACATATCCACCTCCAGCTTTATGCTTTCATCCAGTGAATGCTTTTGGACGTCATCTCCAACATTTGAACAGGACAGCAGACTGCGATGGAATTCAAAGAAATAGGGATTTTGTTTTCACCTTCAGAAGTTCAATTGTATTTCATTTACTAAATTATAGCAACAGATAATGTTTTGTGAAATCGGATTCCATTAACATTTAGTCTTGTGTGCTCTTCTTAGGAGAACGCTCATTTCAGTATCTCAGAGTCGCTGATTGCTGCCATTGAGCTGATGAAGTGTAATCTAATGAAGAAGCAAATGGAGGACGACGACGAGGACAGTGACAAGGAAATACAGGAGCTCAAACAGAAAATTCGCATTCGACGTCAGCAGATCCGGAACAAGAAATTCCCGCCGGGAATCCAGGATGCCGAGTCTGACAGTACATATGACGTGTTAATGGAGAGAAACTCTATATGAGTGTTAAATTGTTGCAGATTTTTGTTGATGCTACAATGTAGTTGTAGCTGAAAATTGAAATCCTGGCCCTGGCAGACATAAACTTTCCCCTTTTGTAATATTTTCTTTTGGTCTTCAGTCTGGACTCTGGCTCAGAGCTGCACAACAGAGTGCTTCTCTTAAAGAAATCTCTCAGAACCAACTCTGCCTCACTTAATCCCATGGCATTTACAGGGACCCTAGAGAAGTCTAGAGCCAGGACTATTTCATCCTTTCTTTGTAAAAAAAGCGAAGGCCTGTAATGATGACACAGAAGTATTCTAGCTGCCTCCCCTCCCCTACATGCTCCCCACCCACCCCAATGCACACACACAAAAGACCACCATGGGGAAAGGGGGAAAAGTTGTGGTCACTCACCTCTTGTATAGATGAATCTGGTGGTAGAAGGTAGAGTGATATCAGCCCCCTCAAAATAGCACAAGAAATGTCTCAAGACCAGAGGTACTCAAATAAAAGCAATACTTTCATTGGCATAAATCTCCAAAGTAACCTGACCCAAGTAGTGCAAGGTGCAAAGCACAACAGGGAAAGAGGGATCAATCAGTGACGTGGGAATATTGGGATTAGGTCGAAACATTAACGTCAATCAGGGCATGTCACAAACTAGTTGTTCACAGTGCCACACAGTGGGCATTTTGTATGGTACACTTATTGAGTTTAGTGCTTCAGTTGACCAGTTGACTACAGTAATGTGCATGTAATGTTTACTACATTTTTTCTGTTTCCCCTCCACAGCCTTTACCACCACTGAGAGCGGGTCTCCCATCAGCTCACACGGCTCTGCACCTCTGACTGATTCAGGATCCACAGATGGAGTGGATGAATTTGAGCTAAAAGGTTTCGTATCAAATTATCTAACTTTCTCTGAATTTACCATAAAACCTGAAGTTCAGAATGAGGGAAAAAAAAGTTCTGGTAAGCTTTCTAGCAGACTGCAAAGAATTTCAACTCACTAAGTTCTTGAGAAGGGAATTTAACACAGGGAAATAAATATGCAGTTGATAAAACTGAAGGTTTGTCCAAGCTGCTTGGGGAAGCTAACAACGTTCTTGGTATTGACCCATCATTACAACATACATTGTTCCACAGGTGATTTTTCCGAGCAGCACTGGAACCTTCAGCCTCTCAGTATACTTGATAAATTGTTTCTATATTTATCCTGAAAGCAATTAAACAGATCTTCATGGATCTCTTCTATATTTAATGGCAATTATCCCTGCTACTCTGGAAGTGGTATTATGGTAATCTTGCTAATTTTGTACTCATCCTTTATTTGGACGCTCACAGTTCAAAAATGTCCATGCCTTTAAGCACTGAAGGATAGGATTCTGTCCAGTGAGGAACTTAAAAATGTTCAGACTGAAAACGATTGTGGTCAATCAGTCCAGTGTCCATTTTCTAAGTACTGTTACTCTCCATTCCCCAAACCGTTAATGGGAATTGTGCTTGGTTGCTCTGAGCCTTGCATCCACACCAAGTACCTTTTGTTTTTATGGATGTATAAGTCGTACATTACATTACTGAGATCACAAATCTTTCGACAATTGACTACTCAACACTTGAACCTATAGTTCGTTCCACTCCTAGGACTATTCTGTATTCAGCCAATGCAGAAACATTTTTTGGGCCTAGGTTGTTAAAATTATTACCTTTTTACAACACATTTTGCCTCCACCAATCACCCCTGCTGTCAATTGATTGTCACTGCACTTTTGTAGCCAGACTGAAATCTGAGAGCTCAAACCTATGCTTGCCAGTTGTCTAACCAACTTATGAATATTCTTCTTGGAGGGGAAAGGTAAGCAGAGATCTTTTGAGGTTGATCTGTACCATGTCTGGCAACCAGCCCATAATCTGATACTTGGGGGAAGGGAAACAATTGAGATTTGACATTCACAAAGATAAGTTGCCTTTTTTTATTTTTACCAGTTCAACTGGACAACATTCCTTTAAAGCACAAATCTTGGAAGTTTATGTATTTTTTGTGCTAATCTCCTTGAATCCTGTTCATTCAACACTGAAGTGTTGAGCATTAAGGTGCTGATCCATTTCTTGTGATAGAGTGTGATAGCTCTTTTGGTCTATTGGTGAGCATGTTGCTGATAACCAGCCTGTTGTAGTACCTCGCTTTATAACCATCGTTGCTGGGAAAATCCTTTAGAATGATTTGAATCTTGTTGTCACTATGTCACACAGATGGTATTGATGAGTCAAATCTCATTCATATGTCTGCGAATGGGCTCTCAACATCAATGGCATCCTTGTTTTCAGGTATTTCATTAGCAATTAGTCATTGTGTCTTCCTTCCCCTCCTCCCTCACAGGACCCCAGGGAGTGCTCATCATATACCTTTGAAACATGTTGATAGAGTTTCAAGGTTAATTTTGGGCCGGACAAATAGTGTTAGGAGGTTTCATGTGGGTTCAAGTCTTGGAGGATCTGTGTTCTCTGCCCATGTCACTGAGTTGTGTTTTCAAATGTTCTTCTGTGCAAAGTGATAGTCAGGTGCTGGGTGCCTCCCTGAAGTAGAAGGAAGAATATCTTGAAGGCACTGTTCTGCCTCCTAGAGAAAGCTAAGAGAATAATTGACAGGGATGGAAGTAGATTGTTTCCAGCTAGTGTTCCGATCAGGTAATATGTCATCCAAAGGATGGACCTCCAATAATGGAGTACTCCTCCACTTGACTGCCAGCCTAGATTCTGAGCACATCTTGGTGTGAACCCATGACCTCTCAAAACTATTTGAGATTTCTGCTAACAACCACCTGACAAACTGAGGATTTCAAGACTTATTCCAATTCTCTCACTACCATCCCAGCTGAGATCAACACCATTCAACAGTGTTGAGCACTGTTGAGCATTCACTGACTGCACCGTTGAACCATTTACCCCAAATGCATTGTTTTGCTTTGTGCCACTAAATATCTGTAGCACTCCCCGAGTCCTGTGATTGAGCGTGCTGAGTTTTGTTGTAGTTAGACTGCACAAAGGACCTTTCCTTAGAAATAATGTTAACAGTCTGTCTGGTGAGATCGATTGCAACCTTACATTTGTCTAATATGCTAAACAGTTATAAAGAAATACACAGGAAAGATTTTCCTTAATGACGTTCATACTTTTCTAATCCGGTTAATTTAAATTCTCCATTTGATTAGCACTTGGGGAATGCTGATAGGCAAATGATCTTGTCCTTCACCAAATTTCTTTGAAGGCAGAGTCATCCCTAACTATAAAATGTTTGCAACAGCCTGTCAGGGATGATAAACTCTGTTCCACTAGATCAAGGTTTGCTGTACTGAGAAGTACAGACATTTGGTGCAAAACTCCTCTAAGGTTTAGAATGGAACCTTTAGACTCTCCCAACGAACTGCAAGCTGAGCAACTTTGTGGCTTGTGTGAGTCTAATAATGAGTCAGAAACTACAATGATTCAATCTAGCCATTCTTACCATCTTGTGATTTACTTCTGGATTACTTTCTAAATTTAGATTGCAGAATCTGTTTCCTGAAACTGTTAAACTGTTAGCCGTGCCCTGAGGAAAGGTCCTTTCCATGTGTCTTTGAGAAACATTCTTTCCTCGTTGGCTTCAGTCTCCATCTCCCTGTGAAGTCGCTTATTGCTAAACCCTTGGTGCTACTTGTTTTGAGTGTGGTTCTCAGGTTGGATAACACATTTCATTTTACTGCTTCAATCTTTAACAGATTGTTGGCGTCACTGCCTAGAAAAATGGTTATGTCCTGATATGGCATCAACAAAGATATAGCAATTCTAGAGCCCCTGAACTCTTCTCTCCCCCTGAAAAAGCACAGCAGGCACTGTTCCTCACAAAGTAGTTTAGTTATTTTATAATGAAGCTCACTATGTTTGGGCCTGTGTTGATGGGTTTAGAGTCTATAACTCAAACTCCTGAATTTCCCTATTGTTAACTTTTTTTTGTGTTGAATAACAATCTGGCAGAAGATATTGAAACATGACCTAGATCCATGTTAGTTTAGTTTTTTAATGGAGGGGATTACGAATTGACAAAAGTTCAGTTGCTTCCGCTTCATTTGCAGATTGAAGCTTCAGATACAACTTTGGACAGTCATTCCTGGTCCCTATTACTGGAACTAGTTAAGATTTTTTTCTCCGCAACTGAGAAAGTAAATAGGGATGAAAATCTAGGATTTATGTTCAGATAAACTGATGATCAGACTGTGAGGAATTGTCTTTCTGAATGATCCTCACTGTGTCTATCCTGAGTGGTGTAATTTTATTTTGTTTTTCAGATGCAGATATAAAGAGGAGTGTGGCTTCAAGCAACAAGTCTAGGATGAATTCCGCACCCATGTAAGTGTAACGTAAAGTTTCATTATTTTAAAGAGCTCCATCCTGTACCATTGACATTGTGTTGGATAAAACTCGAAAGTTTATTGCTTATGTATACAACTTCCTGCCCAAGCGTCTTCAGAATGGTGTGGCAAAGGAGTGTTTGTGCACCATAATTGCAAAGTAATACTGAGGCCTGCACTCTAACCAGTATAAGATCCAAAAAAAGAGTTATATCAATCCTAACTTCTTTCAGTTACAATGGTCTTTGTTTGTGTGATGTGCTGGAAATATTTCCTCCTTTGCTCCTTTACTCGCTAAAATCAGGCTTGGGATCCTGGCTTTGTCCCCCTTGTTCTTAACCAGGGATGCTGAAGCAAATTGGAGTGACTCCATTGAAGTCAGCAGGAGATGAATTTGCATTCTTGTCTATCTGGCTTGTGATATCTAAACCTACTGGGGCATCAGGGAGCTCTTATTTGTAGTTTTGAGCATTGCACTACTGGAAAAGGACCATTTCTGAGTGGCTGACTGATTCTGCAAGTTTCTAGCTTCTAGGTTGAAACAAAACACTAATATTACAAGTTTAGTTATGCTTTATGCTCTCTGAATAGCTTTGTTAATGTAATTAATATTGATTCTAAACTACATGACAATAAAAAGACAATTTTAATGAGAATAAAATATGGAATTTGTTTTGAAGAAAGCCCCAATGTTCATTATAATAATAATATTGTTTCGCCAAACAAATATACAGTCAATTCACTTCACAGTATATTCTGTGAAGCGCTTTGAGACGTCTAGAAGATGTGAAAAGTGCTATATCAAACGCAAGGATTATTATTAATATTTATTATCATTAATATTCATTTTTGAAATGAAAAGAAGACATTTGAATCAAGCAAGCTACTGAATGGTAATTGTGGGTCTCTGTGTTGCAGCTCATTCTCATTTCTTCATTCAAACTCGGCTGAAGCTGTTGCCATGGGCCTTCTGAGGCAGTTTGAGGGGATGCAGCTTCCGGCTGCTTCTGAGCTGGACTGGCTGGTTCCAGAACACGATGCTCCTCAGAAGGTATGAAATTAAAGGGCTAATCTCCCCGGAAACCTGATGTGTATGGGCAAGTTCTGTCCAAATGCTGCAATTGCGTTTCCTGCATCTAATTTATGTCATATATTTTGCCATAGATGCAGAATCAATTGAGATGTTTAAAAGGGAGATAGATGGAGACTTGGGAAGTAAAGGTATTGCAAGTATGCAGAAATGATCTTAAAAACATGAACTAATAAAATGGTAGAGCAGGATCAAATGTCCATTTCATATCTAGGATCCTCTAAATCTGGCCAATTACTGTAGTAACAATTTGCATTGTAACTAACTTCCAATTGTTCAATCTGAGGATCTACTTGCATCTGTTTTCTTAATATTTGACATTCAGATTCGGTTTGTATCAGTTTCTGCTGATGTTGTATGTGAACTGACCCATTTCTCCTCAGTCAATTCCTCCTGCTCTGTATAATGTAACTTCCTTTCCTTACCCAGCTTTTGCCAATTCCGGACTCCTTTCCAGTGTCCCCTGATGACGGGGAACATGCTGACATTTACAAATTACGGATCCGGGTCCGAGGAAATCTGGAATGGGCGCCACCTCGACCACAAATCATCTTCAACATTCACCCATCGCCCAAGTACTGATTACTACTACACAAATATTAACATTTTGTGTGTGTTATTACCAACACAATGGTTTGCTGAAAGTTGTATTAAGAATAAAACCAAGTGGTAAAATGAACTTTCTGTGTTTGTAGGAGGAAGGTGGTCGTAGCCAAACAGAATTACCGCTGTGCAGGATGTGGCATCCGAGTGGAGCCAGGTCAGTTACTTAACAGTTAGGATTCTTAACAATAATAAATAATGATCTTTGCATTTGATATAGTGTCTTTCATGTTAGGACAACATCTTAAAGTGTTCACAGGATTTTCACTGTGAAATGTAGTAACTATTTTGTAGGTGAATTTAGGTGCCAACATTCAATGATTGTGGGACATTGCCTTGCACAGTTGCTGCCATGGGACAGCGAATTGCCTTGGGGCTGTGAGTCTCAGTGTGTTGGGACATCCTCCCAACGTGAAAGGCACTTTACAAAGGTAATTTTGTTGTTGTTGATCACAAAATAAACAGTCAATCCACTCGACAATGTATTCTGTCAAGCACTATGACACGTCTCAAAGACTTGCTAAGGCACTGTATCAAATGCAAGGATTATTATTATTGACATACTCTTTACCTGTATAATGTTTAGCTGCTACTCAGGAGGAGGTGTACTTTTTCTAAGGATCACGTTCATGTAAAAAGTTATGAAATGTATGTAACTTTCAAGGTAATTTCCCCCCTTTTACACTATTGTGTTGCTAAGGTCTCTTTCTACCAATGGCAAATTTTGTGCGGCATTTTGTGTTTGTAATAAGCAAGCTGTTCGATTGCTACTCCTGGACTTAATGACTGTCTCTGCTTTCTACACCAGACTATATCAAGAGGTTGCGCTACTGCGAGTACCTGGGCAAGTATTTCTGTCAGTGCTGCCACGAGAATGCCCAGGCAATTGTTCCAAGCCGAATCATGCGGAAATGGGATTTCAGCAAGTATTACGTCAGTAACTTTTCCAAGGATTTGTTGAGTAAGATCTGGAATGATCCGCTTTTTAATGTTCAGGACATCAACAGTGCTTTATATCGCAAAGTGAAATCCCTGGATCAAGTCAGAGTAAGCAATTGTTTACCGTTCTACATATCATTATGTTGGTAATGTTGGTATCTGCTGTTGCTATAACACCAGGAACTGGTAGCTCTCCTCTCAAATTGGAAATAAGCCAAAATGCTTTTGTAGATCACCTGCCACTGGGCTTCGGACATTGCTCCTGCTCATGCAACATTCCACCTCCCCCATTCTGGCATGAAATATAATGAGGAAACAATGAATCCTATCTATCAGTTATAACTTCTGGCATCTAAATATTCAACTACTGACACCTATCTAGTGTTCATCTATCATCTCTGGTATCTACTGTACGTTGTAAATGTAGTGGTCAGAATGGGATTCTACCCAGGTGATAGTCTAATAGAGTTATTGGTGTAAGGTAAGCATTCCAGTGGCAAAGTATGGATGTTTTCTGTTGGCTGCAGGGCTGTGGAGATTCTGATCTGTAACTTCATCTGATTTTAAACTAACTGTTGTCCTCTAACTGACTGTTCTGAGTGAACTAAATTCCTGTCATCCTGTCCTCTATAAAAAGATGCTGAGAATTCAGTTGGTTCACATGAAGAATCTGTTCAAGACGTGTCGGTTGGCAAAGACGTGAGTGAAAATCTTATGCGTAAACTAACTGACTCCTCAATCACTGTTTATAATAATAATCCTTACATCTGATACAGTGCCTTACATTTAATACAACATTGAAAGATCTCAAAGCACTTTATGGTATTTAGCGTAAAGGGTAGTGATTGTGTATTTGAAGGCGAACACACCAAATGAGCCATGCTGACACCTCGTAGGGCTGGTAAAATAGAAACTCTCAGTGAAACAAAATGTGGCTCATCTCCAGCAGTGATAATGTGCTGATTTCTTTCCAACCCCAAACTGGACAAAGTCTGATGTATTTAAATTATTCCCCACGCAGCCCCACTCCCCAGTTTCTTCTGTAGTCTCCACACATTATTGTTCACAATGTGATTGTATAATGTGTAAACATCTTATAGTTGCTCCCACATTTCCAGCCTGCAGCTTTCCTGTGAACCTGAACTATTTTTCGATCTTTACTATCTCTTAACCCTGTGAGATGTTGATTTTCAGTGTTGATTTTTCTGTACAGAACTGGAAGTAACCTTATGCGAAAACTGTGAACTTCTTCTTGAAGGCTTTATTTTTGGTTTAATGTACTTCAGCAATACAATTAAACTGTATTTCCTTTCCAGTCTCCTTGATACCTTTGACACAGAACCTGGCCACCTTACTGAGGACCTCCACCTGTATTCGTTGAATGACCTGACAGCGGTAAAGAAAGGGGAGCTGACTGGTAGGCTCAGGGAGCTGGTGAAGACTGGATTGGCACATGTGGCGAAGTGTGTGGTACGTACCATCTAAATGACATAGAATGATACAGCCTGGAAATGGGCTGTTCAGCTCAACTCGTCCATGTGGGTAAATGGTACATGAGCCACCTTGTCGAATTCCACTCTCTTTTCGCTTCTCATACAACAACAACAACAACAAGATTCCATTTATAGAGCGCCATTCACGTCGGGAGGACGTCCCAAGGTGCTGGACAGTTGGGTCAGGACCCGAGCAGGGGGGAAATGGTCAGGGTGAGGGGAGGGAAGGGAGGGAGCGAGGAGGGGGTAGAGAGTCGAGAGGAGAGCTGAAGGCTGAGAGGGGAGCTGTACACCCTTTAATATTCTTTTTCAAGCAAGTGGAGGGCATAGGTGTCAAACGAAAATGCTTCAAGTAAGACTAGAAATTAGACCAATTTCTGATCTCAATAGCTTCTGAATAGCTGATCTGTCAAACAGACTCCAAGCAAAAGTAATCAATTTTCTCAATTAACTCCTTCAAATTAACTGTTTCATTTTCTCCCATCAACACCGGATGCATTTATTCTGTAACTGTGAAAGTATTTGCCCTTCAATCTGTTTTTGACACAATATTTTTCTTTTTATTCACACTATTTATGGCAGCTACAGGGCATAACTCCTGTTATAACATGGTGGGCTGAGGCCACCAGCGCAGATCCCTATGTTAAAAGGAAGCATGAAAAATTTACCTATTTCTGGGTTGTCAAGTTCCCACATTTTTATAGAAATTTATGTTGGGGCTGAAGCTGTATCCAATAAAAATAACTGAGGTTTGTTTTTACTTAGCTTTGTCAAGCAAAAGGCTTCATCTGTGAGTTCTGCAGTGACGACACTGACATCATCTTCCCTTTTGAGCTGAACAAATGCAAGCGTTGTGAAGGTAAGTGCTTTAAATTGCATCACAAGAAGAAACTGTTGTTACGGGAACCTCAAATACTAAACATCCATTAAAACATTGCTGGGTTTCAGTATATCTCTTGTGTGGAATTTACAGTGTGACTGTTTTAGAACTTTCTGATCATGTGCTATAGCACTCCTGGGTCTGGTGAATACACTTGATTTAGTTGCCTGGTCTAAGGAGCCTCCTAAGCTGTATTAAGGATTGTTAAGAAGCATAATTGTACATGTGTAACTGGAATAATGTCTCTGTTTTTGTTTCATTACAGAATGTAAAGCGTGTTATCACAAATCCTGTTTCACGTCCGATCAGTGTCCTCGGTGTGAGAGGTTGCAAGCTCGGAGAGAACTGCTTGCCAGACAAAACACTGAACTATACTTTTCCGATCCAGAAGACGCACCCAGAAAGCAGCGATTGTGACTCGTGAGAGGAGGTTATAGACCATTTGAATGTTTGAAGTTCAATTTATTTTGATGCACTATCTCTATATGGGAGTTTGTATTAGTCTTTCTGTCCTCTGTGTGCTATAATGAAGATGCAATCTGTATTGCCAGATGCAGACACCTTGGCAAGTGCTCCTTCTTGTGCTGATGAATGTTAATAATTTACTTGTCCATCCTGGCTGCTTAATGAGTTTATTTAGAAGAGTGATATTGCCTACTTTGCTTCATTTCATTGAGGCTGGACTGAGGAGCAAACCGTAATAGCAATCACTTGCTGGCCTGTTGCAATAGGTTTCTGTCCTGCCCTGATTACGTCACATGCTTTCAATTAGCTAAATCTTCAATGTGTCTCCACTCTTTTCACTCCCTCCATCCACTTTCCTCCATCTTGTCTTTCTCCTCATCTGTGTCCTATTTATCCTGGATGAAGGAGGATATGTTCAACATTGAAGTCATGGCGGGTAAATAAAGAGCAATTTTAAGTTATAAAGGCAGTAAAGTAATTCTCTGCCTCTAGTATTGTGTACTCTTGTTGCTTTTAGCTGATATTGTGACTGATGCCCAATATTGCTTGGTTCAGGTGCAGCACTATAGTTTATGCTACACTGGCCTCACCTGGTGTTTTGAGGGCAGGAACCACAGGGATAATGATGTCATTATATCAATTAATTTATTTTAAAAAATCCTTTAAAAACCATGTTTGAATATGCAGGTTCTGCTCCATGGTGCTGATTAGTATATTGCCACCCTGTTAAGAGTTAGTGTAACGTACCTCAGGCAGTCAATGAGGCCTGCAGAAGGAGTTTGTTGTAAACTTAGCCTTTGTTGGTCTGAGAATGGGGCGGGTGCTGCCATTTAAGAATCAAATACTATATATGATTGAAAAGAAACCATTGCTGTGTCCTGGTCATTACTGCCTCTAAGCGCTGAACCATCAAAGCGCCACATTGTAAGAGATCCGGGGTGCTTGTGTCTTGTACAGTTATTTTATCAAGGCCATTTGATTGTACTTCCCCCAGTGGTTTAATTGGAAAGCCACTGTATAGTTGAAACCGAGTCACACAGGCGGTCACGTCCCAGGGTCAGTCTCCAGTCTATGCTGGAAGCTATATTCGGCCTTGCTTCCTTAAGGTTAGGGAGGGAAAAGTCAGTCAGGGATCCTGCTCCTGATCCCTTTCCTTGTGACCTCTATAAAAAGTGGATATACTGAGGTGACGGAAGGATTAAACTCGATTGATGCGCCCAACTTCATATAGTTTGTTAGCATTTGATTCCGGGCTTGCATGCAAAGACTGGTCACTTAGGTGAAGCAGCCTTAAAACTGTAAAAGCTTTCAGGATAGTTGAAGTAATGGAGATTTTGTTTCAAAATTTATACATGTATTGATTTTAAGCTTAAGTACTTGATGGTTTTAGAGCTGGTGTAAATGAGCAATGCAAACAGACTAGTATTCATCACTTTTCCCCACTTTAGAAAGGTGCTGGCTGACTGATTCAGAACTGTAATGTTTATTGCACTCCTGCCGATTGTGAATGCAACAAATGTGAAAGTAAGCCACATAGACTACAAGGATCCCAATTTATGGAGTCCTGTAGCTCAGTGGTTAGAGCACTCGCTTTGCAAGCGAGAGACCTGAGTTCAATTCCAGGCAGAGGGCGAAACCTTGGGCAAGTTTCCTTACTCCACACACCTAATAATAATCCCTCCAAAACCAAAACCAATAATAAATCGATCATTTTCAATCCACGACTGTCTGTGGGACATTGCTGTGCGCAATTGGCTGCCGCGTTCGCCCACAAATATACAGTCAATTCACTTTACAATATATTCTGTGAAGCGCTTTGGGACGTCCTCCCGACGTGAAAAGCGCTATATCAAATGCAAGGATTATTTTATTATCCCAGACCTGATCCTTGCTAGCATTATAAAGACTACTAGGCTTGGGAGAGTGAAAACAAACTGCTAATCACTATCTAGAGAATGTCAGGTTGGAACAGGTTCAGCTCTGATGCCTCCCAAAGTGGGAAAAGTCTGTCGATACTCACTGTTCAGGCTCACTGAAAGTACCAGACAATAGGAAGAGTCCAGGATAAATCATCGCTTTCAGGAGAGAATAACAGAACAGAGAGATAGGAAGAAGTTCACTGTTGACCAAAGAATGTGATGAGTCTGAACTTTGGGACCATTTGCTCTTTGCATTCCAACCTGCAAAATGTACAGAAAATATGTTTTAGTTAGTTAAGGCTGCAAGGATGTCTGTCCAATGTGTGCCTTTATGTAGTACACTTCACCCTTTTGAGCAGTAGATTAATGGTCTTTCTTTTTAAGTTTATAAATATCAATTTGTTCATCAACTACTTTTGTCTGGGGGAGTTCTTTACCTGTCTAAATGTTAGAAATATAAGATTATTGTCCTGCGCAGGCTGTCCTTTAGAGAACATTCTGGCTAAAACATTTAAAACTTGTTTTTAAAAAGCACCCTGATTTATGCACTATAAGGTTATCTTTGCACTATCTTCTTGAGGTGTGGGATGGGATTGATCTTTTGGGTTTTGTTTGCATTGACTGGTACAGGAACTGGTAATGTTCATCCTAGTGAGAGGCAATGGCAGCTGGAAATGCCTTGGGGTTAAAGCGCATGAATAATTCAGCAGGGCTTGCACTTACTGCCCTCTTAACTGGCCCTGGAAATGGCAAATCAGAGTTATGTCAATTAGATCCCATAGAGGAGATGTTGCTGAATGTTGCTGTCCATATGAAAGATGCAAAGCCCACTGTTCCTAACCCTTATGTGTCATTTCTGAGAAGAGTGCCTTCACTTTTTTTACATACATCTTTTAAAAACAAAGTTCTTGGGAGATTATTGAGGTTAACTAATTTAAGTACATTTCCAAGTAAGAGGGATTTTATAATTTGTCGGTTGTAAAGTGTATAATGGGAATAGTGAGTTGATTTTGCTTGCAAGTAAATTACAAAAATCTACAATGATTTGGTTCTGAAGTATTTCTTGTGGAAATTAAATTGTGATTTAGCATTTCCACTTTAAGTTCCTCTGTGCAGTGACTTCTGAGCTCACCCAGGGGCTTAATCAACCACTAGAAGCACCTTCTTCCTAGCACCTGATAGTTCATGTGCTTTTATAAAGTCACATTCTGAAAACAGCATTTTAAGGTTGCTACTTGAGTTACTAAACTTGGCCAGTAGTCAGTACTTGATTATTTTATTTTGTTAATAACGGGTTGTGTTACCTTTTTCCATTAAGGTACAATCCATTTAATGAACAAAATCATACAGATTGAAACAACAACCTCCATGTGTATATTTGGTCTTATGTAAATAAATACAAAAATTTGTATTAAAACATTATGAAGTATTGTGTTGGCTAGCACTTTATTGGTTTTCCAATTATCTGTATGTGATTGCTGTAGGATGGTTTAAATGCCTCTAAGGGATGTAATGTGCAAACTTTGATGAATTCTGCGCTTCAATAGTGGGATTGTATGTTCCCTCTGTTGTACTCCACATGATCCTCTCCATGGAGAGGAAGTGTGCTAGTTTACTAAAGCCTCCTTGGCAGTGCAAGTGTGGACTGGTCATTGCAGTGCTCAAGTTCCCATGTGAGGGAAGATCTTCTTGGAAGATTTATGGGTTTCCAAGTCTTTTTGTAGTTTCCTATCTTTGGACTACCATCATCTCACTTAATATTTCATGTACGCGCAAGCAGGGAAAATTAAATCTTTACATCCAGTAGCAAGAGACTGGAAAGCAAAGTTGATGCTAAATGGTATTTAAAGCTGTACATATTGTGAAGAATCTTAAACAGTTATTTTGTAAATAGAGATGGTTATTCTGCCTGTAGGATAAGTATTTGCTTCTCAAGTGTGTGTATGTGTGTGATTTGACTTCAGGAAGTTGTATAATCAGCAACCGTCCACAATAAAAACCTTCCAACAAATGTATTGCTTCATTAGTATGTGTGTATCAAATAAAGTTGTACTGAGATGAGTTTCCAATGATTTCTTGGAACAGGTAATATTGATCCAATCACACAATGCCATTGTGTTTTACAGCTATTATACGGAACATTGGGTGTGGAGATCTGAGAGCAGTTCCAACCACCACCCAACCACCATTAAAACACCCGGTTTATTAAGATCTACACATATTAAAGCTTCTTGAGCCAGATCTGAAATTTAGCCATAATCTTCATTTGCACTACTGTGTAAATGAAGTGCCGGGTGTGAGGGACGCGATCACTGCATTGTCAAAAGTAGTATCCTTCAGGTGAGATGCTAAACTGAGGTCTTGTCAGCCTGTCTAGGTTAAAAATTCCAGGTTACTATTCAAAAGAATTTTTCAGTGTACTGGCCAACAATCCCCTAAATAATAGTAGTTATTCATTCCATGACTGTTTGTGGCTTGCTACTGAGCACAAATTGGTTGTGTTTTTAGGAACAGTAGGTGATAGAACAGACCTGCTTGTTATTAGTAGTTCACGTCTGGATGCTTTGCATTTCCATACAATAAAAAATATTATTAAACCCAGCAGGAGCAAGAAGGCGAGGGCTCCAAAAAGAATGCAAAAAATGCTATGAGATGTATGGATAGATGCTCACAGCGATCACCAAAAGTGGAATATATGGTTTGTAGAATACACCTGCAAATAAAGACAAACAGGATTTGGGACCAAGGTCACATTATTTTACTTGGCACAGCACTTTGGTTGTGCCTAATATTATCTGCTCAAGTTCCTGAGAGATTCAGATCAAAAGCACCGAGAATTTAGGCATATGTTCATCATCTGACTGTGAACTTTAGCCTATCATGAGTAATGATATCAAATTGTAGAAAACCTCTCAAGGTGTGCAAATTTATAAACATTAGATACGGGTAAACTAAATCATGGGATAAAGGAAACCAATACTTTGTTCCTATTTCCATAAAGAGGATGGCGATTTAATCAAGTCATCGATTAAATTTCCATAAACAGGAAATTAAGTTGTGAAGGTTGTTAATGGATCATTAAAATATTCAAATGAATGTATTTCATACTGGAGTTGTAAGAAAACGCCAGTATGAAATACAACGTTGTAAAACATTGTAAGAAAAAATTTAAAACAAATGGAATATTTTAATGATATGTAAAAGGAAATGAAGCAAATCATATTTGCACATGACTGTATACAGTCATTGTATACAGTCATTTGTATACTACTGAAAGAGTATTATCACCATCTATTGACAAGAATGATATATTCCAGATACAAGAGGTAGAAATCATGTTAAGGATACTTAAAGACAATTTATTATATCTCCTTCTTTACCACAGAATCTATGGTGGGAAATTCCAAGATCATTATACAGTTACTTTAGGAGGGTTTTAAGCTGAGTTTATCAAGCCACATCAACTGCATATTGAGCCCGACAATGGAAATGCCTTCTGCAGCCTTGCTGTCAGAAAATCGAGAAGCCTGACCATCTTGGGATGTCAATAACAATGTTCAGTTAAGGAAATAAAGCAAGTCTCCAGCCATTTCTCCTTTACTCAGCATAGGGCATCATTCTATACCATGATAACCATATGCAGAAGAACAAGCCTTACATTGGGGCTTTGAACTCACGTCGTCTAGGTTGAGACTGAGTTGCCACCCTTTGAATGAGATGTTAACCAAGGACCTGTCTTCCTGGTCAGGTGATCATTAAAGATCCCATGGCACAATTTGAAAAGAGAAGGGAGTTTCACCTGGTGTTCTGGCAAACAATCCCTAACATCAAATGGATCATTCACTTTATGGATGTGTGTGTGACATTGCTATCCCAAAATGGGCTGCTGCATTTGCAGTCTGTATATACTTTGCAGTATATCCTGTGAAGTGCTTTGAGAATCTTTTTCATACACAGTTAGGATATGGAATGTGCTGCTGGGAGTGATAGGTGAAGCAAAATTTATATTGGCCTTCAAGAGGGAATGAGCCAGAAACCTTAAAAACATCAGCTACAGGGGTGTGGGGAAAGGACAGGTTAGTGGGACTAAAGTAACTGCTCTTTAGGGAGCTGGCATGGGCACGATGGGGCAAATGGGCTTCTTCTGTGCTATAAATGTCGAGGTTTCTATGGTTCTATGATGTTTGACCAAGATAGGAAACTCATTTATTTTTAGAAATAACATCATGGGATTTTTAACATTTACCCGAATAGGGCCAGAAATTTGTTTTAATGCCTCATTCAAAGGATAGCACTTTGAACAGTGCATTGCAGCCTGCACTGGAGTATCGCCACAGACGCCATCAGCTCAAGTCATGGGGAAGGGAAGTTGAACTCACAACCTTCTGATCCAGATATGGATTACCTTACCAATCAAGCTAATCCATATAAATAGATATTCTATTATTTCATATTCAAACTTTTATTGGTTTTATTTATTTATTTATTTATTTATTTACAATTAAAGTTGTTTACATTCATGTTTTCAAATTATCCTTTATTTTCTCATTTGCGAAGTAGGCTATACAATGTTCACCTTCCAAACAGTATGTTTCAAAGCACATTAATATCAAGCCACCACCAGAGACTCTAGCTCTAGAAGAATATGGAGTAAGATGCCAGAACCACCAGATGATTACAAGAGTGACTGATTAATATAGCTTCATCCATCTGCTCAGTGGAAATATCAAGGAATACAATATCGTAACATTTCAATTTAATATACAGTCAATTTTTTACACACTTTACAGTATATTCTGTGAAGTGCTTTAAAATGTCTCAAAGATGTGATAAGACGCTATATCAAATGCAAATTATATCAAATTATTATTATTATGACTAAATCAACAACGATAAAAATAGTGTGTAGCAGATGTCAAGCAAAATAAGCCCGTAAGTTCATTTAATATTAAGTGAAATTACACAACAATGTAGCTATCTTCACAAGATCTGATGTAGTTTGAAATGCAAAATAAGAGGTGAAAACAAAATGGAGATTCTTATCAGATGTTTATTCCATTATTTTGTTGTAAGATTATTCCCAGTTTTTCTGTTATCTGTTCAAAATAAACAAAAGATCATTACTGAGATAGTTACTGCATAGTTTATAAATTATGTTGCTTACAGTTCAAAAACAAATATAAATACTGAAGTGTTATTTAAGATGAAATTAAGGTTTTTGGATGCAACATTAGTAATGTTCAATCACTCTTATGTTTATCTCCAAAATTGGGGATATTTTCGTAACTTGTTTATAATGGATTTAATGTTCAGCATTAAGAGACAAAAAAGTATGGTGGTAAAACTCCACTGATCTTCAACAATATGCATTAAAAATAAGGAAATCCCAACACAGGTCAACCCTGTTATAAGTTCAACAACACTATTTGACCATTGGAATTTTACCTCAAAGGTTCTGTTATGTCTCAGTTGATAAATTCACTTCCTACATAGAAGCAAGCCATAGAGGGTTGATATAATTTCTGGGTGGTAGTGATTTACCTATTCTCAGAGGGAGATGGAAGGTGGGAAGGAAGGTTGAAATTGGCATTGGCTGGGGAAGTTAAAAATGCACACGTGTTTATGCTTGGTTGAGAGCAGGATTGGATTTTGCTGTGATGCTCCCCTTAGTCTCATAATCCACTTGCTCCCAGCTGTTAGGCTCACACAGAAAGAATGGCCACTGGAGCAATGCAGGAAGACAGCTGTTTTGTGTGGAATAATACCCAATAGGAGAGGGAGAAGTTAGAGGGAATTTAAAATAATTAGATAGAAAGCCAATTACAAAATAAACCCAAATAAAACAGGATCTACCAGATAATGAGACTTTCAAAGGATTCTGAAAACAAAGAACGTGCATATTTAATTTATTTATTGTGACATACCATTTTATACACCTGCAATAGGTCTTGATCCGTAAGATTCTGAGCAGAATTAAATCTTACACCAATGGTCAAAAGAACTGTAAAAAAAAAAGAATGAATGCTACCATGTTTAAATGGCACAAGCAGAGAGTGGATCCACAGTTGTCTGATCACAGGAAATCACTTGATCCAAACAAGCTGTTTCCTAAATGTAATAATAATAATCCTTGCATTTGATATAGCGCTTTTCACGTCGGGAGGACGTCCCAAAGCGCTTCACAGAACACACTGTAAAGTGAATTGACTGTATATTTGTGGGTGAACGCGGCAGCCAATTGCGCACAGCAATGTCCCACAAACAGTCGTAGATTGAAAATGACCAATTTATTATTGTTTTTGGTTTTGGAGGGATTATTATTAGGCTCTGTGTGGAGTAAGGAAACTTGCCCAAGGTTTCGCCCTCTGCCTGGAATTGAACTCAGGTCTCTCAAAGAATATATGTTGTTGATGGTGACATTGTGTAAAATACAATTGAAGCTAATGTTCAAATAAATCTGAATCAACAAATGTTAAGCACTGTACACTGAATGTTTCCTAGTTTTCAATACTATTTTCAACTTTATATTGCCATAATGATGTTTTAAGTGCTGTCTGTTCTTTTCTATCTGTTAAGGTAATTGTATACATTTGAACTATGGTAAATTTGTCAAATAATGTAACAATTGTGAACTCAACCTTTGATAGTTTGTATCGTAAGTTATTGCTTGACAAAAATCAGGTGTTTGTCTTCAGTTTCCTATCACAATTTTGGGGAAAAATAAATTGCAGAATTGAAAAAATTGCAGAATTGAAGTAATTTGTACCTCCTGATGGTGATGTTGTTTTAGGTGTAGTTGAAGCTGAAACACAAAACAAATCTGAATTATGAAATATACAAGCACATTCCTATTGTACGATCAATTTCTGTTAAATTTTACAATTCAATAAATATGTTTTAAAATGAGGTTCATCGCACCGGTTGAGAGAGGAGCAAGAGTTGGGGATGTTTCTACAATGGACAAAAACATAGGAAAACTTTTTAACCATTGTAAAACCACCACGACCAGCAACTTGCATTTATTTAGCTCCCTCCCATACCAGTCGGCATCCCAGAGCACAGAGTGCAGAACCACAGTGGTTCAAAAAAAATGTTTCTTATTGACTGTGAAGTCTCTTCAGAGACGATCCAATAGAGGTGTATACAATTTTAAACGGGATTGAAACAATAAATCCAGATCAATACTTCAGGATGTATCAAGACAGTAGAATAAGAGGGGACATATGTTAAAAGTTGTAAAGTGCAATTTCACGACAGATACCAACAAGGTTTTCTTTACAATGATTCTCAATCTATGACTGGAACAGGTTGCCAAGAAAGATGCTGGAGACCAGGATACTAGAATCATTTAAGAAGCAGCTTGATGCAATGAGGAGAGGACAGTAGGGTGGGTGTTCTAGAGCAATCAGTTTGGAGGGGGTAAAGGGTCTTCAGTATCAACACCAATCTTGTGAAGCAATGACAAACTTTTGAACCATTATAAACTTGGTGACTACACAATAATGACCTTCTTATTAACCAAATCAACTTTTGAGACTTTTTAGAATTTTTTACTGGACTTGATGTGCGAGATGTTCATGTCCAATTTCCATTCAAACTAAACTTTGCAGAAGTGAAACATCTTGCACCTGTTGTTGATGGTGCTGTTGTATTACGTGTAGTTGAATCTGAAATACAAAGAAATGTAAATTGTGAAAACTTAATACAACACACACATTGTACAATTGATTTCTGATAGATTTCACAGTTTCATAATTCTGTTTTAAAATGAAGTGTGTGTTACCTGTTATCAGGGATGTTGAAGGAGGAGTTGTCAATGTTTCTAAAGTGGAAAAAAGAGAAGAAAATGTTTCAATGATTATATAGTGAGTGACTAACTATCCAAAGGATTTGTATCAGATTGTTTTTATTGATCACAAATACTTAGTTTCAAGTAAGTGACTAACTATCCAATGGTTTTCAAAGAATGTCTCCCGGCAAACCCGTTTTACCATCGGTGGCCGGGCTTTCAGCCTCTCTGCCTCCACACTCTGGAACTCCATCCCACAGTCCCTTCCCCTCGCTTCCTCCCTCGCCTCCTTCAAGGCCGGTCTCAAAACGCTTCTCTTCGACCGTGCCTTTGATCTCCCTCCCACCTCTCTGCCTTCCCTCACCCCTACACCCCCCCTCCCCCATGCTCGGGCCCCGACACCAGACTGTTCAGCGCTTTGGGACGTGCTCCCGACGCGAAAGGTGCTCTATAAATGTCATTTTGTTGTTGTTGTTGTTTCAAATGTAGTTGAATCTAAAGCAAAATAGAATAGTTAGAATGATAAATTTGTGAATATATGCAACATTTGTGATCTCACTGTTTCAAAGTAGTGCCTTGTAACATTGGGTGATTAAATGAATATTTATGAACCATTTGCTATTTCTCTTAATTTTACAGAAGTCTGTAACTCTTGTTGGTGTTGCTGCTGTAGTACATAAAAGTGAATGTGACACGCAAACAAATCATAATCCTAAAAAATTTAAAGCTCAGCACATATCGATTGCTTCTGGAATTTATAGTCTCATAATTATGTTTCAAAATGCAGTGCATATTACCTGTCGACAGAGATGTTGAAGGAACAGTTGTGGATGTTGCTGAAGTGGAAAATAACAAGAAAGAGAGGAAAATGTTTGAACGATGACAAACTCAGTGTCTAACTATCCAACGGTTTGGTTTCACATACTTGACATTGACTACATTACATAATTCTTCAAAAATAGCAAATGATGTTGATTTGTAAGGTGAAATACCTGTTGTTTCTATGGTTGTGATTGGTGCTGTTGTTTCAAATGGAGTTGAATCTAAAGCAAAATACAATATTTTGAATCATAAACTTGTCAATAAATGTATCATTTGTGAATTTGTTACAAAAGTGAGGCTGTACCTGTTATTAATGGTAATGGTGTGTTAGATGTGGTTAAACCTGAAATAAAAGGATATCATGATCACGAAAATTTTGAGCACGTCACACATAGATTTGTTTTAGATTACATAGTCAATTAATCATATTTTAACATTAGGTGCATTTTACATGTGGAAAGAGTGGTTGAAGGAGATGTTCCTAAAGTGGAAAAACACAGGAAAATATTTCAATGATATAAAGTGAGTGACTAACTACCAAAGGTTTGTATCAGATTGTTTTGACTGACTACATTACATAATTCCTTAAAAATAACAAATTATGTTGATTTGTACTTTGAAACACCTGTTGTTCCTGTGGTTATGAATGATGTTGTATCAAATGTAGTTGACTCCAAAGCAAAATACAGTAGTTGGAATGATATATTTGTCAACTTATGTAAGATTTGTGCACTCACTGTTTCAAAGTAGCGCATTGTAACTTTGGATGAGTAAGTAAATATTTATGAACCGTTTGCTATTTCTCTTAATTTTACAGAAGTAAGTTTGTAATAGGTAAATGTGAATCTGATACAGAAACAAATGAGAATGATAAAACATTTCAAGCTGAACCACATGTCGCATCTTACCAGTCAATGAAGATGATGTTGTGTCTGTTGTAGTGCTAATCTCTGGGGCGCTTGTTGATGATTCTGAAGATGTTGATTCAAAAGTAGAACCTATGGTGGTAAGAGCAATATAATGCTTGACTTCAAAAGAGATACATGGATGGAGGTGAAGAGAATGATTCACTGCAATTGGTATAGAACAAAGCAATCTTTCGCACTTTTGGATCTTATGTTGTGTAATACATTCTGACCGTAACATGAGATGATTTTATCAGGCAAATTTATTCTTCCTATTCGTTTATTTAATCTAATTGCTCTGTTTGAAAATGGCATCAAACTGTACCTATTGTTGATGGTGATGATGATGATGTCTCCAATGAATTTGCTGTTGATGTTGGTGTTTCTAAATTGCAA